>NW_005054314.1:4999269-5030665 GCF_000277835.1 Geospiza fortis
CAGTATGATGTGTGACACGAGATAAAAAAGCAGACTGCACTCAAAACAGGAGGTGCAAAGGTGACTTTTGAAATCCCCCAATCCCAACCTAATTGCTAGACAGTCCCAAAGCATAAGTTAGAGCAGCTTCCAGCATCAGCATCTAAACATGCTTTTTGTTCTCGTGCAAAGCCCACCAGGCACCAATACCACAGGAGTTTTCTCTGGGAAAAGAATTAATAGGTTCCAGAGCCATTTGCTTCATCAGCCTGGAGAAAACCCTATTTAACTCTTTGCATAACTTCAGTATTGATACTTTTGACCATATCTTCTGAGAATATACCACAGTGGCTGCTATTCATAATTTAACAACATTTCTACAGTATCTTGCTGAAATATCCTCCTGATAATCCATGAGTGACTCTTTCATTATCTGAGTCTGTGAGCATTTCTGCTTTTTTGTTCTTCTGCAGAAATTTAAAGGCTTTAAACAGCCATTAATCTCAGGTCTATAGACCTCAAACTTTATCTAATAATCTTGGAAAATTTTCTCAGGCCCAGATAGACACAGATTTGAAACTTCTGACCAGACTGGTTAAAAGGCTAAAGCATAAATATATCCCAGATGTTACCATGGATGTTTGTCTTGACTAGTCATTAAACTTTGATAGGCATAGATACTTGGCATCAAAACACATTTTCTTAAAACTCTTACCACTGGAAATTTGATAGTTATGAAACCCTTTTTTTGGTATGAATGCTGAAATGTGACAATTATCAGTACATTGGGCCACTGGGTTTACACAGGACATTCACATATGAACAAGGGAAATAATTATTTATCATGAGAGACAGAAATATTTCCCTTATTTCCTGCAGTGACAGAAGTGCAGATGGGACAAATGGATTGGATTCTGATCACATGAGGTCACAGCTTGCAGGAATGAAGAAATGGGTGTAAAAATTACATAGGGCTAAAAGCAGTTAGCAATGGATCTTTTTCTAAAATAAGACTTCTGTTGACTCTTGCATTTTAAAATGAGTCAAAGATAGTTGGAAATTCTATTAGTACAAAATGTAGAAGTTAAATTGTTTCATTCTTGTAGGTTCCTTTGATAGAAGGAACTTTCCTAGTTGTTGTAAAAACCCCTAAACCAATCCTATCTCTATTTATACTTTGGCTATTCCATCTCCTTCTCCAGGAGGACCAATACTCCAGCACCACATAATCAGGTGACTGGTAGCTGGGCACCTCTGTGCTGAACAGTCAAATCCATTAGATGTGGAAAAAAAAAAAAGAAACTGTGTCAAGGAAATCTCCATCAGCTTAGCCCTGTATCTTAAAACTAGAAGCCCCAAAGTGTGCTACTTTTGAATGCTTGCAGGGCTACAGGCCTCCAAAACAAATCAACCCTGCCAATTGTGAAACACCCTAGAGCATGTATTGGAAATAATCACTGTCTTTTAAAGTGACAGATTAAAATCTCTAGTAACAAAGTTCTTCTTTCCTTAAGCAATCTGTGAGCAATTCCACTCACTCTTGCAGTGAAGGATTTGGGTGCTCTTCTGAATAGGAAGCCCCACCAGCCTGCTTCAGACTGATTCTGATCCTGCACCAGCAAAAATAAATGTCAGTATACTGTATCAGAGGTACTTTGGTGCATGTCCATAATTAGGCTCCAGCTGCAGACCTGTGTATTTTTATGCTAAGGAGTCCTAAGTTGGGCATGCAGAAGAGCTGTGCTGGAGGGGGCCAGGGAAGAGTCCTATTTGGGTACAGGGTTACCTATTTGGGTACAGTAACTCAGCCACACAATCCAGTTCCTGCTGGCCATTCTGACTGACTTATGCCTCTAATGTTTGTCTCAATGCTGTCAGCATGCCAAGGAAGATTTGGACACACAAAATCATGAGTGCAAAGGCAAATATCATGTCTCACTAAGCCATTCACGAATGACCGTAGATACCTGTCTCCAAAAAATCTGAAAGCTCTTCAGATTTTGTGTGGTTATGTGGAGTCCTCTGTGCTGAAGTGAGGAAAGGGTCCTTCTTGGTTGTAAACAGACTATGAGACCATACTCAGACACTGCTTGAGAGAAGAGTTCCAATTGCATTTCATACTCTGCAGAAAACACCTAGAAAAATCCTCAGTAGTTGCAGTGGCCACAGGTCCAGCCATGTGTGCACTGTCCTCACCCCAAACAAAAAACATGGCTCATGCCTGTGGTACTGGCCCAGCAACAAACTGCTCAAAGAATGGAAGAACAAATCTGGGGGAAATTATTCTTCAGTATAATTTCAGTTGAAAGAAAATATTTTTCAAACTGGGCAAACAGTAACTCACAATCAGGACTTGAAGACACCATGATTAATTCTGTCTTTCTGAGTTTTCAAAGGAAACTGCTCCAGGAAATACAAATGACTTTTTTATTTGTAATGGACTAACTCTGAAACCTAATGATGGCAGTTAAAAAAGAAAAGTTTTATATTTCATTACCTGATAGAACCAGAAAAATATTTAGCCCAATATATCTACCCATAAGCCCCAAATAATCTCCTTCCACATGTGAAATTCATGTGTCACAGACCTCAACTGACTTTGTACATGACATTTTGTATTTCACAATTAGGCAATTTCAACCCAAAAAAACAGATTTGCCATGCAATGCTGCAGATGGAAAATGGAGACAATGGACAAGACATGAGATACACTGAATACCACAGTAGAAGAAAAACCATGGTGTGGCCCCTGTTCTGACTACATTATTCATTTTCATATTTAATTCATAAAAAACTTTGTCTAATTTCCACAAGGTTTCCAGTCTCTTGCAATAAAATACAGCCCTGGAATCCTGACATCCTCCTGCAAAATTCTGGTTGAGCTGAGTACTTAAGAGTAAAAATATTAATTTTAAAGAAAAAGCCCAAAGCGCTGATCACACAAGAGTTTTAACACTTAAGCTATTGTAAACAATTTTGGACAACAGTTTTCAAGAAGAAAGTGCCTGTCTTGTCTACCAATATCTTTTGAAAAGCACCAGGTTTTGACCAATATGTAAGACTGATGTAAATCAGAAGCAATCTCCTTGAAGTTAATAGAGATCAGATTCCAGGCTTATAAGCTTTTGCACACTGAATTTAACTATCTGTCATGCCTGCGAGGTTACAGCACAGACCTAAAAGAAGGTATGGTGTAAGATCAATGTTAAGGAAGGAGTTTCATTTAAAAGACCATCTTTTCCCATCAGACATGATAGGAGATTTATTATTCCAATATTATTGTTGAAACTAGAAGAGAGAGAAAAAATAAACAGGAACATATATTTTCATTTTATGACTGTGAACAACATTTCATACTGTAAACATATCTTGGTCTATAACATTTACCCACTAAAAAAATAATTTCAATACAGTCCTTATTGCTAGCTCGGCAGAGCCTCTCCAGAACATTGTGTTAATGATTAATATGAAGTCAGTGGAATTCCACAGTTGCTGAGAGTCTTGTGCCCAAGAATGAACTGCATTGCTAAATCAGCAAAGACAGTTGTCAAGGTAACCTCTATGTAATCTATTTAACTGGCTCCCAAAACACCAATCAAGGTCAGATAACGCACTCAAGCACCATATGAACACACTCATACGGCATAAAGCTTTGTATCAAGACAGCAGGGAGGAAAAAACCTCATTAGGAAGCAGGAGGAAAAAAAATTCAGTTTTGAGAAGTGTTAATTGGGATTGCAGTTAGCTTTGTGGGGAAAGCATGCTGCTCATCTGAATATGTTTTATCTGTTGTAGAAGTAATTTCACTCCAGTTCAGTTTGAATGGTAATATCCTTCTACTAGTGTTAAAAGAAAAAAAAGACAAAAACAACCCACCCAAAAAGTAAAAACAGCCACATATAAATTATTAATTTCATTTATTGTTTTATTAATGCATGTCTGGCATCTACACTCTGATACAGAGTTCTCATTTTGTACCCTCTGCAATAGATTATTGTGTTACTTAGCAAGAAATAGAATGCCAGCAGCATCACAGGGTGGGGGATACAGCTCCCCACAGAACACAATTCCACAGGCCTGCTCCCCTGAGGCCTCTCTCCTCCCGTGGAAACTTTCCAGTCAATTCTGCAAAGGAGAAGGATCTATTTGGAGTTACAACCTGATGGTACCCTGAATTTTCAGTTGTATTTACTTGCTGTGAATTCAGATCTCTACAGCCATAACAAGGGCTGGCAAGAGTCACTGGGGTCTGAACTGATTTTTATTCCAACAATGGCTGCGCATACAAATCAACATCCTTTGCTTGATATTTACTGCTTTGCTCAACATTTACTGCTTTGCTCATGCTGGAAGCAAAGGACAGCAAGCATTATGAGAATTAAACAGGTTGTCTGTTTTCCTTGGAGCCTCCATACCCTTGTCTTCTGCTGGGAAGCTACAGTACACCACAACTTCTTACAGCCTCTAGTCCTCAATGAATCTCAACAAATATCCCTGTGCTGCTTCCAGTAAAAGTACATACCAGGGGAGCTATTTCCTTCCTTCAGTTATACACTGTCAGTGCCATGGAGCTGTGCTAATTCAGGACCCTGCTCCTGTTCCACAAAGATGCCAAAAGGTCTTGCTGTGGAAATGAAGAGCTAAAATTAACAGCTCCAAAACTGCAGAAAGCAATCACAGTAAAGACTATATAACATCTGTGTGTTTAGACAATATTTTTGGGCAAGGCCATTGATACAAAATAAAAATTCTTCTTTAAGGGCAAAAGGACTGTGTACAACATATGTGTACATCATACATCTCATATGTAATCCTGAGAATCAAGAGCCACCAGCAACTCTGCTTAAGTTCTAGACGTAGCATTTCTCAGGGTTTCCTCCTTTGTAACAGTGTGTGAGATCTGTATGCCTGTCTGGGATCAGTGCAGCATCCAAGGGCAATAAAATCATGTACTAGATTAGGAAACAGGGAAGACAACTGCACATTCTAGTCATCCCCAGTGTGGGAGGGTGTGATGGTGCTACAAGCTGCTGCTTATCATGTTGCTGCTGGAGGCAACCACGTAGGCAGAACTCACAGCCTTCTCAGAAGTACCCCAGGACTGCTCCGGATCCACTGGCTGGGAATAACAAAGCTGCTAAGCTGCCTCCAACTTCCTTGAGAAGTCAGGCACCAGGAGAAGACAAACTATGTTGCCTGTCACAGCATCTCACCTTACAGATGTAGG
The DNA here is from genome assembly GCF_000277835.1 of Geospiza fortis. NCBI lineage: Eukaryota > Metazoa > Chordata > Aves > Passeriformes > Thraupidae > Geospiza > Geospiza fortis. Next base: position 5,004,476 of record NW_005054314.1, read on the forward strand.
GTAGATGTGCACCCACATGGTGCACCCACACACACCACATACCGTGGCTGGGTTCCAACACATGCTCTGAGTTTCCATCTCAGGAAAACAAGATTAAAGGCTTGGAAGGACCTAAATGTCATCTGGATGTGGAGTCAGGAGAGATGAAACATGAACAATTTCATTTGAGCACCTTAAGAATCCAAATATAATTGACAACATTTTTTGTTAAAATAACCATCACCATAAAACCTTAACACATTACCAATACTCAGGAATTCACCACAGACCTATGAGATACAAAAAGCTGTGGGCTCCATTTTGAGATGAAGAAGCTAATGAGGATGTGGACTAAGTGATTTGCTCACTGTCAACAGGATGCAGTCACAGTTGGATGCCAAGAAACCCCCAAACCCCAGCCCAGATGAAGCACTGTGGTCTCTGTCAAAAAAACCACTTGAGAGCTCAGAGCACCCACAAAACCTGTTGATTTCAGATTTCATCCAGAAGCGAGAGCATTTGGCATTTGTCAGGTGTGTTAGCATAAAAGGAAGGAGCTTGTGTATCTTTTCAAGCTCTAGAGACTGTGGCTGCTTTCAACAAGAAATTAGCAGGTTGTCTCTGGGTTTTGACATGTCAGACACAGAGACACTGACAGCTAATGAAGCTCAGAGACAATTACAGTGACTCTCCCATGATGAAGAGAAATCCACCCCTGCATTGCTGTGCACCAGTGTAATGGAAGTTGGACTATGAATATCCCTTTTTGTGCCACTACAAACACTGATCTGACAATGCAGATAAAGAGGAAAGAGGATGAAAATTGAATGCTCATTCCTTAGACAGACAATGTCAGACATGCTGTATACAGTCAATCAATGTAAGGGCGTTTCTTGTCCAGGCAAACACATGATAAGCCAAGTTTCAAACTGACAGGACTGTAAATATAAATATTTGTTGCCATGCCTAAAGTAACTAGATATTTCAGCTCTCAGAAAGTGGTTCTGGATTCACAACGACTTCAGCTCTTACATGCCTTTGAAAGTGGATCTAGGTTACTTTTGAGTTAATTTTGTAACATGAACAGAACTCATTTGAGTTCAATCAATACTTTGCCACTGTATCGTTTGTGGGTGTAGGCTATGTGTTTTCTTTATTAATCCCAATTAGAATTGTAAACATGGACTGTACCAAAACCACTCTTCTTCGCATGCATAAAATTGCTCTTCTATTTCTAGGAAGTTTAATGCAGGCATGGGCAGCAGGTAACAAGACTGGCTCTGTGAGGGTGCAGCACAGCCAGCGCAGGCAATGCTGGCAGGAGATACCATGCACTTCCTACTCAGAGATAGGATAATACAGTTCTTGTGGACAGCCAAATATAAATATGCATATGGAATATAAAGCAGGATGGTTCTACTATCCAGCCACAGAAGTAATTTTAAAAGCCATGAGTAAATGCATATGAAACCATCACACTTACTGCACCATCTCTATTTTGCAAATTGTTACAGTAAAGTCATGGTTACAATCATTTCAGTCAGCACTTCCTTTATGGAAGTAATTTCTGGAGGTCACAGCCTGAAAGAATGTTTATATCTAATGAAAAAAATCATGCTTGGAGGTTTCTGAGACTTAAAAAAACCCCCAAAACAATCCCCCCCCCCCATATCATCAAAACTTATCTTGAACAATACTATTTGTTGACTTTATTAAACAAAGTTTTTAAAAGAGGTTTCTCATTTTTTTCTATTAACTTTGAAATACTAATTTAAAGACTTAATTTGCTTATTCCTAATTCAAAGATATACAATGGAAAGCTCTGAAGTAGTTAAAAAAAATTGTAGGTGTGGTTTTCATGCATCTCTCACCCACCCATACACTTCAAATGTACTGTTAGAGCTGTGTTTAAAACCCTGGAAATCTGGAGGGGAAGGGATCCCTACAGACCCAGCCCCATGCACGGCTTCAGGATCAGCACTCATGTCTCCAAAGGAACATGAACTAATCCACACAGTAAGACAGGATTTACAAGACAGACTAACAGCTCCTAAGATAGCTGTTACTGCCTCTGTGTTGTTAATGTGTTTGCAAGATTAGTATTAATTACCCAATAAGGGATATATCTGTTTTGAGAGCTTCTAATAAGTCTGTACTTAATATTAAGCAAATCCCATGCAAATGAAATAACATGTAACATAAGCAAGAAAGTATTTAATTATTTGTATGTATATTAGGGGTTTATAATAAATAAATCTGTCTTTGCAGGATCTGTTGTAGGAAGATATTTATGTATCTATGAATAGTGATTGTATAAAAGGATATATTCAATACAGACATTCAAGTTAATTAAGCAATGGAAAGGTGATATGAACTTATGATTGTCAGTACACTCAGATACCTTTGATTGTAGCTGTTTTTGTATAAAGAATGGTGAGTACCTGTCTGCCCATCCACCCCTCCCTTCCTCCAACTTTATCAGTCCTGGTTTAGGATCCTGTTCTGAACCTTAAGCATCCTGCTTAATATGAGAATTGCAATATTTTTCTTAGGTAAACAAGAGAGAAAAAACAACTGATAGAAGAAACCAGTGCCAAGTAGAACCATTTCACTGCAGCCCACCAAGCAACCCTGGCTTTTACCAGATGGGGCCCCAGCTAGAGGCTCTGACCCCCCAGTCAGGCACCTGATAACGAAATGCAGGAAAGACTCTGCTCCTCCTCCCACCGTTCATCCCATTTCCCAGCTCCTCTGCCCAGGGGAGGGCTGGGGGAGCAGGGGATGCCAGGCTTGGCTCGGCTGCACCAGCGGCTCCTGGCGCTGCTGCCTGCGACTCACCAGCCCCCACAAGGCTCACACTTGTTTATTCCACTGGGATTCTTTGCTCCCTATCACGCCACAACAGCCAGTGATACTAATTCATCTTCATTTTCTCAAGTACAAAAAACTAACATGGCAACTCGGGCAAATGTTTATAAAAAATGTGCTTTTTATCTCTTGATACCTCTGTGACTGAATTTTCCTTCAAGAATAACAGATGGCTTAAGTGTACCAGGTAAAGACTTTGCATGAGTTGGTGACAAAAAGAAGGGCTGTACAGTGGGTTTTTTATAACATAAATCTCCCCCAAACCCACTCTTGTAAACAGTAATAAGAACATGCAGGGCTTTTTAATTGAACATTAAACTCAGAAGTCCCATTACATTCACAGTACAGTATTCAGTTAATACATCCTTTGGGGTTTTTTTTCCCCTTTGTCCCACCCACAGAGATGTTACAAATTGGATTTAAATTAAATTTCATTCTAAACACATATATTCAATCATAACAAAACAGTGACAAATTAGCTTATTCCATTTAAACTCATTGTATGCTGAGGCTGAGTGCCTCCTGCTCCAACCCAGGGCCTATTTCCCAAAGGTTGGGTATTTAAAGAACTGACGCACAAATGTGTGTGCAGCTATTAGCAGGGGAATTGGTTTGATTATTACATGAAATATCAGGTTGAACTGCAGTGTGTTTTAAAGTGTGAATATGGAAAAGGGTTGTTTTTATTATTGCATCAGTAAAGGGGTATAAAGGGATGGGTACAGAGTGCTGCAGAGGTAGGTGCAGCTGTTCTAGAAATGCCTACATTTTCTTTTCCCTCTTTCTTAAATATAATCTGATACAAAAAGAAATCTGACTGGTAACTTCCCTTTTAACATAGTCTGTTGTAAATCCATTGAAACACTGTTCCCCATTAGCTACCCTGCCTGTATAGGAAAAACATATAAAGAGATTTTCTTGTTTGGTTGTGGGTTTTTTCCCATCACAGCTGGGCCCTTGCTAGTTTTAGCATTTAAAGGAAGCCAGAATGGGTCAGGTGTGGAGAGAAAAGAACAAATTTGATACCACTCCTGAGAGAACTTGGATAGATTCCAAATCAATCTGTCTCAGGGGGTGGAGGAAGGGCAGAAAATCAACAGGCATGAGAAAAAAAAATCCTGAGTGTTACCATGGCTGAACATCAACTGTGGTAAGATCAAACACTTGTGAAGCAAAGGATATTGAAACCGTTATTTGTAAAGAAAAAAGTCATCATTTCAAAATTATGGTGGAATGTGTTTAGAAAATAAACATTCTCAATTTGCCCAAAAATTTGTTAGGCATAAACAAACTCACTGCTTTTACCAGATTTATGCAGTCTGTATGCACTGAGGATATTTTGGAGATAATTCAGGACTCATTGTTAGAAATTTCTGTAACAGGTAGGACTGTGATGTCCCTACATGGGGATGTGCTTTAGCTGTCTATTGGCCTAGGGTAGTTAGTCACCACTGCTAAAAAACAGGAAAAAAGAAACAATTAAAATTCTAATTGGTTTGAAACTTTAAATCCCATCCCAGTATGCACTCTCATTCTTCTACATACTACCTAAATCCTAGCAAACCTTTTTACCTTCTCTCTGTGGGCCAGCCATGCACAAATTTGCTGCTTCCAAAATTCAAACTCCAAGTTTAACTCTGGATTTAATCCTGCCAGATACCCAGAAGCTACAACCTTCCCTGAACATGCTAAGATCCTCACAAGAAGGGCCCAGTACCTAATGGAATTGCTATGAAGGAACATTTCACAGAATTGCTTAGGTTGGAAAAACCCTGACGATGAGGAAGTCCAACCATTAACCCAGCACTACCAAATCACCACAACACCATGTGCCCAAGTGCCACATCTACACGTCTTTGAAATACCTTCAGGGGTGGTGACTCAAACACTTCTTTGGGGAGCCTGTTCCAGTGTCAACCCTTTCAATGCAAGAATTTTTCCTAATATCCAACCTAAATCCCCTCTGACACAACTTAAGGCATCTGGTCCTATTGCTGCTTGGGAGAAGAGACCTCCAGGTCACCACATCCTCCTTTCAGGCAGCTGCAGGGAGCTATGAGGTCCTTCCTCAGCCTCCTTTTCTCCAGGTTAAACACCCCCAGCTCCCTCAGCTGCTCTTCATCAGCTCCAGCCCCTTCCCCAGCTCCATTCCCTTCTCTGGACATGCTCCAGCCCCTTCCTGTCCCGAGGGGCCCAGAGCTGAGCACAGGATTTGAGGTGTGCCCTGCCCAGTGCCCAGCACAGGGGGATGGTCCCTGCCCTGCTGCTGGTACAGGCCAGGGGCCACTGCCCTTCCTGGCCACCTGTGCACACCTGGCTCTGTTCAGCTGCTCCCTACCAGCACCCCCAGGTCCTTCAGCCCTCTGGGCACCTTCCAGTCCCTCTGCCCTGACCCTGGAGCACTGCAGGGGGTTGTTGCATGTTTAAAATATAAATAATCATAAATCAGGACATGATTTATGGTAGCTGTCAGCTGAATTTTCCCCCACTTGCCAATGGTGTGAACACTGTGAAGTTCTTTTGTACCTTCATGTTGTCATCTTATCACAGGGGTTCCATACCGTTACCTCCTATCACAAAAGTTCCATACCTTCTTGGTGTTTCTCATGGGCAGCTCCTCAGAACACTGACTGACTCTTTCTTCTTCACAAAGCAGCCAACAGACTTCAGCTCCCTTCCCAAGCAGCCACCCCACTCTTTTATAGCATCTTCTTCTCATTGGTTACACCTGTGGCCTGTTAAAGTCAGGCCTGTTCCTAATCTTTGATAATTGGCCCAGCTGAAACTCCTTAGAGGTGAGATTACTTTCTACACTATCTTTGTTTTCTTATATTCTATCCCCCTACACCTTCACAGCTGTACCCAGCTCACTGCCCAGGTGTAACAGCTCCTAGCACCAGTAGTTTTTCCTTTGCCACATGAAGGAGAGCTACAGAAGTGCTGGTTACACCATCACCAATAATTGTTTACAGCTACAGGATCTCAAAACAAGTTCCCCATTTCGCACAAGGTACCAGCAGTGTTTGAGGTTGTACCATCTGCCCAAACAATACTTCCACATTATTGCACCCTATAAATCAAATACAACGGCAGGAAAGCAGGTGGTCATAAACTAACAGAAAAATCAGACCTATATTAGACTAGATCCACTCATCATGTTGCCCAGTGGTTGAATGCAGACAACAGGCCAATTTATTTAGGTTATCTGTGGCTGACAGGGGTGCTGGGAGAGCATGCACATGTTCTGGATAACAAGGCTTGCATGTTCTGACTGGTCTGACAGGGAAATACCTTCCCTCTGTCCTCACTGCTACTTGCCTGCTGGGGGTCCCAGAAAAAACCCAACCAATGCAAGGATCCCCTGGAGGAGGAACACTTCTCTTAGCAAAGAGTGAAGTGGGGCACCTGGGATAGGTAATGATGCTTAGGTAGATGAGCAACTGCAGCCAGAGACAAGGGCAAGGGATGTCTCAAAGAGGTAAAGGAATTGATGCGGGTGGGAATTGCAAGTGGAACAGAAGGCACTTGAGTGGAGTGGAAAAGTTGACTGTAGCATTGATAAGCTGGAATCTTCAGCAGCCTGGCCACTGTTTGACACCAGGTCTGCTGAAGAAATATCAGCCTCAATGAGAACTCTGCCTGAGCAAGGATCTCAAGCTGAGAACTGTGGTAAACAATCTGGTTTTTTAGTTGCTTGGGGGTATTTTTGGGTTATTGTTTGTTTGTTTTTAATAATCAAAGACCTTGAGCACACCACCAGCAAGATAAGGACAAGAGACAGTGGCACATCCTCTGGAATAGGGAATGGTGCCCATAGCACAGGATTATGCTCAGCACCAGGGCACAGCCCCTCAACATCTGAGCCCAGCAAGCAGAGTAGGGCAGTGACAGCAGCGGGTCTTGGTGACAGCTCAGGGAGTCACAAGTGGAGTGTAGGTTACACATTGACTTCAAGGTCAATTGAAATCCAGGTGACATTCCAAGACAGGGCTGGGGCCATGCACACCTCCACTGCAGGGACTGAAGCCCCAGAGAGGAGCTGCAGAGGGGTTCCTGGGCCATGGACATGCTGCCAGGGGCTGGGTAGGGCTGCTGGGGATTGTTGGGGCAGGTGGGGCCCTGGTAACCATCGAGGGGTGTCTGTCAAATCTACCAGCACACACAGGGGCAGCTCAGGGCAGCAGCAATGCCAACAGAATGTCATATCCTAATGCTGAAATAAGGGCAAAGCTTAATAGGCACAAGTGACCCTCATTCCAAACCACTGGAACTGCTCTGGTGAGTGCAGGTTACACCAGTTGGAGCCAGTGAGATCCAGCCTCTCTTGATTCTGAGGTCAGATCCAGGTACATTTTAATTAAAGGACAGAAAAGGAAGCAGAATGGTATGAGTTAAAACCTACTGCCAGCAAAAGCCTCATCTTTTAAATATTCTTTAAGACTACTTAAGTATTCCTGCCCCAAGGAAGCAAATGAGATTATTCATATAAGTAAAAACTACTTACACAAGCTACGGTTTGCAAGACACTTTACCAATTACAGAGACAGATTTCTGTAACAAAGTCTTACAAAATATGCAAAGACCACTTCTTTCCTACTCTCAAAATAATAAAAACCACTGACTCTCCAAAATTGCAAACTGGAGGGAAGAAAGGGAAAACTGCAACAATAACCCCTCTGCCAATGGTGTTGTTTAAAAATTAGTTTCCTTCTAAAAACCCTGTATTTCCTCTTTACTTTCAGTTATTAGCGTATGATTTCAAATAAAAAGGGGCACTTGAAATAAGTACCAGGAGTTGCTTGGACACAGAAATGTGTCTGATCACAAAATTGCTTACAATGTTAATGATAAAACCGTTCCTGTTTGTCATGGCCACAAAAACCACCTTTTTGAAAGGATAAGGTCCTTTATGATGTTGATAAAGTACTCCTCTTGCAGAAACATAGGGTACCATCAATCAATAACATTTGTCTCTGGCTTCTTTCGTTGACATCCCAATATTGCAACACCAAATCATAATCCTAGCAAAGTGAACAGGCTCTGGGGAAAAGCAGCTATAAATTGGGCCTGCTTGGGTTAAATGAACTCTATCATGAAGGTCTGTTAAGCACTGAGTGTTTTACTTTCTAGCAGAACATTCAAATTGAAAAGAAATAGGTGAATTGAAAGTAAGAAGCAGAGTTAGAAACGAGACAGCCAAAGTAATTTGGTTCTTTACTTAATTAGCAGCAGATCACCCTGATAATCACTGTTGTGTGTTTTTCTTTAGCAGTTACTAGATTTCAGTGTACCTCAATATTTTCACATTTATTCCTCCTCAGTTTGGGAGATTTCCTTAGGTGCAAAGCTCAGCTCCAGCTGAGCAGATATCAGTCCATTGTTTTAATGAGCAAGAAGGGCCTGTGGATGTCAGGGGCTGCTGCAGATCACAAACAGCTCGTTATGTAGAACAGCTGAGCTGAGCTGCACGGGGTTAAAGTCACTTCATTGGGGTTTGGCCCGGGGTGACCATGCACCAGCCCAAATGAAACCCAAAGTTTTCTCTGGCACAGGAAAAGGCAGGCAAAGAGAATCTTGCACCAAAATATGCACGTTTAACTGATGCAACTTTGTCACAAAGATAAGTCTGAGCTCTTTTTGTTGACCCTTTAGTATATAAGTACTAGCCCACTTAAACAACTCCAGTTTTCATGAACGGATTTAATGGTGTTTTGTTATCATAAGAAATTATCATTACAATTATTCCCCTTCAGTACCCTGGAGCACGCTGTGTAGTGCAGTGTCAAGGTTCAATTTTGATCTGGGTCACACATGCATCAGGCATGAGAAGGAACAAACTCAGGTACATGAGTATTGAGCTGTTACTTCCACCTTGGACAAGTGCACAAGCAATCTGTCAATACATGGTGGGCAGCAAGACCTCAAGCCAGGGAGGGAGCTCACCTCAAGGCAGATTTTACTGAGCTTCACTGCTGCCAACACTGTGCAAGAAGTCCAGCTGAACCCCAGGACACAAGCTAGACCTTGACTGGAGGTAAAATGCAATGATGAAAAGGGGGCAAAGTAATTAAAAAGAGCCAGTGCAGCCACACTGACATTCTGCGTAGACACTTTGAGGGTGATGTCTCTCCACAGTTCTAGAATACAACATTCTGCTGCCTGTGTACTCTCACAGATCCTTTCATGTGCATTTTGGTGCACACAGGTAGTATATTCAAAATCCAGTGTCAAATCAAAATTATTATTATCAATTATTATTATCAATTATTATTATCGATTCCAAGTAAAGTAAAAAGTACTCCTGAGGACTGTGGAGATGCATTTCTGACACAGGGAGCAGGATCTAAAAGCTCACCTTCTGACTCAAGTCTTTACACTATTTACAATTGCTTTCCCAACTGCTCAGGTGTCAAAAAAAAAGCAAACTGTATTGTGCAGAAAAAGTAACTTTGACAGGTCTAATTTACTGAGACTGATTCATGTGACAGCATAAACAAATCATTCTTTTCAAAGTCTATATTGAAAATGGAGTAAATTGATCGTGGAGTCAAGTGCACTAGTAATTTCAGGGAGTATTGTGATTTCATTTGTAAAACTATTGCAAAGAGGGAAAAACCTGTCTTTCAGAGCTGGCTTCAATTTTTGCACTAGGCAGAACAGTGGAAGAATATGCTGGTTAAGAGCATAGTGCTACTAACAGCACTTTTCCTGTGCAATCCTGCTACTGTGTATTCAGGGAAGGAACATGAGAAATCCCCTGAGAGCTTTTGTACAAATATACAGTGGAGATCAACAAGAAATCCTCAGAGTGAACAAAACATTCCGTATGTGTTTTCTTACTGCTTCTGTAGGGGCAGAATGTTGTGACTGATTAGAACACCAGCGTAACACGCAGTTTCTTACTGGAATTGGTTTTTATGCTTAGGAGCAATTAGAGAAACAACAATATGAGAATGATGGTTTTTAACATGGGTTCAAATTATATAATCTCTGAAGTCATTGTTTTCTTGCTCTGCAGGGGAGAGGGCGCGTTCCTGAGAGCATTCACTAACTGACAGTGCCCGAGCTTCTTATCTGGGAATGAAAACGAACGAGATGTAAACTTTCTGAAGATAAGCAATAGCAAAACTCGTGTGCAATGTATCCAGCCAAGCTAAGAATCCTCCAGGCAGAGAAAGTGAAGCCAATAAGTTATGCTAGACAGGCACTTACAGAGGGCTTCTGGGGTCATGTTTACTAATCTCTCTCTCTCACTCTGTCAGAGTGCAATGAAGGACCACAAAGCATGCAAACTACAAGGCAGATAAAGAGTGAATTATTCAAAATTATACCTTCATGCTTTCTATAAAAATAACAAAAGTTAAATCAAGAATGCATTTAACCAAAGAAAAAAAATTAATAGCCCAGATCCTCAGTATGCCAAGATCACAACAACTGGGATGTGTCTTGCAAGAACAGTTTTGTCCATTTTGCAACAAATGGATTTAATAACATGCCCCTGTTTTCTCCAATCCCTTGATTTGGTACAGCCCTTTGGCTTAAGTTCCAGCTGATCCCCTCTCCTTCCTTTTTTATATGTTCCCTTCCATATACAGAAGGTACAAAATCTATTGTTTGTATTTCCAGGGGAAAACCAATTCTGTCTCAAGAATATTCACCTTTTGTGTTCATCTTAAAGATTCATAAGGTCAACACAAAATAGGGAAACAGAGCATTAAATTTCTAAAATCAATAGCATGTACATAAATTGACATTCATTACTTTACAGCGATTTCCAGTTTCTCCTTGATTGATTAAAGCCAGGGGTTGAAAGTAAGTGCTTTTCCCCTGCCTGGAGAAATTCCCAATTGTCCATGCTGTGAACCTTCCATTATGAGACATGAGACAGCGGTAGCAGTACATGGTTCATTTCACACTGCCACAAAATAGACTTGTCATTCCACAATCGAAAGTAAGGAACCTGATGGAAGAGCAATGTGTCAAAAACTTGTCAAAAGCGCCCCGTGCTTAATGACAACTGAGAACAAGGAAACCATATCCTAAGGTTTTCACTGGCCAGATCTCACACGTGGGGAGCAAAGCAGAAAAATTATCCTGTTAATTTGTTATAAGTTTATATGTGATATTGAATGGCAAATCATATTTTTCAAACTAATTAATTTTGATTCCACATTAATTTAGAGAAGATTAATATTTACAATACAATTACATTAGTTAATTTACAAAAGCAGAGGGGCAAAACCATTTAAATAAGGGCTGCTTAAATTAATGCTAAGAAAAAAGAGATATTTTCTCTACTCTAAAAACGCTGGAAAGCTAATGCTGCATTAAATGTCCTGTTATTAAGGGTTCTCTATACTAACATGATAAGTATAACAAATTGATATTTTGTATGAATTATGTTAGACCCTGAGAAATGATAATGTCAAATTCTGCAGCACAGTGGAGCTGAACCAATTAGATGAGTAGATAATTTGGCCCTTCACACTAATAACACATCGTTAGTTAGAATATCTTCAAAGAAAAACACCTATCTGGGGAATACTTTGCAACTAGGTGATGCTTTTTAAATGTTTATACAATGGAGATTATACAATGTTTATACAATGGATCTGATTTCTTAAACCTCAAATACTAGGAAGGCAATTCCATAAAGTGGGGATTATAACTACATAGAGATGACAAAAATGTTGCTGGTTTATTAACAGTTCCAGAAGCACATGCACATGCATATGATGTATATAACATTTTTTCATGGATGGGCTGATAAATGAATGATGGGCAAAGCTTCAGAGTCACAAGAATTCATGAGGATTCACAAGTCTGGCTGTTTATATCTGAAGTCCTTCAACTAAAAACGGCTAGAAATGCCCCTTAAAAAGGACCTAATGTTAGATTTACAGTACCTCTTGGTCTAGCACAGACCAAGAAAAATTTTGGAGGACTGTCTTTCCTCATAGTGCATTTTTGCATTTATTCTCCTGTCTGAGCACATGGACAACTTTCCAGAAGTTTATATTAGACCCTCAAAAAGGCTTAAGTTCATTTCCTCAAAGCAAAGTTTAGAGGAAATGATACACATGCCAAATCACTTGACCCTGCAGGAACCTGCAGAGGCAGCAAGTCAGGCTGCCTTGAGAGACCTCCTCGTGTCACAAATGCCAGAAGAGTTTTGTTCAGTGGGGATCCAGGGAGGTTTCCACCTATCCTATTCAGTCATGAACTTCTGAGTGGCTGCAATTTCCCTGAATTACACGTGTTACAAGAGCTGTAATGGCATCTAACAGCACATTCTTCCAGGTAACTCACATAAAACTTGTACAATTCCATTTTTTGACCAAGAGAGACTCAAAGGCAGACACTCACTGAGCCATAGGGCATCACAGACATGTAGAGCAGCACCACTGCTGGGGACACAGGGCAGAATTCTCAGTACCCTGAGGATTATTTTGCCCATGCACTTCATGATCCTTCAGTGGCAAAGGAAGGATTAATGGATGAGTTCAGTAGATAAAGAACTTCCTGAAGGTTCCCTTCCCTCCTAGGACTGCCAGGCTATTTGCCAGAGCAGTCTCATTACCTTCATTTGTGTCCCACAGAGCTTGTCATGGAGTCAGGTTTCCACTGGCCATTTACAACCTGTGGACTTTGCCACACTTTTCTGGAGCTCATAGGATGAAATCAATATTATTCCTGGTGACTCAGTTACTGGGTTGTGTTTGTGTGCGGGGGGGTGTTCAGGAAAGCCTTCAGGAGAGTTTCCTGCATTCATAGGGAAGTAGAGAGTTTGTGTGGAAGGAACGGCAGTATATTGTCAATTCTGAAACCAGCCAGCTCTAAACTTTGTTCAAAAGTGGAAGGGTGAATAAGGTTTACATATATACAACTCTTTGTCCACAACAGTACTTTAGGGGAAAAAAATTAAATAAAATAAATGTAACATCATAATATAATAAAATAAATGTTAACATAACAGGTAACCTGAAAGTGCTCTCTGAAATGATTTTGTAAGAAATAATTATCATTTCAAGGTGAACTGAATCCAAACCCAAAGGCAAAAAGAGGTCTTGGACTCTATCAGGCAAGCACACCATGCTTTGTTGCACTTTCTCCTAGCTCTTTTTCTGGGAAAGATTTTCCCACCTCCCATCTGAGTTAGGTTACTATTAGCCTTCAACATGCAGATCCACTGTGAATACACCACAAGATGGTTGCTCTAACAGCGCACTATGGGATTTGAAAGGAAAACCCAAGCAAAAAGATAAAACATAGAAAATGTAATGTGGGAATTTAGGAAAGCAGCTGCTTAATTCTGGGCCTTTTCTGCAAACAAAAAAATCTCAGAAACAGCAAGACTCACAAGAAAAATTGAACTCTGAGGCAAAATTATAATTTAATTTCAGTAGTATTAGCAAACACCTTGACTTCTCTACTCCACAGTGAAGGAACCGTGGCTGTGGAGTGATATGTGAGTGTGTGCCTGTGCCTGGCAGAGGGGAGGGCAGCACTGATATTCCCTCTCAGTCTCACCCTCCCCAGAGCATTTACTCTGTTCCTGTTCTCAGAGCCATCTCTGTCTATTCTCCTCGTGCTACAGACACTAAACAGCATATTTGATAAAAAAAAAAATCCTTCCACATTTAAAGGACAATAGGACAATTGGCTAATTGAATAAACTGATTATTTTAAGGGCATTTACAAAACCATTCTAAAACCATTCACCCCATCAAGAAAAAAAATTCCAATTGGTGTCGGGAGCTGTCCTTAGGGATCCACCACTCTAAGCCTCTCAGCATTGCACTGCCAGTGTCTTTGTTCTTGACCTGACCTAAAAAAGTGCTCTCTTTATGAGTCACAGAGGATTTATTTTCTGCCTTAGCTTAGCCTCAGCTTCTTTTAGGTATAAAATGACAGTTTTGCTCAGTTGTGGCAAATGACCTGCACTTTTTATGATGTAGATGATTGTCCAGCAGGATCTATGCTGAAGCCACCAGTGTAATTGAATTTAGGAGCACAACTGCCTGGAAATGTTTACTAGAAACACCACTCTTGGGGATGGCAGTAGGTTTTGGAATTTCCTCCTGTTTTCACAGAAATGTTTAAGCCTAAAAGTGCAATTTATCAGAATATTTTACAAGATACTTTTTTATTGTCCAATGAAACATTTAATGTGTGAATTAAATCCATAGTTCACACAAGTCCCTAAGAAATGTACAGGTTTATCTTATTTTACACTGACTGAGGATCTGGTTGTATGAAAACTCTCTCCTTTCCCCAGTTTTATACATAAATTTGTCCCTTGAATCAGCTCAGAGCAAAACCCTACAGTCTATATGCTCAGTTCTGTAACTCGTTACAGGTTTTTGTACATCTGCAGGGAAACATTTTATAATCTAGGCATTTAAGCTTACTGATATGTGCTTTATGGCTAACAGAAAACTCTGAAAATATGTTTCAGGATAGTGTTTGGATTTGAAATAAAACTTGTGCAGAGAGAAGTCATAAACACTATCTACTCCTACAAATTTGAATCAGTTACTTAAGAATTGTCTCTCCCAGATTACATAAGGGGTCTCTTTCCTTAAAATGATTCCTCTTTGAAACCTGAGTCTGGGTTATAGTCCTGCTTTAAGACACGGCAGCTTGGTCAGAGACAGCTCCTTTCAGCAGCTGGGCCTGTGTTTTTCAGGCTTATTGAAGACTGCACTCATCCTTCCATTTGCTAAGTATTAATATTTTCTCACTTAATTCCTGCTCTGTAAGTTTTAATTTCCAGAAGTCAGGTCTTTGTAATCAAATCAAAACTTCATTATCTAAGTAGTATTGGTAATGCTCAAAATCTGTAACCCTAACCTTACAGTGTTGTAGTAGGTGATTTTAATTATTTTTCCTTTAAAATTCTGATCACATTCAAGAGCTTCTAGCGAAAAAAAATCCTGAAAATAAGACAAAACCATCTCAGAATAATCAGAAGCTAAAAGAATAGAAAGTTGAAGTATATTATTTTAAAATCCTCATGAATTTAAGCCAAATTTCAACCTGAGGTGGCTGAGCAATTGATTTTGTAGATATGGCTAATTGCTTACATATTTTCCCATAAATAACAGAGTTTAGACTTCTATCAAGGTTTTACAGGGCTGTATTCTGTGCACTATGTAAACAATGCAGTGCTAATACTTCTTCCCTCTCTCTCAACCTTCCCACAGGTTTTCCATCCTGACATTTAAGAAAATGTAAATGTTAAAGGTTACCTACTTCTATAAGGAAGTCATTTACTCTACCATTCAGGGTAAAGTCACACCATTACCATCTGAAATATTAAATCACTACCAATTCATACCATGTGGGAGTTTTGTAGAGCAAATGGATTTCTCACTGATTGCCACTGTTACTTTCAAAAAAAAAGGGCATGTGATGAGTGGAGAACTGGCCTGGGGACCCTGCAGTGCAGTGAGAGGGCTGGCACTTCACTCCTGCAGTGCACAGTTGTTGTCTGCCACACGGGTCCACCAAAAGGGAAAATATGAAGTTTAGCATGGTGGGACTGGAGCTGTGCACATTGTCCAGCCACGTTCCTGGCTAACAGCCCAGCTGTGGCCCACCTTCCCTGGCCTCCAGGATAACTGAGAGCAGGGTTTCAGCGCTGCTGGACAGGGTGTGGGTAGTACACACTGCCCTCCCTGGATCCATCCCATCCTGACAGAGCCATGGAGCTTCGTTCTCTGTGGGGAGCTGAGCCTGGCTGGGCTGCTGCCCTTGGGTGTGCTCTGGAGCTCTGCCTAAATCCACACTTCAGCACAGGCTTGTGCATAAACAACACTGATGATGAACAAGCTGGGGCTTGAGAATCAGCTCAGATCTACATTTAAGCAGTGCTGTGGATGCCACATACTCAGCTTGAGAATTCCATTTCATCTTGTCTGGAGCAAGGGGTGTGCACAGCACAAGGGATCCCAGGGGCTCCAGAACCCACAGCATCACTGAAGTCAACAGAGGTTTTGGATTTTAAGTTGATTCTGTTTCATAACTGCTGGATTCTTTGAGATATGCAAACCAGAGAAGCCCACAAGCTTTCCATAAACAGTATGAGAAAGCTACAATACTTCTCTAACCACATCTTACACATTCTGTGTGTTACTGTAGGACACAGAGTCCCACTGGATGTTATTTATTTCTAAGAGTATTTCCATACACTTCCCTGACTTAAGAAGCCTGTATGCCCAGATGCAAAAGCAAACATTGCTCTTTGTGAGTAATGTTTGCTGAACTGGGCTCTAACCAGCTGTCTGCCTCCTTTTTTGTTCCCTTACAAGTGTACGTAGTGTCAGATGTCATCTAGTCTTTGTACATTTCTACAAAAAACACATAAAATCTCTTTCTTGATTATCTTTGCTTAATATGACATATACCAAAGCCCTACAAAGTCAGCTGTTTGTTAGATTTATCATCCCTTCAAAAAAAAGTTCATCAATGCCCGAAAGATGTTACTTTCATGTGGATTTGTGCATTGAGAAACTGCTGTCTGATAACTTAAGCATAAAGTAAATCTTCCTTAGCTAACAACATCAGAAACAATTTCCAACAAAAGCTTCTAGGAAATATTCAATTCACTGTACAAAGATTCATTTTTATCTCTGTATTATACCACTGATGTGCCAAATGGGAGCAGAATTGTCTGCACTGATAGAATAACATGCTCTCCCCTCCTATGGTAGGCATTTGCTTTATTTTTCTTTCGTGCACTCTGGGCAGATAAAGGCCATGATATTAAACTGTTCTGCCATCTCGTCATACTTTGTTGGTTACTGTTTAAAATAGAGCAGATGTAGCTTCAAAGTGATATGAGAATGCAGTCTAGTACCTAAGCACAATACACATCCCTTACTGAAGGCTATTTATTGAGGAGAAAACATTTCACACATTTGTGTGTTATACAGAAGATGCTTTAATAAGGTTATTGTATTTGCCTGTCATATTGGACTGGCTTTGTACTGGAAATAGTCTTATTAAAGAGAAAGACTGTCTTTTCTATGACCAGGGTCTTTGATATTTAGAGAAAGATAAAACAAAAAGAACAAACTGCTCGAGCATTTCTTTGACATTCTGACACACTATTTCCTAAGCTGATGCTCTTGAGGTGAAAGCTAAGAAAAGCAGAGAATGAAATGCTTTGCCTTTTCTACTCCCTAGTCAGTAATAAGCCCTTTCATAATCAGCAATAGTCAAAGATATTCCACTCCATCAAAACCAAACACAAGTCATCCCCTGTGGAGCCAACAAGAATTTTCAATTTTCCACCCTTTTAGTACAGGTGCTTTTTATGAGCGACTTCGAAGAAGACTACTCAGTGCTGAGCCATCTGGTCATATCCAAACCCCCAGATACTTTGTCTCAAAGGCTATTAGAGAATAGTTTTAAGGCAAATGAAAAAACAATAAAACTAGGCGCAGCATTCTTTATCGTCAACTGTACTGTGACATGCTGCTCTCTCACTAATTCAGGTACGTCCCCTCCTGAATTCTAAAGTGAGTTTCATCCAAGTCCTTCATTTTCCAGGATGGTGGCCACCAAGGGAATGAAGCAGAAAAAATGTGAGGATCTTCAAGGCACCATTAGCAGCTCCATTTTTTGCTCATACACATGCACATACCACCCCAGGAAAAGAGATTTTTACTAGAAAATTCATTCTTTCTTATACTAAAATGAAGTCTCTTGCAAAGAGTGGTTGTAGGTGTTCCACCTTGGATTAATGTTCCATTTCCTCCAATATATCTCTGCATTCACTGTTTTTATCTGTGCCCAGTTAATTCTCTTTTCATGGTTTTCTCCTCATTTTCTCTTTTACCATCTTTCTCATTTTTAAAACATCTTTTACTATTGATTTTCAACCCTAATTACAACCACAACTGTGCATTTTATTTTCTCTCACACAGCAGGTGAAATTTCATCACTAACTACAGTGAACTTGCACTGATGACAAACACAATGGACTACAACTGGCAGCAGCTAATTTATCAGCTGCTGCCATCAACCCATTTGAAATAAATATAAATGCATGAGTGCAAAACAAGTGAAAAGTTCATAGAGCAGGTGGATAATAACATCCATCCTGAGCTTCACTAGTCTTTCTGCATCTTATTTTCTGTCAGCCAAGAGAAAACACTACAGTATCTCTCATGTTTCTGGCCAATCATTAGGATTTGAAAGCAAGCACCTGACAGCACCTTTTCTCATGCTTATACTTTTGTCATCTTTCACCTGTGGAGTTGGTTCTAACTTCTGCTTCAAGCTGCCCTTTCTGATGAACTTTCCTTCCAAATAATTCTGTTTGTTTTTATATGTGGGTTGGTTTTTTTGGTCGGTTTGTTGTTTGTTTGTTTGGGGTTTTTTTAAGTACAGAAAAGGTAACAAGAATGACAACAATGCTGCATAAAGGTATAGAATAACCTTTGACACAGAGAGAATTAGGATTTTTCAGAATGGAAGAGTGATAACAATCAGTGGATAAGGTGGAGGGCTATAAAACAAAGAACTCACTTATGAACAATTTTTTTTCCTCACATCCCAAGAATTTGTTGGTGTACCCATTAATTAAGTAGCAAGCTTAAAACAAAGAACAAAGAGAAGTACTTTTTCACCCAGTACAGAACTGAATTGCAGAGACTCATCTTCACAGACTGTTGTATATGTAAAACGAAAGAGTGACAAAGTCACAGAGTAACTCCAGTGGCTGCTCTGAGCACAATCGTTCAAATTCTACCTCTGCTCAGGAGAAATGCAAACTGGTGTTTGCAGGGCTGTCTCCATCTGTCCTCATTCTTACCCTTCCTTAACTATCAGACATTAACTACTATTCTAGTAAGAATATAAGATTAAATGGACGTTTATTATGATCCAGGTATCTTCTTGTGTTAACAATAAAGCTGCAATGTAAACCTTTTGATTTGATATTGTTTACTGGAGAGTGGGAGGAAGATGTTTTCCCACATTGAGCACTGGCCTTACACGATCCAGATCCACCCCCACTGCTGTACCTGGAGTCACTTGCACATGAATCTGCCTTGTGAATCATGCCTAAAAAGCACACACCACTTGCTTTGCACTGAAGCGTACAGATAGAGAATGTCTTTGGGGGCTGGGGTTTTTTATTTCTTCTTCTTCTTTTTTTTTTCCCCAAGTCTATGAGTGGATGCTTCAGTTGCTTGCAGAGATCAGACACACAGCAGAAGTGTTTCCTCTCCTAATGGTCTGCTATCTTTAGAATATGACTAAGTTTCTAATTTTTTTCCCCACCCACTTGCACAGCTCAATACAGCTGAGCAATACTGTAGACATAGCAATGAAGATAAACGACACACTGAAAATATGTTTTTACTTTAAAACTGACAGAAATGACATGCAAATGTCTGATCCCAAAGCCAATATCACAGATCTATTTGCCTTGCCTGCTGGAACCAAACTTCAAATAACTAAAAAGCATTAATTCCCTTTCTTGAAAACATTTACAATGAGATTTCGTGTAAACCATGGCAATAAACATAATGTAGTAACAAATTGCACTGTTGTCCAGAATAAACTAACCTATATATTGCACTGTTGGATGCCCATTCTTTCCAGTAACATTCAGGTTGTTTCAAATTGTGATCCAGCCTAGCCTCATTTCAGTGGTTGTCTCTTGAAACTTCACAATACAGAACCCTTCTTCTAGAGACTCCAGTGGACAAAGAAATGAAGTTTAATCATGCTTAAGATACAATGCTTACTCTTTGAGAAGTCTTTTTCTCATACAGAAATAAGTTTAAGTCAAACACTCGTTACTCTGGATTCAATATTTTAAAAGCACTGCAAAGTACATTTACAGACATGAAGGAAAGATTCCGAAAAGCCGTAAAAGACTACATGTTATCTCACATCAGCTCAGCAGAAATAGATCCTATTGGCTTAATATGTATACACATATGCACAGAAAAGAGCAGCTTCACAAAATATACATTTTAAGGTGCTCTGCAAGTGACTGTCTATTTAATAATAAGATAGGTTGTGCAGCACCCTTATTTCATGATCAACATTTATCCTATGTTTTGCACTGCACACTTGTAGACGCATGCTTCAATTAGCGCGAGACAAATGGCATAATTCCAGATCCACTAAACCTCGGAGACCTATATTGTCATGCACACACAGCATGCACTTTACTACTACCTAGGAAGCTGTATCTCTTCACCTCCTCCTCTTTTTCAAAAGAAGCCACTTCTGAATAAATGGGATAAATAGCCCCCAGGCAGATACTCAGAAATCACAGCTAGAACAGGCCCTCATTTTTCTGTAGGCAGCCTCAGTGAGGTGAGTGCAGGGAATACCTGGCCTCACACAGTGCCAGGCAGCTGAACGGTGGGCAGAGCTGCCCACTGCAGTGCTCCTGCTAGGGAGAGACTCCCTCTTGCCACAGGTTTATGAGGCAAGGGTGAGAGAGACTTTCCAAACTGATCAATATCAGGCAACATCTAAAACAATCACACCCCTCAGAAATGCTCTGCAGTAACTTGGGAAGCTCCAGAAGCAACATATTCTGCACAAACTCTGTCTTGCCAGGCTTTACTCCAGCCTGGGGATTTCTTGGGTTTGTTTTGCACTTTGCTTTTTTCTGGGTTTGTTTGGTTTTGGGTTTTTTTTGTACTTATTCCACTTCTGATCTGGAGAGCAAAGTCTCTGCACAGTACAGGGATCCTCTGCAGCACCCATGGGCCTATAAACATTCTCATGACATGTATGACACAGACCTACATGATGGGACACTGCCTCTTCTGCATCCAGCAAATGAGGCCAATTACTCTTTCATCAGGGTGCATTTCTGTTCTGTGCTCAGCCTAGATCCATGTAGGAAGTGCTCTGGAAAAGCAATGAATCCCCTTTATCAGTTAAAGGTATGCTGCAGATGTCCCCATACCAGCAGCAGCCCCACTGCAGGGACTGACCACAGAGAATCCTCTTCACTGTGTCCTCACAAAGAGATGACAGAACATTTTCTCCAGTCATGCTAAAATCACTTTCAGGTTGCACTACATTTGACAAGAGCACTTGTGAGGAGCTTAATGGCTGATATTTTGGAGCAGCAGCATCCTTAATAAGAGCTGCAAGGGTCAAATGTGAAACCTTCAGGAGCCTCCAGGCCCTGAAGACTGCATACAGCAGAACCCTTCCTTGTACTGCTGGGTCTAGGAAGGGGCAGCTGGTACTGACAGGTACCACAGGAGAACTCTGTGCTGCAGGAAGAACTCACTGCCCTCCATGTTAGGGCTACTAGACCTAAGCTGACCAAAGAACCCTGTCCTGGATAAAAGAAACATTGAATAATTGTGAAGTTTTCAAACAACATCTTTAAAGCTCACGATGAGGCTGACATTTACCTCATAAACATTGTGGCATGTGTTTCAATATTAAATGTGCTTGGTAAGATGGAGAGAGAGAACAAAAAAAGAGGAATGCTAAATAAAGTGATCTCTAGGAGCTGAGCACTGAATAAATCCTGTGTGTTGTCAATTAAGTGGCAGTTTTACAATTAAAGCATTTGATTTTCATAAATCTTTTGCAGCATGTCAGAGGAGACTAGGAAGAGAAAGTTTGGGGGTGGGAAGTCACAGAAGGAGGCTAGAAATTTTCCCCTGCAGAAGCCTAACATTCATTTACAATTGATTCATTGAACAGAAGCATCTTGCCACAGCAGCCACCCACCTAACGATGACAAAGCACAGCAGTGCAGTGATGATGGCAGAGCACAGTCAGGCAAGACACCTCACATTAGCCATGGGTGGCTAATGCCACTACCCCAACACCCATACTCTGAGCTTTGCCCACTCTCTTGCTGGGTGAAAACAAGTTACTTCAAACCTCAAGGCAAGGAATACAATAAATGAATATGCATTCAAACAGGAGGTCTGTGTTCCCTTATGGATTCCCTTAGGAATATTCTTCCTGACACACTGCAAGGTGTGTTATGCAAAGAGCAAACACTGACATTTCATATAAAATAGTCAATCAGGACTGTATCATAAATATATAATTTCATTCTTTAAAAACACCCCTAAAATGACTGACATTATTCCCAGGAATTAATCTTGATGAAATTGTTCAGCTTTCCTGTCACTTGTGAAGGATGCAAGTGGTTAGGTTTATTTAGGACAGAGATGGACATGTCAAGCCATGGCACAGGGTGAGCTGGAGGGAAACATTAATGCACTAACTCTAACCTGTTTTTATATCATGAATCTCTCCCCCCACTCCCCTCCCCCAAGTATGTAAATTGACAGTAAATGACTGGCATTCACAAACGTGCCTCCAAGCAGGTTAGGGATAATTAGTAAAGCATGTAGACACCCTGTCCTAAGAGCCAATTGTGACAAATCCAGAAAATAATGAATCTCTATTAATAGTTAATGATGTATGTCAAGAAGAGCCTAGACTCTGGGCTCTTCCCCTTTAAGCCCGTGTGCTATCCCCTTGTGTTTCAGCTGGTCCGGCTGAATGCCTCCCTCCCTCCCTCCCTCCCGTGTGCTGGCCTGCTTTGAATCCCAGCCAAGATGAAGTAATTGAAAACTGCCAGCCCGAATACTTCAGAAGTCTATCGTGGAACAAGATTCAACAAGCCTCTTCTCAATTTGTAAATATGTTGAAATATAAGTAGTAAAAAGGCTCTGATGTCAAACAAGTTTAAGCATTAACTGTGTTCCTTTATGAGTGCTACAGCAGTGCTTAATGCTTCACACATTAAACCCTATTAACACTGTAAAGTTATTTCATCCCTGTGTTCCTCACACTGTTTTGCTCACAGATTTTTTGACATTTTTTTAATCATTTAGAGCATTCAGTTACTGCAGTGATGTATATGTACTGATAGTTTTAAAGTCATATCTAGAGGTCTGGCTTGAAAAACATCTTATTTGTATGATTTTGCTTGACACAAAAGAAAAATAGTTTTAGAAAGAACTTGTGTTTTGTATATTTTGTTTCTAACATGGTAAGTTACATATTTTGGGTATATACACATTCATGACCCACTTTGGGGTTTTTGGAACATATTAAAATACCAAAGTAAAACATAAACAAAACATAAACCTTTGCCATGTGAAGAGAGATGAAGAGTAACTGTGAGAATTGAGATGACATTACAAGTTTATGATGAATGTATTTAAGTCCTCCTGGTTGTTTGCAACTTCCTGGTTCCTGATGCTCAACCATTACTGACAGGCCATGTACTGTTAATTGGACTGAAAAAATGACTTGCTCCAAAATTCATCACTCTTAATAGCTTAGCCTCTTTGTTGTCTTCACAATTAATCTTCTTACTACCAGAAAAGCTGAAAGAGTTAACTCTACATACAGTGGGTCATCAAATTTGAACCAAAAATTTTTAACCCAAACTTCTGGGATGTGTTGATCCAGATCAGTGTCAGCTTATGTCCCTCCCTAATTATTTAGAAGAACAGCTGACAGAGTATTTGTAATACTTGACTCCTCATGGCATATATAGGAATCATGGGTTTTAATTTGATCTCACAGAAAAAGCAGGGTTTTAAGAGAGAATTCAGGTGATTTACTGTAATCTGTAGAAGAGCAGTGCAGCCAGCAGTGATAAAGAAGAACTTTCAAATTATCAGATTTTAACATGACAGGGTCCCTCTTAGAATCTTTTACACCCCCTGTTTAAAAAGAATAAGGAGCCTATAAAACCTAAGCAAATGTTTCTGAGTACAGCCCCTACCTTTGTGAGACAAGGTTAGTGAATCCCCATCCTTTATTTGCCTTTCTTTGTTGTCTCTTCAGAGACACATCACTGCAAGTCATCGAGCCATATAGAACCATCACAGGTAAAGAGCAGCTGAGGGTTTGAAAAGTGCCAGAGCATTAATTAGCTCAGAATTCCTGAATCTCCACTGATACAATGAAAGTTACTCAATCACAGGATCATGTGGAAAGCCTAATAGCAGCTTTGTAGTTAAAGCACAGGAGTGGGAGGCAAGAAGCGCAGGTTCTATTCTTACTGCCAGCACCTGCGTGCAACCTTCAACAAACCATTCGTTTTCATTGCTCATTTTCTCTGTATGCAAAGTGGGAATAATTGTGCTCACAGGACTCTTCTTAAGCTAACTTCACCTCCATCTGAGAAGCACTTTGGGATCTTCAGGTTAGAGAAACCACTGAACTGTAAAATATAATTTAGAATATGTATTTTACTGGATGTGCTTAAAATAAGTATTCCCTGTGCCAGTGTAAAGAGGAATTTTGAGTGTGGGATTCCAAGTCTAGGTAATTTAACTGTTACCTTGAAATGTAAAAACGTTGTTTGCAAAGGATTTTTCAATTCAGCAGATGACTGTAAAGCAGCACTTCAAACAGCTTTGCCCAGAATATGTATTATTAGTAAACAACTGTGCCTTACAGGATTATTTGCAAGACTCTGCATTAGCTACACTTGAGGTAGGCTTCTGAAAATAGAGCTGCAAACATGTTAAAAGATAATACGTGTGCACATGGATAAACTTCTACATTTTCCTCAAACTTGCATTTTTGTTCTAACAGAAACATAAGTAATTTCAAAAATGATATTCAATATCTGACTCACTTTTATGCTCAGTAAAGGTGACACATTGCAGAAGAACAAAGCACAGAGCTGGCCTGGCTTTGGCTGTTTCCTGTTTAGTCAGGAATAGCTGTTGGAGCTGTGTTTATACCTTACATCACATCAGTAACAGCAATCCTCCCTGAACACATCTGTCCAGTTGGTCCTGGATGTAAACACTGAAAAGTTCTGTTCTGTGTGACCAGTTTCAGGAACTTTTATGTAGGAAAGAGAAGGAGAACAGTTACTGTGCGAGGACTGCCAGTAGGACTGGTGACCCTCTTCAGACTTTTCCTTTCAAACAGATGCACAGATTTGTCTACTAAAATCATGTTGCTTTGTCTTCATTCATTATTGTGCACTACAGCTTTTGTGCTCATCTCAGTGTTTTTTCCTAGGGCCTTTCTACCCACACAAATGGCAAACATTTTGTAAATATTTGTTGAAGACTTCAAACAATCTACTTTGAGAATTCAGATTGTTAGCTGAATTAAAAAGGTATAGTCTGCATGCAATCATCAGTCTGACTCCAAGTAAACAGGGGCTCAAAGCAGGTCAAAGTCATAAATAAATTCTTAGGCTCAGACAAAGCCTTAGTCATTAACAAGAGCACAATAACTGGAAAAACAGTATTATTTGAATTTGAATTCCAAAATTGAAAGTGTTGCTACATGAATTAATCTACAACAATTGGCAGAAAAAATAACAACAGTCCTCACTTGCAAAAGCATCCTCCTTATCGCATGACTTTTATTAGAGAACTCTCCTGAAGGTTTTCCTCTTCTGATCTGCATGCCCTACCCAAAGGGAGACTGAGCCATGCCAGGGAGTACAACAGGAAAGATACAGCAGCCCTATTTTGATGAACTAAAACCACTGCCCCACAGTTTATCTTTACTACTTTTGCAGGAGTGTGATTTTCTGTTACTAGTGCTTGGCACCAAAGGTCATCTACTGCCACCAAAATTGCTAGTAATAGACAGAGACCCAACTCTACTAAGTCAAGGTAAATATAAGTTAAGCAAAGGAAGACAAGTTACATTTTTTTATCCAAAACTACACTTTCAAAGTCTTGTTATATAAAAGCTCTCACACTGCATTTCCACCTGAAATCTAGTAAGTTCAGTGTTTTAGAATTCCCCTTTTCAAGTCAAGGGAGAGACAAATCACCACATAGGACAGACCTGCAGCACTGTCTGCAGCGTCAGTAGGTATGGTGACCCACTGTAAGCACTTTCTCCATTTTTGCAGTGGAAAAGCTCCAAAAACCTCTGCCAGCAAACATTTAAGAAAGCAGCTGAATCTTTGCCTTCGCAAAAGAAGAGAGACAAAATTACCCAAAGACAGGGTAACAGCCAAGCTGACCATGCAGGGACAGCTACCAGCATTCTCCTGTAAAAAACCTCTAGAACAAGCTGTTATTTTCAGCCCAAGAACAGGACACAATTGCAAGGCCACTTATCTTCTTCAAGTTAGCAGAACTACTCAGCTCTTTCCAGCATCCCAGAAATCCCTATCTGTAGAGCCTTCCTCTGCCTTCTCTTCTGCAAAAGCTGCCAGTCCATAACTCCCTCACCCTTCCAGGCAGGCAGCCTGCTCAGCCTGCCAGCTGGGAATAGACCACAGCTGATTCCCAGCACCTCTGCCATTTTACAGCCTTGGCCAGCTGTTCTTGCAGGGCTTTAAAGACCAGGAAACTGCCACCCTGCTCACCATATAAAAAGATG
>NW_005054314.1:5030675-5051780 GCF_000277835.1 Geospiza fortis
GCTGTGCTTGGCCAAGCAGCGTTCTGGCAGAGCACACAACCCAAACCCCTGTAAAACATTTGCTTTACACAAAAGCAAGCTGAGAATAGAGAAGTGGAAACTGTCAGATATGCCTGAATCAGGCACACAGCATTACCTTTATGCAATGTGACTTTGTCTCATACTGAAATAGGGCACAGCTGAATTTGTAAATAGCCTAGTATTCACTCCTCTGTCCTTGTGTAAATTAAACAGGGACATTTTGAACGACAGTTCTGGTGTCCTCTGCATTCTCTTCTGGAGGCTCCACGTGGAGCCACCTTGTCAGGTGACTGAGATCTTCCAACGCCCATGCCATGAAACATATCAGAGATGAAGGCAACTTGTAGCCAATGGTGAGATATGGTGACATTGAAATATGGAAGCACCTACAGGAAAGATTTTTGTAGCTACTTCTATGACAATCCTGCATGATTTGGTGGCAATTTAAAAATTAAACTACATGGTAAACGTTTCATTGCATTGTTATCTTATAGAAAGCTTTCCTTTGAAGTGCAATATTACATTAGTCATTTTTGGGTTCAGCTGTAACAGAATCTAATCTGGGCAGCTGCAGTCCTGACTATTAGCTGCTTTTATGATCTTGTGGATGTTTTTTTGAGTTGAGCCTTAATAAAGTGTTAGAGTATAAATATGTATGTACTTCCTGGAAAATGGATGCAGTCTCCAGTCCCATTTGTGTTACTGCCCATGAGCCAGCCATGTTCAAGGTCCCACTTGTACTTACACAGCAGAACTTAGCATGGTTCTAGCAGCTTCTCAATGAGAGTGGTTTTATTGAGAAAATGTAGCCCAAGCTTCCCTGCTAAATGTAATTTATTTTATTTTTATTTGATTTTCACATGTCACTCATCATTTATTTTATTTGATTTTCACATGTCACTCATGTCCTTGTTTTGCCACCTGCTCTATCTCAGTCAGCACATAATTTATGAAACTCTCTAAGAAGGATGGAGACAATCTTCCTCTTACTGTTCTGTACGACACGAAGACAAAGCGATCCTGGGTACAGGAATGCAGCCATAGTATGGTTTCAAACTAGATCTGGAAAAAATCTGACTGATTTGGTAACATTGAGATTTCTAGGTAGTTTAAAATGTGCCCATTTGTTTTTGCAGTGCAAAAAGTCACCGCCAAGAACAAACGGTTCCTTGAAGTTAACGAAATGGGGATCAGAAGGCTGCTGCTCCTGTTTAAGTCATTTGGAATTTTGCCACTGGTACAACAGGGCTGAGATTTCACCCTGGGATCTAAATGTGAATGACCAACCCCATGCCAGAGGGGAAGCCACACATCCTTTTTTGTTCTGGTAGGCTCAATTGCAAAAATAGTTAAAAGCAAGACCATGCAAAATCACTCTGCCTCAAAGGTGAGATTTCCTGAGGAAAAAAAAATGGTCCTGACTCTCCATTAGCAGTGATGTGTCATGACTGATTTTGGTGCAGATGCAAAAGAGGGCAAAGAAATGGATCTAATACATTTTTCAAAAAAACAGGACTTCCAGGCTTCCACTCAGATATCATGAGATGCCAAGTTTCTGCTGACCGTGCTTAACAAACATGTTCTCTTTGTATTTGTCTGTGCCAAACCATGAACACTTTAAGTAATTCTGAACTTTATCTTGATAGTTATTTTTCTTTTTCTCATTCATACTCTGACTTATGTATGATTTATAATGTTTCTACTGGGAAAGTTTCATATGCAAGTAAGCTTTCCCTTGTGAGAGTTTGTACATTACCATTTGGAGGCATCTTTTTACTTTTACTATAGTAATATTTCCTACATCGATTTTAAACTTCATCATTACTGGAAATTGTCTAGGTAATAATTTTAAAGATGTTAAAGAGCTGCTGGTATTTCATGCAAAAGCCTGACAAACATTCCATTAAAAATTGTGCTGGTGATAATTCATCCAAAGGCACACTTTTCTAATCCCCTTCTTTTATTACAGACTTTGCCACCTGAAGTTACACAATTTCTAAATACATGATTGGCCCCAGCTCCTCTTGTTTGTATTTTCCCCAGAGGAAAATGCTGAGTCAGACAGAGATAAAGAAAAAGAACCTTCTAACACAACCAGTCATCCATGGTGTTCAATCCAAGATAAAGTGGGTTGGGTTGCAACAGTCTTTGAAGCTTTCTTTTTCTCAGAATCCTGTAAAAACCTCATATTGAGACTTCCCACAAATGGAAAAGAAATAGCAATTTTATTGGTACCAATACAAGATCATCAGCCCTAGCTGAGATGACAACAATAAGGAACATAATTTTCACTCCACTGAAGACCTTTTTTTCAGATGTTTTCTGCTCATAGTTACCCTTATTATTGTTTTCAGTCACTATTCACACACTGGGCACAAAGCATTCAACTTTTTATCTCTATATATTTTTACCTACCTATTGCTTTCATAGGTATAACAAAGTAGCTGCATTTTCATTCAGTTCTTTCACTAGCATGTTGAATTTAAACAGACAGTATTCAGATTACATGGATTAATTAGATGTTTTATTAAAAAAACCCAGGAAAATGAGTTGCAGAGTATAATATAAAACACAGCAGGCTTTGACTTTCTGCCTGGAAGCTGTTTAAAAAAATAATAATTAAGAAGGAAATGAAGAGTACACTGTATTCTGTGCATAAATAAGAGATATTAAAGGCAAATATTTGCTTTTAGATTATGATGAACTCAGATTTACACCAAAAAATGGACTTGAGATGTTAATTTAGCTAAATATGAGCTCTAATCAGTCATTCCTCCTGCATCATCTTCCATGGCTATGCATAATTATAGTAGAGGTGCTCATACTGTAACACAACCTTCCACTGTAAGCTACAGCCCGAGGATGTTTTCTCCCCTTATCCTTGAATCCCCTTTGCACAGCCCTAAGCCCCATCACACATTTAGAAGGAACAGTTCAAAAACTAGATGGAGTATAATAAATTAATCTGGACTTAGTGGGTGGATAAAAGGTCCAGCAGGGGTTTGTTACAGACCCTGGGGACAAGAAGAGAGAGGAAAATGGAATACTGCACAATGACATTAGTAAGGCAAACAGAGATAATACTCTGTGTGCATGTGTCTGTGTGTGTGTCTGCAGAGTGCTGGGGGAAGGGTGGCATCAGTATTCTCAGCCTTGAATCATCTTAATGTAATAAGGATTGAATACTGCCAGCCTGCTTCCAGAGAGCCAAGGAAGGAGTGTTCCTACATCCCTCCTTACATTATCACGCACCACCAAAGCACAGACACAAGAACTCTACAGCAAGAAGCAAACAGGGTTAGCAAGGCTCCATTCTGAACACTCCTGGGAATTGGAAACCTTTGTTCTCTGACCAGAGAGGGAAGGTGTGCACAGCCTGCATCAACTTATTATGGTATAACTTCATAACAGGAGATGCAAGAAGGCATTCGTGTGCTTTTGAATAACAGGTAAACACGAGTGTTAGATACCATAAACCAGGTTTGTCCTGATACACACTCTTACATATAGTACTAGTGCCATATCAGTGTTTAGAGCCAAGGCAGCTGCACTGTGTTTGGCTGGCCCTACCACCCTTCCAAGGAAAGATTAAACAATAAAAATGCTTCTGTCCCACTCATAAGTTGTTAAATGGGCTCTCCTTTCCACACAGACTTGGGCTTCCTACATGCTATGAACCATCTTCAGGAAGAAGATCAAGGTAAAAGTGTATAATTTCTTAAAGGAAACATTTCAGAATGCAGAGAAGCACACAGCAAAACTTACTGCAAGGAAAGAAAGAGGGGGTTCAAATGGATTGAGAATTGCATTCTCAGAAGCCTACAAACCAATGGGTTTGGAAAAGTAATTTCTGACGATCCATTTCAAATTTCTACCTAAAATACGAAAGGTATGAATGAAATATTCCTGTCTTGAATATATATTCATCACAACTCAACATGCAATATGCACTTTGAAATTTAAATGAAACAAAACTAAAGTAATTGTAAAACATGCCTAAACAGCAGCTGCTCTTCATTCCCTTTTTCCACACCTACTGTAAGCAAGGGCTTGCCATAACTCATGCAACTTGGGTCATTACACATTATATCAAAGACTATAGATGCCAGTGCTTCCCATTTCACTTTTCCAGCAAAATTCTGGATGGCATCTTTAGCCAAACACAGGGAGAGGGAGAGATATATTGCACCTTCTAGTCCACTGGAAAACAAGTTGAAGTACCTTCTACCACTACTTGCATTGACCAGATCCCCTTCTCAGCTCTCCTAGAGCTGTTGAGGAAAAGCAGGGACTTGACGGAGGTCCTCCCGGACATCACTCATACTCTCCCCATATCCACTCTTTTCTAGAAGACTCTCCCAACACAGCAGACCTACGCTTTTTGAAGAGGAGCTTCCAATTTTGAGCCTAGCTTTACTTTAAAAACATCATTTCTCTTGTACATTCTCTCAAAAACTGCATCTGCAACGGAATCTTTAGAGTGCAGGAATTGTGTGGTTACTGGCTTAATCTCTGCTGGATTCCCAATGGTCTATTTTTATCTCATGATCTCAAAACAATTTGGGATGTTGCACAACAACCAACAGTTGTGATGCAAAGAAATGGTAGCAATGCAGTTTTTCAAGTTAAAAATCTGGATATGATGCTGGATTGGCAACATCTGACTGGCTGAAGATTGTGAAAGAAAGAGCTGAAGTAAAGGATATTACCCAGAACAGATAGAAGTTAAAATAAGCCCAAGGTTATCAGGTCTTCAGCAACATCTTACATATAATAAAAAATACAAAGCTATGTAATTAACTGGACAGTGGAGAACATTTCCAGAACATGCAGAGAGAGTTCATTTTGAAGTCATAGCAATTTTCTTCATCTGCTGGGACTGCATCTGCCAGTTGCCAGAAAGTACTCAATGCTGAGTATCTCTATTCCTGCATAACTCTTACAAAACACAAAAAGAACACAAACAATGTTCTTCCTTTAATCTGGTTGTAAGTTTTAGATAAAGCTATTCTGATAGTTTAAGACTATTTGTTCAGATTGCACGAGCTATTCAGTGCCAGAGTTATTTAAATCCTGAGAAGAGGTACTACAATAGATAGAAATGTTGTATGAATAGAACATAAATGATGATAATGGAAGGGCTGATTCAATAAATAGAAACTCTAAGCTGAAAGCATGAATGAGAAGGCACTGGATCTCCAGCTCCACTGATGCAGAACGTGGGGTCACAAAAAAATGAGGGCAAATGCTCCATGTTGCCCTGTCTAGATTTATCCCATGCTCTGAAAACTGGACACTGTTGGATAAGCTACTGGAGCTGCCACTTTGCAGATGATACTTGATACTGGCAATCTAATAATCTGCAGCACTTTTTGTAAAGAATAAGGAATTAGCTGTAGTGAACTGGCCTCATTTCAGCCTGCATAATTACACCCTGCACACCTATGATTCCTTTGCCTTTTCTTAGGGGAAACAAAGAACATGTTCTTCCCTTGCTGTAAGCCTTTTGCCTAGGAAATCTCAGCTATAGCTGCAATCATCTTGTGCTTAAGTTGATATCAAAATGTTAAATTTGCAATGTACTTTGAGATCATTTATTCTAAATCTTAAGATTATTATTGCAGACATCTCAAAGGACTACATATTCCACCCTGCATGTTCCAATAATGAGGCATGAAAGAGTAAACTGAGAGTTTGGTTTCTGATTCCTTCCCCTTTTTTGCCCTGCCCATTTATATGCTTTGAAAACTGAAGTCATAACACTGTCAGAACTTTTTTTTTTTAGTGGTTTAATAAACATGACATGCTTGCACTTGCTTTGCATTTTAATAGCAATGCAGTGGCAATAAGACACTTCCACAAATATAATGCAGGCAATTACATAGGGTTTTAAGGGCTAACTTTCTGTCAGGCATATATACACACACATATTTTAAAATTCTTTTGTTCAAAACCTAAAAATCCTCTCTCATTTTTCACTTTCTCATTATGGGTACCTGATTGCCTTTCAGGTGGAATTTGAAGGGCACACACCACTTAGAGCTGTTAAGAGCCAGATTTTTGTGATTGTATCACTGTAGTTAGCTTCAGTGGAAACTTTTCAATGGCACCAGAAGAGTACCTATGGAAGTGGTCACATTGTTGATCTGACAGTTTTTAATCTTTCTTCCTTGAGGACATTCCAACACAAGGGATCTGCTCCCTAATCTGCATATAAATATATATATATACACACAGTTCTGCTTGATTGTATTTGTATTTTTCCTCTCCTGCCTTCTCTTAACTTCAGTGCTCTCCTACATTTCAGTACACACAGCAACATGTACCTTGACTGTGTCCAGGGTGTGCTGCATTTCAGTGTTGTGTGTCTGGTGCTTTGACCAGCAGACAGATGTGACAGAACACTGAGGAGTGACCACTGAGAGCATCAGTGCTAAGAGCAACTCTGGCCAAGCATTGTTAACACAAAAAGTTTGGTTCAGGATTTTAAACTCCCAAAGTATTGTAATGGCCTGTCCAGGGTTTTGCTTTGACCCATTTTAAATATCTTATGTCTATTATGTGAGTAGACCTTCATTAACCTGCCCTGAAGTTCTTAAAAATTAAATTAAATCTCACTAGAAAAGATTCAAGTAGGAAAGGGGTAGTTTTAGTTCTAAGGGATATAACTCGTACTGTGTTATACTTCTGATTTTGGGCCATCACCCCTCTTTCTCTCTTGCCAGGCTCAGGGTGACATTTCACTTATTTTTATTCAGAGGTAAATTGGATGACCAGGAATGAAATTAATTCCAGAGTCTGGCTCAAAGTGCATTAAAATAAACAAAAGGACTCATATTAACTTTAGCTGAATACCTACAACATGTAGCAGGGCAATGTGGTTAACATAAGCCAAAATATGCACATAGTTTTAAAGGAAAAGCTTTAATATTCTATGCTATATTGACAATATTTAATCTATGTTTATGCTAAGCAGCATAACTTTCTTTTATGTTTCAGATGTTAGCATTCTAAATTTACAGCATAACATTGTATTTTGCTTTTGCATTAGGTTCAGCTAGACTGTTATCCTGACAAATATTTTCAAACATTTTTTACTTACTAACTCAAGAGACTTACAATCAGAATTTTTCTGCTACATACCTTCACTGGTCTAGGGATTATAGGCTTGAGCAACTTACATTGTATAATAAGCTGCCAAATGAGATGAGGTAAAACAGTAACTCCACAAAAGGATCTAATTCAGTGTACTTACTGTGTGCTAGCATTAGCCAGTGATTAGGTTATTAAATCCTCTCTAATTATTATTTGAAGCTTTTCATAAATAGCTTTTCGCAAAATGGATCTTATCTAAAAATTTAATTTATTGGATGTTTACAGGCTTAAAAAAAGTGATTTTATGATATAAACCCAGAATTACTTCCTTTTTAAATAAACCAAATTGGTGCTGTAATTGAGATGAGCATGCTATTTTTTTCACACAATGATCTGATATGGGACTTTCTTCTCTCAAGAGACTTGCTTGATCTGCTCTTTATAGACATTCAGTCTCTGTAAATATGCTTTTGGTTTCTTTATCAGTAATAGTATTAGACCTGAATGCTTCAGTATACAGTATAATGGGATATTAAAGGGCTTTCTGTATATGTTTTAGACAAGCTAGTCTAATAGAAAGCTAGTCTAATAGATAGAAAATCACATTGCTTTCTTTCCCTTTTTTTTCTCTCTGTCATTGTTTGCCTTTTCTTCCTGCTCGTACTTTGCTACTGAACCATCTGACTATCTGTGTTGCCATGGGAAGGACTGCAATGCCATAAATTCAGAGAAGATAAGTTCCTGTGCTTGGTTTTTTTTTCCATTTTATTCTTAAACAATCATTAGCACAGGTTAGCTGCTTTCATAAGGATGTTCTGGCACTAGAGGAGGATTGTAAAATATTCATTTCTGGAAAAGATACAGGAAAAACATTCTACTTGTTTCATAGAAAGGAACCAACCTACACAGGCAAAAATCCATGCTTCCCAACTTGTAGATACCTGACTACTGAGAGCTGAGCCAAATTATGGGCAGTCATCCATCTAGTCTTATGGTAGCGAATGTGAATTTCAAAAATGCTACAAACTGAGTTAAAAACATGTTGAATCAAAAAAAAAGTGCTGGGTGCCTCAGAGGATTTGTGATGCAATTCAGAGGTTTTCATTTTCAAATCACTGGTCAAATACCCCACAGGCTGAAATTTGGCACCCTCTAAAATTTCTGAAGTGTGGCCCATACAGAGGGAGCCCAGTGGCCTCAGCTCAGTTGCCAGGGCCAGCTCTTCCCACCAGACAGAAGAGCTCCCTTATGCAAGCAGGCTCTCACTCAGTGGGCTCAAAAGGCAAAGGCCAGAACACCTTCCAAAAGCCTTCAAAGTTCTCCAAGTAGCATTGTAAATAACAGACCTGGGTTTGCTCAACAGAAAACTCCTTAAGCATAAATTGAATGGTTTTGGGCAACGGGGTCCTGAAGCCAAATCTACTGAAGTAAAAGGGAATGTCCCACCTGGGCATGGTAGAATCACACACTGTAATGGGATCTCACTTCCTCAGGTAAAGGCAGACCAAGTGCCTTTGCATGTCAGAGTAGGGTCCTGAGTGCTGAACACTGCAAGGGTCAGTCAGCATCACCCCAGGCCATATCCCCACAGTACCTGCTTTTCCCATTCCAGATCAAGACTGGGGGCTCACACTCCCCCTCAGGATAAGTTCCAAAGCTCCAAACAGGCAGAATGAAGACCCTCACTGGTACTTGGCAACAAACACAACCTGGCCCTACTTCTGTCACTGTATTAATCATCAGTGCTGACATGAGGAACAGCTCATTTTGACCAGCAAACAACAGAAATGTGACTCAGAAAATACAGGGAGAGACGTGCAAGGCTCAGGAAGCCGAGCGTAGACTCACCGTCCTGTCTGCAGCCACACACTAATCTCACGTTTGGCTGATGGCTCTGTGCTGAGCTGCTCTGTTCAATATTTTGCATGTTGATTGGCTTGTTATTCACTTCTGCCTCTGCTGGAAGCCAGACTAACCTGTGGGGGAAGTGTGGAAAACAATTACAGTATATTGAAATGGTCATACAAGTGCAGTACACTGCAACACTTTACATAATTTATTAGGTGTTACTACACGCACTGGCACTCACATGACAGAGATCTTAACAAGACCAACAAATAGGACAACATCTGCATTCCTGTAAGAACATTTGAGATGAAAATTTAACATTAAACCAAAGCTGTACTTACTGCAGCACAAACACTGCAATCAAGTGGTCTGCCTTGACTTGCAATGTATTATGTTAACATAGTACGGCTGCCAGAGTAAAACAGAAATGTTCATTACAGCAGCAATTAATTGCTTGCTATTTTTGAAAATTAACTGTTAATATATTTTTCCAAACCAATCCAATTCAGTGCTACTCTGAATTTTCATGCATCATTTCTTTATTTTTGTCCCTATTGTGCACACAAGGTCAATTAACTGGTAAATATAATTATTTTACAAACATAGCAAGCAGCAGCTATTATAAATAACAACTAATTTGCATATTTCCTTGTTTCTGAAGAGAACAGCGATGTTACAGGTCTGAAAATCTTTGCAACTCTAATAAAGTGAGATACTGGTTTTAAGTAAATCTTCTGTTTCAGCAGGTATTCTAGTAAACATGCCATTTCTTAGATTAAAATCAGCAAGTAGAAGCTGGGTTGCAGATTTCAGAACTTGTCTCATTTGCATCTTCAAAACAGAATGGAACTGAAAGCTTTCAAGCTTTATTGTTCAATGCCACAATTCTGTTGCTCTTTGTAAATGAAATGGAAAAGAGATGTATGTGAATATATCACACATTTCAGGGTAAATGAGTTTTTCAAATTGTAAATGAATATCATTGTTTGTAGTCACCTTCACAGCATTTCTGAAGTTGAAGCTGTGAGCTGAATTCTGACTGAATTTTATGAAAGATTTCGGAAAACATGACTCACAAGATTTTAATACTGGCAGACAAAGACCCCTTTCTGACGCTATTTTTGATTTCCAGAGCCCCTTTAAATAAAGAAGATATTCAAGACTGAGGGACAATGGAGAACAGCTGCAAGGATGATTTCTTTTAAAAGGAGAAATCAAAGGGCAGTACTCCTCATGTGCACTATATATGGCAATCTCTTTGGCTGAATATCCAAGGACTGGCTGGTACTCACATGCTGTGCTGAAGCTGTGTGGCTAGAGAGGTTTTCCTAGACATACTTCTTGATGACAACTGCATGCTGTTGGATTTGTTTCAGTGGCTGTGAATCTGTAAGCCATGCATAGTGTGTTCCATTTGCCACTTCACAAGAAAAAATATTTAGTGAGCTAATGGCAAGCAAGACACCTCATTTGTGCTGATTGGGGCAGATAGGGTGATTTGTAGATTCACACATGCTGAGCTTCAGGCACTTTGAAAAAACCACATTGGGCAAATTTGAGATTTATGCCCCAGCCCCAATGCAATTCATGTGTTGGGGTGCTCATACTGAGACCCACCAATGGGAACTGACAGCTGCACACAGTGCACTGGAAACATTTTAGAGCTTGCTGTAAAGAAAATAGAGCAGTCTTCGCCTAGCAGGGAGAAAAATCGATGAGTCGGCACTTGGCAGTGGTGACCAGCAGGAGGATGCTTCTGATGAATGCTGAGTCATTGATTTCCCTCCCTGATCAGCAGCAGCTGCTCCATTCACACTGCAGAGCCTCCTCGCTGCGACCACACGTGTCAGCAGCCTTTATTGGCATTAAAGCAAGAGGTATCAGCTGACAAGACACCCAATTAATGCATTTTTGGTTTCAATAGCACTACCTTACAATTTCTAAGTTGCTTCCACAGATAGGGCACCTAAAAAGACATTGATATCAAGGCAGGAGATCCAA
Source organism: Geospiza fortis (assembly GCF_000277835.1). Taxonomy (NCBI): domain Eukaryota; kingdom Metazoa; phylum Chordata; class Aves; order Passeriformes; family Thraupidae; genus Geospiza; species Geospiza fortis. The sequence goes on from NW_005054314.1 coordinate 5,041,641, forward strand.
TAGCACAGGCAGCTCACAGGTACAGGCAGTATTTGCATGACAGATGTGTGAATGTCACCCAAGCCTTTGGTTTCTTTTCTCACCGGGAGGCATAAAATTCATAAACTCAGAGCAAGAGTCAAGCAAAGAGGTTAAGACATCATCTGAGAAGGTAGGGAGCAAGTCAGCACAAACCTTGCATGTTTAAAAGCAGACATACATGTAAATATGCAGATGGACTGGGCTCTGCTCATGTGCCATGGCTTCAGTATGTGTGGTATGGCTGAAGACCACGGTATGGCTGAAGACCAAAGTACAATTGTACTTTGCAATTTTATGACAGTAAAAAAGCAACAGGTAAAACAGGTGAGACTACAGTGAATGACTACAATGAAAGCGTAGTCAGAGCAGGCTATTACAAATCACAGCATTTGATGAGGATGTATATATTTCTTAACATGTTCCATCATTTGCTATATTGTTTACATTGCCATAATTATTACTTAAGAAGTTAATGTGTTTGTGTATCTGTTTGAATTGATCTCTAAGGAAGCAGTTTACATAAGAAGAAAAAAGAAGAGAAGGGGCTGTCATGAGATAAATGCTGTTTCTCAGGATTAAAATCGACTGAAATACACTATTTATAGTCAGGCACTTCACTGCTAGTAGCAATGCTGAGCCTCTGCATTTCAGGTTCCATTCATTGCAGAATATGCATGACTTTGCCTCAAAAACACTCACAGAAAAAGCCATAGGTCAGGCTTCTGTGCTTGAACTGGTATTTTAGCAAAAGCTCACATGGCCAGCCACAAACCCATTCTCCCTTAACTCTACGGGTGCTTGTCCTCTGAGAAAGAGCCTCTTCACCACAGTGACAAGCCTGGATTTAGGAGAGCCCATCACTGGCAAACTGTATTTTCCTAGTTAATTCAGCTGCAGATTGAAAATTGATCTTTTATCGTTTGCTCCCTGCTTTCATAAGGCACAAGTCTACTTAAATTCTTTTGCTTTTTCAAGCAAGCCTGACCTGGCTTCAGTGAGTCCTTGTTAGAGATGCATTGAACTCAGTGGTTTTAGTTTAGATAGATTTTTGGAAAGTGTACATCAGTTACAACATCCACTCAGGTTGGAGTGTTTTTAGAGTTTATGAACTCTAAAATTTAAGATAAGCATCACTGCCAGCACCTTTCCTTTGCCTTATCTGCCTGCATTTCTGAAAGCCAGCCTTCCCTCTGCTGTGCCTGGGGCAGCGGAGCAGGCTCCTCCTCATACCAGTGGTTGCATTAGCACAGAAGCTTTCAAGGATAACTGCTGCTCCTTGGGGAGCCCCAGAATAGGAGCAGGCAAGAGTGCTCTCATTCTTTTATTCCTTCACACATCTGGGGCCTGAAGTGTCTTAGGCTGTGCTAAAAATCTGCTAACTTAAGAAACAAGTCTCTGAAATCAGATTGTCAGCTATATTGCAGGTAATGAGCTGTGCAACTTCTGAAATCATACACATATCACTTTCTTTAAAACTGTTGACCAAGGGTATGAAAAATACAAAACAGAAATAGCAAATGAATTCAAAAGTATAATGTGACCCTGCCTCATGTCTGAATTTCTTTGGTATGATCCACATGGACAGAAATGACTTGCACATTAGCAGTTGCCATTGACACAAGGAGCAGTGTTCTTGTAGGTCTCCATTTAGTTTGCCAATGATTTTAGTAAAATAGTGACTTTGCAATCTGAAGGCCAGGTTCTGGTACTGACAGATGACCAGGTGACAAGGAATAGAAGAGGAATCAAATGAAAAATAGAGAACATGACAGATTCTAAATAAATTCATTATTGACTGAAAATTAAAGAACACTGTACTCAGGGCAGAATTCAGAGAGAACAGAATACTTGGTAAAATGTTTTTAACTTCTATAACCCTGATCAGAAGGGGATATGCTACCCATAAATAATGAATTTCCAATACATATTATGCATATTGGGACATATAGTCCAAGTTTCTAGTAACAAGAAGTTTCATTAAATAGATGTTCCAGTGAACAAGATTCTGCAATGTTTAGATCATATCTGACTAATAAAATTAAAGATTTAGACATAATTAATATAGATCCAGACATTTACCTAATTAAATTGAACAGGGTAGAAAGAATTGATTATACATTTCCTTATGAATGAAAATAAACATACAAGTTAGTGTTCTTCTAAAGATAATGTATAACTCTAATGCTTTGAATATATAAATCTCACAATTTTTTAAATGTAAGATTGCTACCGATCAGAAAAAATATATGTTATTACAGTTAGTCAGTCAGATTGTCCAAATCAGCATATGAGTTGATGGAACAATGACAATTTACCATATCTGAGAATCTGCTCATTATCTTCAACCAATGAGGAACACAGAATCAACATTTGTAAAGAGGAACAGTTCCCTAGAGACACTATCAAAAAAAACTTTTTCAGATGAAAAATGAAAATCAAAGATTACACTGCAAAGGCTGTCACCATAACCAGTACTCAAACAGCTTTAGTATATGTAAAAGAAGAAAATTTATCTGGAAATAAATTCAAAAAAGGCTTCCCATAATGATGTGAAATTCTGAGAAGGGGTTTAAAATTTTTCTTGAGCTCTTGAAATCAGATAAGATCCTTGAAAATAGACTTTGTCTAGATAGGGTAACATTTGGAGTCATATTGTGTGTATCCCTTTCTGTTACATTCCTGAAAATAAGATCAGAGTATTCAAGAACAGCCCCAAATAGGCTGCCTTTTGGACACAGAAGACATTCTTAAAATATATTCCAAAAACTCGCAAATGTTCAGAGAAACAGCTGTTCAATCTTATGTCATATCACTACACCATTCTTGTTGCAAAAGATAGAGACCTTGCATAATCAACATATTTTCCTGGCATGGTCCCCTATCACTCCTGTTCTCACTCTCTAACGTAGCTGCTGCATTAGCAGCACTTCTGTTTGACCACATATGCTGAAGATTATTTTCTAGAATAGACTTTCACAGTCAAAGCTTCATGAATACTGCAGGTCAGAGCTGTCAGGACCCTTCTTCACAGAAGATATAATTTTACTTTTAAAGACATCTGGTCAATATTTGTTAAAGCTTATAGATTGGTTTGATGACGTGAGACTAGAAACTCGACTGATATAAAACTGATATAATAGTAATATACTCTGCAGAGATATGCTGAATTAACATCAGAACAAAATACATCCCTAAAAACTACAATATAGGAAGACATTAGGCAGGTATGCATCTTTTAGAAACTGATTTAAAAGTAAAATCTTCACTTTCCCTAGATGTAACTTGGGAATATTCTAGGCCTTAAGCAAAGCTATTTGAAGGTAAAGTCCTAGTGCAGATAAGAACTGAATTTGGCTCAATGTGCTCACTGGATATGCTCCACCCTGTAGAAACACCTCTCCCAGATCAGTATGGCAAAAATGTAGGACAGAGAGCAGACAGTACTAGTTCATTTTTTCTCACTTTTTAAAGCCTTCCTTGCAAGCATCTTTTCTCTCTCCCTCTGTGTATGTGCATGTGTCTACCCCTCCTCTTTCATTTCTTTTCTCTGTAGGGCATCGAAAGTGCTTTTCAGGTGGGAGGGCAGCAGTGTAAAATTGACTGCCATTCTAGTCAATTTGCTTCAGCAGCCATTCCATGTGTAAAGCACTTTATACAGAAGGAAGCTTTTTAGACATGAAGACCAAGAAATCTATTCTTTTACAGCCACGAAGTCCCTGTGAAATCAGAGGTTTCAAGAACTCATGCGAGGATAGAATTTGGCACGAAACCCACTGGAAAAAAAAAGTCCATTAAGATCTTGCAATCTGTTTCCCCTTGTTTTTCTTATTAGCACAAGAAAAATAATTTGTTCTACAGAAGAATGTCTTTACCCAGGACCTTGAAGCAGGCTGTACACAGTACCGCTGGAGCACTTTCCACTGACTTAGACTGTCTGAAACCAGATTTTAGTTTTAATTTTATTTCTCTAAGCTCTATTTGATTTTAAAATATCTGTCTACATCCAGCTTGTGTGTCTCATGCTTGGTTGAGTTGGTATCATCCAGTGATAAGTACCATCCATTTCAGTCTTCTGGTGTTTACTGTTTTTCTGTGACCTTAAATAACTTTTACTTAACTCAGTATTTAAGCTGTAAAGGCTGTAAGCACCTTTAACCACTTTCACTGAATATGTTGAGGGCTGGCTTTGAGAACAAACACAATTGTTCTTGTTGCTGTTGATCTGGAAGGAAGGTCATTCTCGCTGAAAACATGTGGTTGCTACTTGACATAGGAAAATCCAGCAGCCTTCCATGTGGCCAGGACAACATCAGACCAGTCAGATATTTAGTGTAACAAACAAATCTTTTAAAGACAAACAGTCTCACTGATTCTTTCTCACAAATGCTTCAAGGCCATCATTTAAGAAAAATCCAACACAACAACTAGTTGCCAAGTCCATCATGTAATCCCTTATGGAAAGTCTGCTACTAGCAACCCAGAAAGTTGGCCAAAGAAACAGTGGGCCAACCTGCATCTCAAAAATATGGATCCAGCCTCAGGAGGCTCTTCTAGAGTGACTTAAACCAGTCAGGGCCAGCCCAGGGCAAGCAGAGAAACAAGTCTCCTGGAGAGATTCCTAAAGCCTCTCATTACAGGGCAGAGAATGCTACAAAAAATAGGAAGGAACTTCAAGAAGAAAAGTTGAGGCTACCCCAAGACATCCTGAACTATATCCTTCTCATTCCAGACAGCCACTTTTTCTGACCTCAGCTTAATGAAAAAAGGTAATGGTTCTACAGTAATTTGTGTTTATTGTCAAAAAAAAGCTTTTGCCTAAAGCCTAGCAAAACATTTTATTTTGTGCTTGAATCACTCACTCTGTCCTGTCCACAAGGTTATTCCCTTTGGCTTTGCACCAGCTTTCTTTTGTATTTGAAGACTGCTATCATGTTTCTACTCAGTGTTTTAACCTCTAGTCTAAACAACCCTCTTTCTCATAGGTTTCTCTGTTCTGGTGCACATAAGAATTAAAACTTAGCTTAGAACTTTTCACAGCTGTAAAAGAGAAAAAATACTTCATCCATTTTGCAGACTGTGCTCCTGTTTTTAGAACTCAAAATTTCTCCCCTCCACTTTTTTTACACTAGTATGGCATTCCCCATTCATGTTCAAGCTGTAGACAGCTAAAACCCTTAATTCCTTTCCTTTATGACTGCAAATTGGTTGGTTGTTTCTCATTGAACTGATTCTATGAATGATTCTTCTTGTCTAAGTACAGAAACTGCATTTATTTTTAATTGCATCCTGGTTTTTTTTTCATACCATCTTTCTAATTTGTAAAGATCCCTTGAAATTCTAATCATGTTCTCCTCTATACCTCGAGTCTGCAATGCTTTGTGGTATCTGCAAATTTAATATGAACATTTCTTATCCAATCAATGAAGTCACTAATGAATATTTAACAGTATCTGGTTCAGGACAAATCCATGTGAAACTACATCTGATATATACTTTTCTATTTCCAGTAAATCATTGGTAACTATTCTTTGACTTTGTTTTCCCAGCTCATTTTGCTAATCCTCTAGAGTAGGTCTTTTCTAGATCTTGTTTTTCCAGCTTAAGACAATGTTATGTGAAAAAATGTGTTAAAGCATCTCTAAAGTTATGACCTATAGCTTCCAGAGATATGGGATAGAAACACAGTTCCTGAGCTTCTAGTAGCTTTGCACCTGCAAAGAGCCCTTCCTAAGCAGTTCTACACCCAGAGGGTGTTATCCCTTCACTTGCCCCAACTTTCTCCCACTGTAAAGAGATCACATCCAAGGGAAAAAAACCCCATTGAGCTGAAACAGAAATTCATGGAGTTTGGAGTAGTATGAAATATGGAGATCAAGTTATAAAGGTATGCTGTTTCTGAGCATTCCTTCATACCCTGGAAAAATCTTATAACTAAAGATCCCTGTTCCCACCTTCTAATTGTAGAGGGACTCCGCAGGTATGTGCAACAAAAGCTTTTACCTCCCAACCACTTCATCCAATCTAGCCAGTTCCATCAGTTTTACTTCTACCAGTGCTGGAAAAAGGGAGTATCCAGACCCAGACTTGTGTACTAGCTTGGCCCAGCTGGGTGATCAAAGGAAGGAATGTTGGCCTGAATTTCCTCAGTTACGTGCATTACATTAGGCCCTTATCGTTACTTTGATGTCAGTTTTTGTGGTTTAATTATATATTAAGAAGTATTCTTAGGTAAGCCAGGAAGAGATGTCCTTATGACTCAACCAGCTACTTTTTGGCCAGCTGACTGTACATTTAATTAACATCCTGGGCATCAGTTCTGCAGTCCTACCCCAGGCAAATCTCCCATCAAAGTGAATGGGAGTTACCATCTGTGCAGGGCTGAGCAGAGAGTCAATAGAACAGCACCACAAGTTTGGGCAAACAGTCAATCTTTATGAATTTTTAAAGCTATTAAAGTTGTTTTTAGATTAAAATATTCCTTTTAGTTTGAAGATATTAGTTTTTTCCTTAACTAGTGCATTTGAGCTGGATATTGGTGAAAACATTAAGAGAGGTCTTTTGTACTCAGTCTTTTAATTTGTATTCCTTCCTTGAAGTGGGGACATTTGAGCATGGTGCATCTCATAGAAGCAGTGTATATGTACTACATCAAGTGCATAGGACAGAAGTTACTCCTTTGACATAGATAACTGTGCATTTAAAACTCCAGGTTGAAATATACACTCTGGTCAATGCCCAGAGGCAGCAAACACGAAGGTATTTAATGTTTGGTAGTAAGCTAGCATTTCACCCATTGAGCTTCATGGTGAATCTGCTCTCAAATTCAGATACACAAAAAAAAAAAAAAGTCAATTCTCAATAGTTCTGAAGCACTACCCCAAAATTTCAAATTCTGCTACTGGATAACCTTAATCAAAAATACATACTATAAAATCAAATAAGTGATGGGTCACAACCACTTGGATCTTTCACAACACTGACTTTAAGAGGCAGTATAAGAACACAAATCCATGATGGTATTAAAGACTTTGGAAAAAGCTCAGTGGGATTTAGAAGAGCTGAATCCCATGCTAACCTCTACCTTTCCCAATTCAATCTGCTTTTGCTGTTACCAAGGATGCAGCTTCCACAATGGTGCTGGGTCCCTTGTTAAACTCTGCTCACCTCAACACAACCTCATCCCTCAAAGACTTTACAGACTTCCCACACCAGTCACAGCTCTGCTTCACTTCTGAGTTGTCTTGGAGACAAGAAGGTGCCTGAGAGGGACAGAGGAGCAGCAGAGCTTGCCTCAAGCACCAAGGCACTGCTCTGGAGCTGCAGCAGAAGGGCTGGAACAGCAGACAGCACTAATGCTAGAGGGGGACAGAAATCCAGAGAACAGGATGTAACACTTCTACTGCAGCACCAGGACAGCCCAACAATGCCGTGTATTCAGCATGTCTAATGCACATGTTGTATGGGGATTGTCCATTGTGTTTGTTTTAAAAAGCAGCTGAAATCCAAGCAAAGACCCTGCCAAACGCAGAAATGTAATTTGGATTGAAAGAATTTGCCATGCTTTGCCTCAGCAGGCAATAACCTTAATTTGCCCCCCCAACCACAGTGGCCACAAGAAGTAGCAGTAAGCTGCATCTGTGATTCAGGAAAGAGTAAAAGCTCTTAAGAAAATCAGTGATGGACCAAAAATATCTGCACTGGAAACTTATATACATTGTATCTCACATGTCTCACAGAAAGGCTGTTCTTTGGCAGAAATAACAGGCACTGGTTTATTTTGTGGAAGAGGAGACAGAAGAGATTTTTCATGCTGAAATGATCAAAGAATAAATTTAGGTTTTAGTTTTCTCTGTATTGTGTTTAATTAGGGCAGGGGAAAATGGGGAGGTGGGGGGAGGAGAATTTAAGAATCTAGTTGTCCTTAAAGAAGGTTTTCAGCAGTGAACAGTGCTGGGTAGAAATCTATCTTGCACTTGTCACATCTATATTAAATTATCTACTTTTTTCATTTTACAAGGGAAGACGTGAGCAGAACATTACTCAGCTGTCAGGATACAGGGCTGTGCTGCTGAGCAGAGTAAAGTGAATATATTCTACAGTGCTGCAAATCCAGCACAAAGGTACCAGAGGAGGGATTTGTGTCACTAGTTTTTCCTCCTGTGTTCCTGGAAGGCAGTTTTCAGTAGGCTTTGTTTTGACTACTTTTTGCTATGATGATATTTAAACACGATCAATGGCTCTTTCTTCTGTAAAAATAGTGTCTCCTGACTGCAATGTTACAGATAAGGACTGGAAAAATATTTTTAGCTTTCATCAAATACAAACTGACCAATGTTACGCTACTATGATGACTTATACAGATCCTTGCCTAAATACCAAAGGGTAGTAAAGAACAATCCTTGCAACTCAGTTTTTACTATGCTTTGCATGTATTTTGGAATATCAGAAAATTAGCAGGTTACAAGAGTATTAAGACACATACTAAGAACATTATAGCTATCATATCTGTGCTTCCCTAGACTATATATATGATAAAATAGAAAGACGACCACACAATTTCCTGATAATTTCCTACTTTTATCTTGAAATCTGACCTCATGGGTCTTAGACTTTGCTGTAATCAATTTTCCCACTTACAGGATAAATATGCAAAAGAGAGTCTTATATTCCTTGCAAGGACAATTTTAGACCACAGAGTGGTAAGACTTCCAGGGTTCAAAAAATGCCAGAAGGCTAAACCTGAGTGACTGAACTGTGACCAGGGAGTCAGGGAATATGCTAGGGGACAGGTAAAAGTTATATTATAGAAAAATAAATGCTGAAAACCAAGATAGTTCCTGTGCCTATCACTTCCTTCCAATACATTTGCATGTCAGCAGTGCTTTTTATGACATTTCCCTGACTGTCAAGGTAGTACTGTACTTCTGGGTATGACAAGAAGGTGAATGAGAGCTCTTTTATATGAGAAAGTTACATACAATAAAAGTAGAAAGTCATATTACAGTGTGCTAGCAACTTTTCAATATATGCATGTACTCAGTATACTGCAGAGTAAATTCCCTTTATGTTTACTACTAGCTGAGAATATCAGAATACAATACTAACCAGTTAGTGCTGTCCACATTTAAAGCCTAATATATCATACAGTTCATCAGACAGAAAAATTGCAGAAGACAAACAAAAGAAAAGAAGAAAAAGCAAATTTAGTCTACTAAATAAGCAAGCAACCACAAAGGCAAAATATCAAATACCAACCCTGAGACACTTTCCATAAAAATACAAACACCCCACCTCTTAACTCCATTCCTAACTCCCACCCTGGTGAGTCATTGTGCACAAAGAGCTGGACATTATTTGTTTGCCAAGAACATGTTTAATCTAGAATCTGTAGACTGACACCAGAGACACAAGAGATGCATACAATGCACTTCCCCAGCTCATTTTCAATAGGGGAAAACACCAAATCAGCTGCCAAAACAAGTGCAAATCTTCAGTGTCATCAGAAAGCGCTGAACTTAGACTATGCCGTCTGTCTCGTCTGCTCAGTTTCATTTCCCCTCTCACAGATTCCTTTCAGCAGTTGCACTTCATGTGGCATTGGCTTACACAGAAGCCTGCTCAGCTCCTGTTTGATCTTGTTTGTTTACCTTAGTCATGTTATAAACACTAAATCTATTTTCCAGCTTATGACAAATGTGTCCATTATTCTTTCTTTCCAGCATCCTTATGCTGGCCTCAGAAATGCTGCTGTTTTCTAGTTTCCATTTTCTCCTTTGACAGAAACATCTACAGAGGTTTATGCATAATTTGGCTTCTAAAGTTCACCAAGCTTTTGCAGTTCCTTACTTGTTTGCTGAATATGGAGACAAAGACAATTTTTAGCTTTTTTTCCAACTACTTTTGTGGAATGAAAAGGCTAATTGACAATCTGAGGCCCAACTATGTAATTTATCTCAGCTCAGGCTAAACTGTGGCAAAATACCTTGAGAAAGGAAAGTAGGAGGCAACAGATCTCTACCTCAACCAGATGCTTTTGCTAGGAAAAAATAAACTTCCATCTTTCCAATTAACTGTAAGTCAGGAGGGTCCAGGCTGATACCCACTCCCTTGAGCTTGTTA
>NW_005054314.1:5051832-5082528 GCF_000277835.1 Geospiza fortis
GTGCCAGTGGCATATCTCATGGATGTCCACCTTTCAACATTTCTCATTTAGCTGTATTCCAAAATTGAGGAGCAGTACTTTCCCTTAAAACAAAGGCAGAACTTACCAGAACATTGTTTGATAAAAAGAACGTTCTTCTGTACTGCTGAACATCCTGCACTACTAATAAATTCATAATGAGAATAAAAGGTGTTCAGCTCAGTAGAGAAAGGATAGATCATTGTACTCCATATAAATATAGATACATATTTTACAAAGATCATTTATAAGTCAGATCTAATACCTCTTTGTGTCTCAGCATATGTCACAGTTGAGCTGGCCATGCTGCACAGAGTAACACCACACCACTTCAGAAGGCTGCAAGCATCTGCCCTTCTTGTTCTTTGCCCAGCCTTTTATCCCCTCCTGTTAATGCACAGCACCTGTGTGCCCTCCGCTCCCTTTGGTGGTTGGTCAGCGCACTGGGCACTCGTTGTGTCAATGCTGCTCACCTGCTGCTCACAGCTGTAGCCCATTAGAAATGAGGCTGGGCCATCCCCACTCCCAATGACCACCAACTGTGTGCCTACATCTTTGCACCTTGTGTAGGAGAATACTGGGGACAATGATGTAATTAGTCCTCATGCCATATGAGGAACCTCCTACCTACACTCACTGTGAGACAGCTAATAACCAGGATTCTAAGGAAAGCAGCATCTTTATCTGCTTTGGAGATTATTTCTATGTATTAGGGTATTTCAAAGGCATTTCAAAGTCACACAGCAAGATCTCATTCCAACACTGACTCTGACTTCTATGGCAGGAAGAACTGGACTCTAAGATACTGCCCAGTTTGCAGAAGCAGAAAACTTTTTCAAAACCTGCTCTCTGAAAGATATGAACTCAGGTCTTTCTAGTCCTTTACACCACAGCTTGGCAGAGCCACTGGAAAACAAGAATGCTGTGGATCTTCTTCATTATTAGCCTTTTGCCCAAGATGCTTTCCTCACTATTTGGTTTTTCGTCCTTTCCATGCTTTTGTTTAGCTTAAGAGGTTCTGCAGCAGCTGCCAGAATATGGATGCCCAGGACCCATTGTGGCATGATGAAACGTTGTGCTAAAGCTCCACAGGCTCATGTGACAGTAATCCCCCCCACCATGCACATACACTGCGGATCTGTCTTGACATCCACCCTAAAATTTCCCAGAGCTTCCTTTCAAGACCTCAAGGGAGATATCTTTACAGTTCATGTGCCTTATCACTATTATTTTCAAACAATGTGGGATGTGGAAGTAAATGCCCTGTCCTCACACAAGGGAGACAGGCAGTAAAACCAGAGTGCCACTGTATGAATTAAGAGAAAGATGAAAAACATTGAGATAATGTTGTTAACCACAGCATCTGACAAAACATTGTATTGTCCCTTAAAAAAAGATCATCTAACACCAATTCCTAGTGTTTTTATCTCAGCATATAAAATTCATGCATGTAGTTATTAAAATTAAACTATGAATAAAAATTAGATTACATTATACAGGTGAACTACAAATGACAGGACATTCTCTATTCTGTCCTATTGACATTTTTGCTTGTGGTTTTATATCCCACTGTTACTTTTTAGGTCACTTCAGTTGTTTTGGAAAACGACTGTATTTTTACTCATTTAAATGTCATATACATGTACTTATTTACCCAGTAAATAATAGGAAGAGTTTCTGATAATTTGGGAAATCCGATAACATATTGTTCATGAACTCTACTTGAAATTGAGGAGGGACCAAGAAAAACACTGGAACGGATAGTTTTCCTATGAGGAGAAAAGTGTTTTTTAATCTGTAGAGCTCCTGACATTGAAAGAAGCTGACTGGAAAGGTCAGAGTGCCACTCTATGTTTGAAGGGCAGGGCCTTAGCTAAAGAGGTACTTAAAGAGAAGGAACTCACAAATCCTGGCAGGACATATACCCAAATCCTAAAGAATAACTGTAAGCACTTAGGACAGCCACAGAAAATGTCAGGGGAGAGGTGAGTGTTCTATATGGATATGCCAATTTTTCATGCTAAAGCGAAGAGGATTTTCTCTTAAAATCCCTCTGCAGGATGTGATGACTTCCTTGTCTGTGTTTGTGACTGTATGGCTGAAACTGATCCATCAGACAAAGAACAGGAGAAAGAGATGATGAACCTCAGCAGGTTAAAACTGCTCCTGGAACTCAAGGCAAGGGGGACTGAAAGACCCTCCTTTTAAGCAGTGATGTCAGATGGAATATCTCTGCCAGAGAGGATGGCAGAGGTGGTGCTTGGAGCATAGGAAGTGATCCTGGGGAAGTTTGGAGTCATGTCTGTAAATTCAGACACAATCCACTAAATGCGGAATTTCAGGAATGTTACCAGAGCTCAATGCAACAATCCTCACCAGTAGTGCTGCTTGTGAATGTTCACATAAAACTACTGTCAGACATGGAACAACACCTTGAAAAAGCTGCTTGGTGTCTCCAGAAAGAGCTGATTAACTTGAGCAGCTCCACCTTCCTGCAATTACAAAACATTCATGAAATTCAAACCCCACAGAAAAGCATGGATCCAAATGTTCAGAAATACTTGGGAAGTGGACAATTACTTGGCCGTTTTCTAGAAAGTCTGAATTGTAAGCTAAATTAATGGAGTGCACTATGAGTCACACAATTATTTCACAATATATAATCATCAGGCATCCATCCCATTCGTTTAACAAATTTTGTAAATTTTCTAGTGAAAGAAGAAAACAGTAAAAACCCTAATCTAAAATCAAAAATCCACTGCACTTCTCAGTATTACTGCACAGGTCCTCTACCTGCACAGCACTGTTTGTATTTCTCTGGGCCAGCCCCCACATCAGGAGGCTGTAGCCAAAAGCACAGCTGCTCTGGATACTCACTGCCACGTCCTACAGTTAAAAACTTCACCAAATTCAGCCCCAAAGCTTCTTAAACAGAGCTACATTTGGTAGTGCTTGTGCACAGCACTGCTTGTATCGAGGCGTTTGATATTGAAATCTCACATATGCCCTTCTTTCTAAAATAATTAGTGATTGTAATTTTGTCCCAGGCTGTGCACTGTCTACTCAGACACCACACAGAACCCATGGCTGTGCCATCTGCAAATACATTTGAACAAGGAAGTTTTGAGCACCTGCCAGAAAGCAGAATATCAGCAGAAAAATACATTTACTCAAAGAGAATGAAAATTTGCATGGCAGCAAAAAGAAACCAAACATTGCCATCACCATTATGCTGCTGAAGTGCTATTGTAAATGTGCAGTGATTGTTTGCTCACTGACAGCAAACAAGAAACAGGCTGCTTGTGTGAGAGCAGGATACAGTATCTTCAAAAAGAAAAGGATCTTCTAAAATATCAAGTCAAACTGCTAGGAAATGGATCTGTCCATTTTTATTTTTTAAGTGAGAAAAATAAGTGGGCTTGGTAATTAAAAAACCCCAAACAAACCAATTGATCAAACAAGCAATCAAAATTAAAAAAAAACAAAAACCCAAAGCAGGCTTTTCCCTGGAAGTTCCTGAGAAAAACTGTATTGCCCTTAGAGCTTAATTTTTTTTATTACCATCTATAATTGTTTCCCAGGGTGTAATCACTCACATGTAGCTAGAACAGTACTGACTGGAGAATGTCTCCTATATAGGCTTTATTTATTTTTTCCAGAGAAGGGAGACAGAGGCCTGAAGCCATGATTTTGTCTTCATTCTGTGTGCAACATATCTCAAGGACAGAGCACTGGACTGTAAACAAAAGGGACAGCTGTAAGGTCATGAACATTCCTGGAAGCCTATTATACACAAATACAATGTGGAAAGAATATGGAAATCAGACTGAGCTTTAGCAATATTCATTTTATGCAGAGTTTTACATGTTTCTAAGAACCCAAGCTATTTCAAATTCTATTAGATCTTTTGTGTTGTATCATTTAATGTATTACAAAGCAGCTTTAGCTAACAGCAGAGGTGGGGGAGAAGTACAAATCTCACAGCAGAGCATAAAATAACCTTATTGAGTCAAAATGTTGTCTTTTTTGGAACAAAAAGTAACCCTTTATAAAAATGGGAGTTTCAGTGCTAACTGAAACTACATGGAGACAACTGAGGAAGTATGAACAAGAAAGAGATAAGAAATGTTACATATGTGTTCTGTAGGTTATATTATTCCTACCATCTTCCATTCTGCTTCTAGGCTGATCGTTTTACACTTGTCCTTTAAGTAAATAAAAAATAATAAGAAGGAAAGGCCCTAATATTAACAGCTTCAGGACTCCAGGAAAGGTCAGAATTCAGGTTTTGTTTTGGTTTGGGTTTTGGGGGTTTTTTCTCCTGTGCAGGGTAATATTTTCAAGACATGTTTTTCCCTGCATATTGTGCTTACACAGACTTTTTGGTGGTGCTCCAATAGAAAAACGTCTGCATGTGCAGTTCTAAAAAGCTTTTCAGCAATGTAAATTATTAAAGACACAGGGACTCAAAACCATACAAATGCAGTGAAAAGCAAAATCCCTGTTGGCTGCTGTACATGACTGAGTTATGCATTGCTCTCTCCTTATCTTCATTAAAGTTTGCACAGGAAAATCATTCTCTGTGGTCCCTCTTCTGTGTCAAATGCTCAGCCATATTCTATGTCCAAAGCACTGCGTCCTCAAGCAACACTCACTAACTCATCAAGTTAGTATGGGGACTAGAGTAAAATTAAATGGATACTGCTAAATTCTTCAGCTTTTGGATTATCACATGTGGCTCTTTGCACTGCAATTGCATGAGTGATTACCCATGAATTCTCACCCATTATTTTACTGGATAGTATGTGCCAAGAATGACACAATGTCAAGTTAAAAAAATATATAAAATCTCTCACCTGCTCCTAATAACTCCCCCTTCCTACCTAATCCTTTTTTTGGCTGAAAGAAGAGATAGGCTTCACAGTGAGCCCTGAAGGTCAACAATCTTGCATTCCACTGGAGCAGCAAGAGCAGCAAATTCCACAATTAAGAACTAATATAGGAATGTCAGAGTCCCACGTGATTTCAGCAGTTGTAGTTGAGGTTCAACTCCATGCATGAAAGCCCTGCTTGTTAAAAATCAACACAGCAAATTGCCCCTACAAACAAACTGGAGGCCTGCTCCTCTTACAGATGGTAGAATCATATTCTTGAATATTGAGCTAATATTTATTTGTTGCTGCAGCATCAAGTCTGTGTGACAAGCATATGCCAAAGTGCCAAGAACCTCCAAAGACAGCACCTCTTCTGTTCCTCCCCAGCTAACAATTGGCATAAGGAATACAATATTGTTTCTGTAAGAGCTGAACAGTGAGAAGTGGCCTGCATAGTCTTTGACAGACGGAAAATCACAAGCAGAAAATTCATTTCTCACTGAAATGCATTTCTCACCACTTTTTTTCCTTTGATACCATTGTAATAAAATATTTTCTATTCTAAGGAGGTCTCCTGAATCCACACATCACAGACAGAGGCTAAGTATTTTATTGGCACTTTCTCCTTTAGCAGCTACTCAATCCAATGAATCTGTCTATTCTACCTGCTCTGCACCACCCCCAGTAAAATGTGATCAGTAGATAAATGGGAGAGCAAGAGGGAGGAAGCAGCATAGATGGTCTCAGTGCCAGCAGCTATCAGCTAGGCAGGTTTGTGTGCCATTAGGAGAAAGAAATACAAAGTGCTCTTTCTGTATGCTCTTCTTTGTATTAAAGCAAAAGCTCCAGGGAGTAACTTAAAATCAAAGGCTGACAGGGCACAGTGAATCTGAACAGTTATAAGACAGCTGGGAAGGAAAGGCACACAGGTGCAGAGTGGAAGGAAGAGATCTGGATACAGAAATAAAGTTGAGCAGTAAAGTATAAATCCACCTCACCCCTTCATCTTGTTCCAGCAGATTCTGGCAAACAGCTACGTTTAGTTATTTTAGAGTTTTTCTGAACTCTGTTGCGATGCAAAAATGCTTTCAGCATGTCAGAGACGTGTGTTTCCCCCTTTTATATTTTTAATTGTTCAAATACATTTAATGAAGCCAACATAACCAAGCATTTGGAACTCCCTGCTAATATACCAAAGTGCTGAGGCAATCTGAGTGGATCTACTTGCAAAATAGTTCCTGTTTTATTTGCTTTCTGTGTTAAGAGTCCAGTGCCACAGAGGACTTGGCAAGCCTACAGTGTTCAGTGTTTATCATGAGGAACTGGCTTTTTATTTCTTCCCAGGACACAGTGTTGATACAGAGTGAATTCAGTACTGAAACAATGCCTCAGGATGACATTAAGAGACACTGCTGTGGCATATGAAATCTTTCAATATTTATTCTGTTCATATTCCCAGCAGTAACACTTTAGTTAATAAATGCACCTGAAGTCTCCACTAGAATTTTTCATTTCCCATTCTAAGCTGTTTTAAAGCGCTCCTGTGCACTTTACAATAGTTGCTCTCTTTTGTCACAAACATATCTTCTTAAGAATGGAAGAGTCTGATCCCTGTAGATCCCAGAATTACCATATCCTACATATTAATCAAAGTTTATGAATCTACTTACGATTATAAGATTAAAGTAGCTTAAAAGTTTAAAGTATAAATAACCGTGTATCTATTTTTAAAAAGAGCTGGAACATGTTGGCAGTCTTAGAATTCACACTATTTTCTTGTTGGGTCAATAGAAAAGGATTTTCTCGGCTGATATTTGAAACAGACTGCTGCTAAATCCTATGCAAAGTCTGGAATGCATCATGCCTACATGTGCTTACATTTTTTTATATCACCAAGACAGCTAATTACACAGCATCACTTATTTATTTATAACTGAATGACTTTGATGCTCTGATGCCTATGAGATTCCAAAAATCAAGTACAGCTTCAACACAGGTACCTGCTTGTGGATGTAAGTACCTGAACAGCAGAGAACTGGAGCATCTCAGCTCATTTCAGGAGCTCATTCAAAAGCAGTGTGACCAGCAGGTCCAGGGAGGTGCTTCTCCCCTCCTCTTCTCCCCTTCTGAGACCCTGCCAGGAGCTCTGCATCCAGCTCTGGGACCCCCAACACCTTGGAGTGAGTCCAGAGGAGGCCTTGAAGATGCTCCAAGGGCTGGAGCTCCTCTGCCAGGGAGACAGGCTAAGAGAGCTGGGGGTGCTCAGTCTGGAGAAGAGAAGGCTCCTGGCAGACCTCAGAGCACCTTCCAGTGCCTAAAGGGGCTGCAAGAGAGCTGGGGAGGGACTTTCTGCAGGGGCATGGGGTGACAGGACAAGGAGGAATGTCTTCAAACTGCAAGATGGTAAGTTTAGATTAGATATTAGGAAGAAATTCTTCCCTGTGAGGGTGGTGGGGACCTGGTACAGGTTGTCCAGAGAAGCTGTGGATGCCTCATTGCTGGAAGTGTCCAAGGCCAGGTTGGATGGGGCTCTGAGCAATCTGGTCTAGGGGAAGGTGTCCCTGCCCATGGCAAAAGGTTCAGAATGAGATGGTCTTTAAGGTCCCTTCCAACCCAAACAATTCTGTGATTCTATGATGATTCAATGATTTCATGCCTGGAATATGGCAGGCCTTACTTTGCATCATACTCCACGTCATGATAAAAATTAAAAGCGTAGACTAAACTCCTCTCCTGTTTTAACTATCATACCTCCACTTGCTTCTGTGGAGCAATGCCAAGTGCTGAAGAACTGGACACCTTTAAAAATTCCTAACAAAAATTCACTTCAGGTTTCACCAAGGGGATCACTGAATGCTGCATCAGTTGTGGGCTGTATGTGAACAAAAGGGTTTTCTTTAATATCTGCTGAAAATGGAAATTAGCATTAGGGATGCTGTTCTGACTGTGAGGCATTTTTCAGTGACAACTTTTACAAAGAGAAGTGAAGAGATCTGGCCTAACATTGAATTCAGGGGTTTTTTAAGCACAAGTCCTATACAGAAATCCAATGACTAACTCAGTGTCCTACCTGCAACTCAAAGAAACACATCCACATGAGGTATCCACCACAGGTTTTCTTAGTGCAATATTTATCCTGAAAAAGCACTTAGGGATTTAAACACGTATATGTGGTTATTTGTATAACATTAACAGGTAAATGTGCGTGGATCACTTCAGCCTGACTAAACTAAATACATCCTTTAAACTGAGCAAAACAAAAATTTCAGAATAAAATTTCACTGGGGTTTTAGGAGCTGAGGAATACTAAAAATTTAAATTACAACTTGGTAAAAGGTAATTATCCTTGAGGAGATGCTTCCTCTAAAAGCAGTTCCTATCTTAAAAAAAATTGTCATATTATAATCTCTAAAATATATGTACTTATAAATTTAAAAGACCTTTAGTAAGAACTTCATGTGCTCAAATTCTTAATTTACACTGTGAATAAATAAAAAATGGAGATATTGTGAATTTAAGTCAGGACAAAAAATCATGTAAACATGAAAGGGCAATTTGAAGAACAGACAACATTAAGAAAAACTTCTGGCAGTTCTTATTAATCATATATAATCATATGTCTTCCATTTGTTCTATATCACTGTAAATATGAGTAGACTCAATATCCCATTTTTACAGACCCTTTATATTGCCAAGCAAAAGACAAAATGTTATTTAAAAAGGGTTCAAAACCACTGCAAGATCAGTGGATTTAACAGCAACTGCAAAACAACTTACATTTAAACTCTTATTACACTAAACCTCAAAAAACTTAGACCCCACTTAGATCAATTGGAAAGATACAGAATAATGCAAAAATATTTTAAAAAACTATTCCAACACACATCTTTAAAAGAAATTCTGTGGTAAAGACATCTGCCTGTTGTGGCAGCTCTTTTCTGTGTTGCCATTTAGACCTTTATTACAGGGGCACAACAAATGCCAGCTAATGAATGAGAATCCACTTTATTTTCACCAATTCCCCCATGATCAGTCCTATATATGAATATAATATGTTTTCCCACCCACGATTTGGCTTTCATATAAAATATCAGCTCTGCTATATTCTGGTCACATACTGATCCTGGTCTTTTTACACCTTCTCTTTAACTAGGTACAGAAGCTATTGTTTTAATTGAACAAACAGAACTGTTAACTCTAGGCTGTTGTACTTGTTAACCTGAGATCTAAATACAGGTTTCTTTAGCAAAGTTTCTATATCTATCACCAGGAGTGAAATGTGTGCAGACTTCACATGTGACTTTCCACTCACTCTCAATTTAATAAAAATAGAATCCCTAAGTGTTTGAATGTACAGTTCCCACTTTGTTTCTAAATTTGGGCCATTACTTTAAATTATTGTTTGAAGCATCTCTCCCTAAAGGAGATCAGAAGGAAAAGGGACAATGTCTAACTGTAAAGTCGTGATTGTGGGGGAGTTTTTTTTTACTCAGTGCTCTGCAAAAAGCTGGTTTGTGGCATTGCAGAATGCCATGATTTGTTGCATCTTACTGCAAGGTGAAAGGAAGCCTCATCATCTGATCACCACTGTATCTTTACAAGCCCTGAAGATAAAGTATGGAAAATCTATAACTGCAATGTTATGTCTGTTGCTGCTGCGCTCTTTATTAATCAATCAATGCCTCTCAACAAAGCTCTTTCAGCCTCCTCCTGTAGCAGTTAGACCTATAATCAGCTAGACAAAAACAGTTCAGAGATGCATCCTTTGTGCTTCTATGTAATTTACATACACTAAAAAAATCCCTCAGCGTGCTATTCATAACATATTATGTAGTATAGAACACACCACATTATGTGCTATAATCACAGCCATTATTTAAATTGGCTAAAACGTTTTTTTACATTCTGGAGTAAATTTCACTATTAAGACCAAATGGATTAGATCATTGTTTCCCTATTTCCTCTGTAAGTAAAACACAATTGTTAAATAAGTCCCTGACCTTCCTGTGCATGTAAGGTAGGATGAGAGTACTGTTACAGAAATGACTGTGGTAACAATTTGTAAACATTTGCACCTGATATACAGACACCTTCTGGCTAATTTTTAATAATGAAATTTTTAATTTGCTGAAACTGAACCACAGTCATCAGTGGAGCAAAAAGCATCCCGTGCTGCATTGATAGGAGCTTCAGCTGCTGCCATTACTGTGCCATTTCAGACACTGCTGTCCTACAGCACAGATCGATTCACTCGCCTTTGCTTCACCGTGGTTCTCTAGGGGCCTTCTCACCTGAGTTTAGCCTGGTCATTTTCACCCCCTGCTGTTTTAATAAAAAGTCAGATTTGGAGGAGTTAGCACTGCAGCTAGCGACTGCACACCGGATTTTACTTTGCTTTTTTTGCAGGTGAATAGTCCAGAGGGGAAGGAGCCTTCATTTCCCCAGCTTGCCCACCTCGTGCAGCCAGGAGGGTCAGCAGATCCACAGTGATCAGAGCTCTGGGTCAGCTGCACAGAGGCTTGCAAAGAAAGTCATCTGTTAAGTACTCAAGGAAAGATTTATTTAGAAAGCTTCCGTAGGAGGCCAGTGATGTGGATACAAAGGGTGACAAGTCCCAGGTGCTCTACTTGTTTTCAGGGCAGGAGCAAGGTTTACAGTGAGCTAGGCTGCTCTGGAAAAGAGGTAGGTAGAGTTTGTTTGTAGGTATGTTGTCTGACTCTCACAGAAATGTTGCGAAGCAACGAAGTTTTACTTTTGGTTAAAAAAACATATCATTTGTATAAGCTTCTCTGAAGTGTCAGCATTGTAAGAGATTATTTCTGTCCCACTAAAATCAAACATCTGGCTGTCAGAGAAGATGAGAGTACCTCAAATAAAAAAGAGGCTGTTAAGGCATTAGAAGAAATGCATATCTTATACAAACCAAGCTATAATATGCTGTGGTCATGATGTGCGTTATGATCAATTCAAACAGCTGTTCAGGCATTTTGATAAGAAATAACACACAAGACTTGCCTAAAATTTAAATCCCTCCTTGTATAAATATATTTAACTCCTTGAAATAAATTGTGATGAGATAGAAAGAAAAAAAGCGAGAACAGTACAAGAGTTAAGACCAAGACAGAGTTTCTTCCTCTGTATTTTTATATCCCACTTCCTTTGACAGTACCTGAAAATGTGAATTTGGCTGGCTCCTTTGAGAAATTCATGGTGGAACATACTCTTACCAAGAGTATGAATTCTTAGGAACCATCATTGGCTACAAGTGGAATAATACACATCCAATTTGATTTTTTCAGCATGAAAAAGGCCATTAACTACCTGAGCTCAAATCCACACACTCCATGAAGGGATAGTAAAAGTGTGAATCACCAAGCTAAAATCTAATTCTCCAGACACCAAACTTCCCGGCATCACTTATTAGCAGATACAAAGCCAACAAAAAATTTCACCCTCCAATTCCAGTTTCCAACTGCTATCTATCATCATGTTGATCTTCAGTGACAGAGACTACTGGAGAGCACACCCCACAGAACATTGCTCCTAAGCAGAAATTCAGAATTTGGGCAAACTGGGACAACATTCTCTCTAAAATATTGCTAATCTTCCCTTCATTCCTGTAAGGTCTTAATCTCAGTTTTGATCTGAATGGGCCAGAATTTTGAGGAACTCTGAATCCAGTTCTCTACTTTGTAGTTGAGGTCTATATTTACTGATGCAAATACAGCGCCTGAGTTTTGATTCAATGTAATCTGTATATCAGTGTCATCTTCAGAATACCGCACGGGTTGTATGGGGAGGTGTGGCAGTAAGACTGTCCCTGAGGGTGAGCTATATTGGATGTAACATGCTCCAGAGAGCTGTATCCACTAGCATGGCATCAAACACACAACTGGATTAGCAAATCTCACTGGACAAGTTTGGAAACCACAACAGATGCTGGCAATCACAGAAACAGTGTTGGAGTGCAGCCTCACATATTATCCTCACCCTTGGTACTGTTATGCTGAATTTTGACAGGGACTGACCTTTCAGTCAGAAGATCTTTTCTGTTTGTCTGCTATCAAATAAATAGGTCTTAACATGTACAATATTTTAAGAAAGATATCTAGCTGTGTCAGTTCTCTATATGAGCAAAAAGCCTTCTGCCAAAATAAGGTGACAGAATTAAAAGAAGATCACCTCTCTCAGCTATGTGATTACAAAATTGAGAGCCTTTACAGCAGAATGTGCTGCAGGCCTCAGAGGTCTGCAGTCACTCAGAAGTTAGCTGGGAATTTTAGATTAAATTTTTCCTATAACCTTCTTTTGTCAAGTATCAGTACACTTTGCAGTTAATACAAGAATCAGGTTGATTTGCCAATTTACCTGAACATGGCACCACAAATGTGCCTCCTTACTGCTTTTATGTACTTACCGATTTGAAATTGTGGTATACTTCTGCAGGTGTTTTTATGATGTCTACAGCTGGATGACTTGTTGGCTTCTAACAACTGACTAACCTAGTTAGAACTCTCCTTTAGGCTTGATGTTTTTAAGAGAAGCTAACATTCTTCCTTTTCCAGTCTCCTCTAACTCCCTGTTCTTTGGTCATCCCCTCCCCAACCCTCACCTTTTATCCTCCTCTCAGGAGCAAATACTAACAGAATTTATATTCAGCATTTATAGTTATATTCACATGGCAGACATCTATTTTTCACTTGTCAGACTGGCCAAAATTAAAGCAAAAGAGTATTAGTATCTCATCAACTAATGCAGATTCTCTGAGTGAAATCGTTGTCAAAAATGGGTTCAAAAAATACTTGAAAATTATTGAAGAATACTCAGGCTTGCATAACAAGGGACAAGATTTCTGCATATCCATTAAGGATTTTTTAAAATAAACTGGAACAAGGCAGAGGATGGGGCACAGCTAAAAGCACATTGGAAAAATCAATAGCCATAAACAGCAGATCCTTTTTAAACAAATCTATCTGTAAAAAGAAAACTGAAAGTGAGTAATTCTTTATCCTCCAATAAACAGCTAAAAATTTACATGTGCTGCCAGTTTGAATAGAACCTACCATGTTTAATATATTCTGGGTTATATTTTCCCCTAGATGAATCAATTAGAGGCAGCCATTCCCCAAGGTAAAAATATACATTAGGAGGAAAAGACACCATGCCAAACAACCTTTCATTTATTTAAGTAGTAGTAGTAATAATAGCAGTAGTGGTGTTTTCCCTTGCTTGCAATGAACGTAGGTGGATTTTATCTCCAATGAAATATCAGTATGAGATGTAATAGTTGTAAGAAACCAGCTGACACTCTTCCCTGTTTGATAACACAGAGCTCACTTTGCTCTTATTGATTCTCCCACATAAGTGACCTGTATGGAACATAACATGCTGGTTAGATTATGATCCACAATACTTGAGAGAGAGTGAGCCCAGTAAGCAGAAGGTTCCCAGCTGCATAAACAATCATACCCTGCTTACTGCCTGATACAAGAGTGAAACAGCTGTATTAGCCTTGGCAGAGAATTATTTCAGACACAACTGCACTTGATTTATGTAGGGGATCCATGAATACAAAGCCAGACTTGAATTTCTAGGAGCTGATATGGTCAGACTCACTTTATCTACTGCTGTGTGCAACCAAGGTAAAGCAGCAGCAGCATCCTGGACTGGACTGAACACTTTTGCCCATGGTATAGTAAAGTCCTTTAAGAGAAGATGGTTATTTTTCCCTTTTTACCAAAGGCATGGGGTGCAGTAACATCTTTTCTCAGTGATGAAGAGATCAGAAGAGGTTTTGATATTTGAAGATACACAAATCACAGTATATTTGGGTGGATGAGTTCTGACAAACTCCAGCCCTTTAAGAACCCTGTCCTCTCCATATTCCACCACACCAGCTCCTTGCAGCTCCACCCCTGCCATTCTGCTTTCTGTCCCCACAGCTGTACAGTCATCTAGAGATGACACAGCACTCTAACTTCAGAAATAGCCAATAAAACCATGAAGCAAAACTTTCTAGCCTGTCTAGCCACTCTCTTCAAGTTTATGAAAGCAGGTTTTCAGAGCTGACAGTTCTTTTTTGGTATTATTATGTCCCCAGGAGCACAGGTACACATGTGACTAAATTCTGAGAACTTTTCTTACCTAACAAGGTAATACTTTCCTAAGGAAGAAAAGTAGTAGTACTTACTCTCTTACAAGACTATATACTAAAGCTAAAATGACATAAAGCAGTAATTGTAATTTTAGTAACCTCTGTAAAGTCTGTAAATGCAACAGAGCCAGGCATCCTTTTGAATTTTAAATAAACTAGAAAGAGAAGTGTTTTAAAGGTCAAAGATTGTAGCAAAACAAAGGAGTTCAACTTCCAATGCACACTGCCTAAATGCACAAAACTTTATATGTCTAAAACAAAATTGAGTTAACAGGGTGGGGAATTTGGGTTAATCTCTATATTGCAGGCATGAATTAACCATAAAAATACACCACAGAGTGGGTGAAGCATTTGGAAGTATTAGCTGCTCCCAGAGAGAGCACACTGAACCCAGTGGCTCAGTAAACCTGTCCCACAAGGCAACTTCTTTGTTCCCTCACACAAAGCACATTTAAGCATGTTTTTATGCAGGATTCAGGATTTGGTTCTAGTATTTTAAAAGTGATAAAATATGTGTACCATGTTGAATGCCATCCTGAGAGTCAGGAGCCCAGGCTTCTGTTCCCAGGTAAATTCCCCATTTCCATGTGATCTCAGGCTGGTCATCCAATCTTGCAGTCTTTCAGTCTACCAGCCTGCAGTATGGCTATAATGGTATTTGTCTATGCGAATAAGATATTTTAAGACTGAGCATTTACAGCAAGCTTTAAGAGTCTCAGATGAAAAGTATTACATAAATCCAAAGGATTTAATGCTTAGAAAGATGAAACATGAAAAAATTATTTTCAGTTACTTTAAACCACTGACAAGAAGAGTTTTTAAAACCCATTTTGTTAAATTTGAACAGATATTTATGAAAAAAGGCTTTTGGGGTAAAGTTTCTAATTCTTTTTTGATTATCCATTTTAACAAGTTTGCTTCATTTGCAGGAATGGGAGAGAAATTTAAACAAAACTGTGAAGCAACAAAAGTCAGAATATATTGTAGATGTGTACAAAACCTACCAGTTTACAACCTGCAAAAGCTTCCATTCAAAAAGGAAGGCAACCTGCCACACACTGCAGAAGCAATCCATTTTGATAAAATGCATGTCTTTGTGAATCATAAGCAGACTTTCCACAAAACTGTCTCTCTTTTTCTCCTGATTCCCTGCAGACGTGTGCAATTTTCACTGCCTGTCAGTTTATCAAAAAGACCAGAGCATCAAATTTCAGCTCTGGATTGTCAGGTCTGATCCCTATTTCCTTTCAAATTCCAAAATACTGACACATTGATTGGAGTTCATAGTGTCAGACAACAGCACTTAAGAGACATTTTTGCTAAAATATAGCTTCTGATCTATCTTTTATGTTGGGTTGGAGTTTTTTTGTTCCTTTTGCAGCCTCAAGAGTATTGATCTGGGACTCATTTATATATGATTTTCACCAAGTAGAAAGCAATTCGCTCAAACAAAACAGTTCTTTTGTATAACCTTTTAAAAGGGGGCCCATCAGAGGGGATTGATCTAGCTTATTTAGCTTGCCAGGACATCCCCCTCACACTTCCATGAATTGCCTGGATTTTTAAGTTTCCAAATGCAAGTGAGAAAGATCTATAACAAGTGCTCACAGCTACAGAGTGCTCAGTGTATCGCAAAGTTCTGGCGTCTTAACAACATGTAAAAGTTGTGACCCTGAGATACAAACATTTTTATATACACACACACAGAGAAAAACACTGAATATTATCTGTAAGCCATCTTTAGCAAATACATTATCAGAGCAGATTTCCTCCATCAGATAGTATCTAGGAATAATGTCTTAACACAATGTATTGATTTTAACACAGGGTTCTCTCTGAAGTGTGGATCTCTGAGGTACTCAAAGAGTCATCCTGTCTCCTCAATAGCTGCCCTTTCCCACTGGAGACTGTGAGACTGTGCTGGACACTGCCCACACCCGTAATTCTGAGGCAGTAGCAGCGTTTGGGGTACTGCAGTAGCTCCACAAATTGCATAACAATGGATTTGAAGCACTCTAATTCGCATGTACGCTGTAATTTAATGTAAATGGTTAATCTGATTCTCCCTCAAGTGTGGAAGTCAGAGAATGCTGCAGTGTTTCTCCAATTTCACTAAGTAAGCTCACTTTTTTCCCAAAAGTGCACAGTGAGGGGGGATTTACTTCCTCCCTCCCCCCAGCAGTATATTTAGCAATTCGTGCAGATTGCATGGATTTGGTTGTGATGCAGAATGAAAGGTTTGTTTCTGTCTTCCCCTTCAGAGAACACACTTTCCCTTTTTCTTAAATTTTTCATATTTAAACCAAGAACCATTCAAGGGTAATCCTTCTATATAAATATACATGTGTGTTTTTTGAAAGCATGCGTATACGTATATAAGCATGTACACAAATATTTTGATCCAATAATCACCTTTTTCTGGGATGGCCATAGAGGGAGCACAAAATGAAATACCTGTTCCACCATACTCTCAACTAAGCCCCTCTTTTCATGGACAAAAATCTTCAGGGCTATTGTTAAACTGTGGTCACACAAGGGAGAAAGATGGACAGGGTAACACTGTTTGTACTCACTGGATGAAAACTTGCAGAAGCTTCTCCATAACATTTGAAAGGAACGAGGAGTAAGAGTAAATGGGAAATTTTACAGAGTTTGAACTGAGATTAGAGGTTCAATGAATAACTAATCCTTAGAACTTCCAAAGATGAAATGAAACCAAAAATAATATAAAATAGATCTACTAAATTCTTTATGTTAAAGCAAAAATTTACTTATCTAAAATTCTTTGCAAGATATCTACCCCCTTCAAGAATGTTGTATGAAAAGTTACATGAACTTTATCATATTCATACTTAAACCTTTTCATATCTGAGCTATGATACAAAAAGCTTTTGCACTATCCTTATAATTAATTTTCTATTCGTGTTAATTTCAGAAACCTTCAAAATATGCATATTATTTAAAAAAATACTAGGGAGAAAATCATGGTGGGGGAGGAGAAAACAATACAACATTATATCTGTTCTAATTGGTAAAAGCCTAAATTTCCAAAAGCAGAAATGCTTTTGTGAAGGACCTGAACATAGAATGGAGGAAAATACTCCACAGGCAGCTCAGACACATCACGCAGCCAAGGGAAAGATGTATAATTAACTGAAGAGGAGCCTAAGAAGTTGAGCTGGCAGCACACAGAGCTGGTGGGAGCCGGCCCCGCGCGGGTGCGCTGCAGCGCGAGCACAGATTTCCTTCTGCGGGAACTGACCTACATTCATCACACGAGCTGGAGCTGCTGCTTGCTCCCCTCAGCAAAAGGGATCTCTGTTCTAAGGCTTCCAGATAGCACTGGTTATATCCAGACAAGACACATACAGAACAATGAAACCATGAAAAGTGAATATCTAATTACAAGGAAACATTTCTTGTTAATACACAGTATTTGTTTATTGTGTACTCATTGTAGCACACACATATACAGCTACATATACTAGCTAAAAGAGCTGGTTTTCATTTTGAGGCATAAAGAAAACTGTAAAACCTATAATGGCTAGAAGAAATCCTTTGTTTTTTGGGTTTATTTTGCAAAATACTTTGCTTCTATGTGAATATGGAATCGAAGGATAAACAGATGAGTGACAATAAAGAATATGTGCTGTGATGTTCTCCCTTTATTACAGAACCCTGTCTTTATGCAAGTAAATGAATACTTTACCAAAAAGGTAAAAATGCCTTTGGCTAAATGAGGGATTGGTTATGAAGTTTTCAACATTATTACTTTTGATCCATTAGCACCTGAAGGCCAAGCCAAGATCAGTGTAGAAGTCTCGTTGACAAATAATTTACAATTTAGTTAATTAATACCAAAAGAAAACCAAGGCACCAAGAAGCTGAGTGACTTGCTAAGGGTCATAAAGTAGTTCAACAGCAGGGGCAATAAAAGAGTCCTAGTTGACTTTCAGCCCACTTCCCTTCCCACTGTGCCTTTCACCCTGCAACACACAAGGCCCAATTTTCCCCATGTGTTACTTACTCTGTCAGATAAAAGTATAAACTGGTAAAAACAACATGGAATTCTTTCTACTGGAATTAACTGGCATTGGTATTTCATTTCTGAGAGGATTTCATCATTTATCTTTCATGAAATGAAAAGAAATTCCTTGTTACTCAACCCACAAAACAAGAACAAAAAACAAATTAAAAACAAAAACCAAAACCAAACATTTCCAAAGATCTAAAATATTTCCAATGCCTTTTAAAAAGAAATTGAGCAGAAAGGTACCCTTCACAGTTTCCTAATTCTTCATGTCAGTTCTTCTACAATCAGAACCTCATTACTGCTAATTTTGAGAGAAGCAGGTATGGGAAAGCTATGAAAACTCTCAAACAATGAATGCCCTGAAACGCAGAAGACTCTTCTGTCAGCACGGATACATATCTGTCGGTTGGGATGTGAGATCTTTGCAAAGGCATAAAGCAACTGAGTGTGAGCTGGTCAAGAAGTCAGATACTTTTATTTTTAGGGAGATGAATCAACATATGACTCAATTATTGCGCAGAAACAAAACACATGAAGTAAAACATGCCCTCAACTCCCCTGGAATCACCATGGTGAGACAGAGCTCTTTCTTTCTTCATCAGCTGTCATGAATTGCTTTGTATGTGCAGACCTTCTATGCCGTCTATGAAGCACTTACACAGTGAAGTGTTGGACTCAGAATCCACTGCCAGACCCCCTTTTCTTCCCTGTCTGTCCTCCAGTGCAGAGACAATTTCTCAGATCTGTTTCTAGTCAGGTTTTGGTAAGGCTGATCCAGCTTCAGTCAGACTCAGGTTTTGCCTATACAACTCTGAGTAGTGCAAGACCAAATCCACCTGTGAGACAGGTTTCTGTACAAAGCGAGCTGTGCTCAGAGCAGAGCAGGCAGCAGTGCTGTCAGCTGCCCACGGAACCTCGCAATCAGCTGGCAGTGATGCCTCACAGGAATGGCCAGTGAGCTGGGCAAGTGGGCACAGTGCCACACCAACAGATGGGCAGGGGTCTCAGGCAGCCAAGAGAGCGTGTATGTGTGTCAGGAGAGGGTACTTAGGGCAGGATTCCCATGGCTATCCAGCCTAAGCTTGCACTTTGACAAAGGAACGCGCCATTGCTAATCCAGCTCAGGGCTGGATTAAGTAGCAAGGAAAAAGAACAGCTCCTATCACCACTTGGGACTCAGGATGGCCGGGTGGCTGGAAGAGAGAAAAGCCTATTGCTGCATTTGCTTTTGTCTTTCACCACAACACTCACATGGGAAACTGAGCGGATAGGATATGAAAACCAGGAGCCGCTGTCTTCAACTGAGAAAGAGCTTTACTTCCTCTTTTTAATATACATCCATATAAGGAATATTCCTCTTGCCAACCCCCTTATTCATCTGAGCAAGAATGTGAAGGGCCAGTAATCATTTCTCTTTTTCTGCTGTACTTTGGTTATGCAATATTGGGGATAACTGCTATGTAAAACATACACCACACATTCCACTTACGTTCCACTTACTCGATTTTTCCAGTCCCTGCATGGAATTATTGTGAGGTATTGCAAGGCAGAGGTGTGGAGCAAAATCTTCATTGATGTCAAAACCTAAACTGAGTTAGAAGTCAACATTTTGGGTCCAACCCTACCCTATTTTAAGTTCAAAGTAAACCACAAAACAATCAATAGGATCACAGAGGGTCAGGTAAGGGCTGGATGTGTAGCTTTAGTAACTACAGTACAGAAGTGATTACCTACATTTAATTTGATGTTAATGCATGCATAAGCCTTCTGCAAAACAACCAAATGTTCAATAATCAGGACCAGTTATACTTAGATGACAGCATTTAGTACTTCTAGGTCATTCAGGATCACAGACTTTAAATAATTTCCATTACACTCCTAAGAGGCAAGAGGTATTATCACCATACTACATGTAAAGAACTGACACCACAAGCAGCTTTAAGGAGTTGCTTACTTTGGATGAAACAAGTGGCAGTGGTGATGGATTTACAAGGAAGTTTCTGGTTCCTAATTTTGTGACCAAACCACTAGATTTTAGCTAAGGTTTTAGGGCCAGAAGAAGCAATTTTTGCTAGGACTGCTAGGATTGTAGCTAATATAATGTGTATGCTATAAAGAAAAAGCAGTCATTCTGAAAATTAAAAAAACAACAGGATTGGATTCACAATGGCATTTGCAGGAACGCTGCACAGAGGAATATGAAGCAGAACAGAAAGGGACTGCACATCATTTGCAGACCTTTGCAGTCCTTTGGGCTCATGGAAAGCATAGAGCCTAGCAACTAAGGTCACTGTGAATAGGTTTGAGTTTGAATGCAGCTATTTAAAATACTTTTAATATTTATTATCTTCATAAGACAAAGTTATGTTTTTTTATTATTCCGCTTGATAAGGGTTAGAAAAAAATTACATTCATGTTCTCACCAGTATGTAAATCACAACATTTGTCTGAAGAGTTCCCAAGACTTTTCTGAATTTAGTTGCATGCCCTTAAAAAAGCAGCATACATTTCAAGAATGAACGCATGATGTTCTACTATATTATATTATTTTTAAAAATCATCCTAAATTTGACATGCTGACCTTTCACTTACATCTCCTTCAGTCAGAAAAAACAGAAAAAAAGAAACTTGGTTTTAATGAAAAAGGTGCAGTGTAGGAATCCTCAGTTCTATTCAGAAACTCAACAATCAGGCTGTATTTGAGCTGCAATATTTTTTTAGTGAATGATACTGATAGTTCAGTACAGCTACAACTAGGCTTCTCTACCTTGGCTCTAATATTCCAATATTTACATCATGGTGATTAGTTACAATTTCCAATGGTATACCAAGGGAATCTTTTCTATTTTTATCACACCTGAATTTTTTTCATCAGTCCCACTCATTCTGCAGAACCAGGAAAAATATCATGCAGGAGAAGTAACAGAATGCCAACATTTAACACAAGAACAACCCCATCCTCTTTAAACATGGGTTGATGAGCCGAATGCTTTTGGATTTGCCTGTTTGTAAGTGGTTCTGTGAAGAGAACATAACAACATAAGCTTTGTGAAGCTCCCAAAAATGAGAAAAGCATGTTGTGCTGTATCTCATTTCTATGTAAAATTAATGAAAATAAAGCAATGCACTTCCCATGCATAATGAATAACCATGCCAAACTGTATCAACTTTTTCAGACTTTCCCTCTAGAGGGCTTTTAAATGAGGTCAACAGCAAACATATCTTTACATTTGATCTGAGTGGGAGCAGCACACAGTAACAGTGCTTGGCCATGCAAAGTGCAGTAACAAACTCTTCTAATTCTGATGATGAAAAATAGAATACTAAATAGTGCTCTTGTATTTGTACCAGATATGGATTTCACAGATTCTGTTGGGAGAGAAGACAGGACTGTGAGTAGAGCTACACAGTCCCCATTAACAATGCTGAAAAGATCAATGCTAGCTAAGCACAAGAATGATAACCCCATATGTCAGATTCAGTAGGACCAACAGCACATGCCTGCTGAGGGGGAATATTATTCCTTAGAGGAGTTTCAAAGAATCAGGCAAAATGCTCCCTTTCTACCTCAGAAACTGATAATTATGATCCTATCTTAACAGAAAGCAGCACCAGTATGGTCAAAATAAGGAAAAGGCAGCACTAATTAAGTAAAACTACCACAGCAACTCATGTTCCATTTTCCTGGTTGGAAGCTGATCAGATCAGCACAGCTCAGTTCAATATTGTACATTTTTTTCCTGGTCCATGCAAAGACACTATTTCTTGTCTATGACAGACCACATTTTGGAAGTACAATAATATACAGCAAATGTGTTGCATAACTCAGACTCTTTCGTTCTGTGCTTAAAATAAATCAACTACTGTTTTATTGCTTTCATAAATGTGCTTTTATTATAGAAGAGAAAAATTCCATCAAAGAAATTATTGGTAGTGTTCTGGAGATCTCTCTTAGCCCTGGCATCTCCTGCTTGATTTCTCACTTACTCTGTTAATCCCTTTTTATGCCCAGCAGCCTCACACTGGCATGTCCCAGGGAAGTGACAGACATGGGAGTATTGGGGATCCTTCCAGACATTCCTAGGATCTGTCTCTTCTGCACTGCCTTTCCCAGGCTGTTTCACAACCTCCACTTAGGACTTCCTGAGGCATCTTTGCTCCTGAGAGGCTGAAATGTAGTGGCCATGGATAAAGCAGCAGCCCAGCAGCTGCAGGCTTGCCGTGCGAGGATAAATTCAGAACATGTCACAGTTCCCTTCCCCACAGCAAGATCAAACTGGAGCACGCAAGGCTGGAGTCCCCAGGCCGAGCAGCTCCCTCTCCTGGAAGGATGCTCTCTCTTCTAAGTAATGAGATCTTACCAGGCCACTTGGGAGAGGGCAATTTGTTTGAGGGAGTTGTACATAAGAGACTGTTGCAGGTGTTTTATTAACAGAACTAACCTAATTAAGAACCAGTCTTCTATACCAGTGGGGCCAGAAGTTGAAGATAACATCCTTGATTAAATTTTCAATATTAAGGGTTAATTTCTTTTTTTTTTTTTTTTTGGGGGGGGTGGTTTTGTTTGTTTGTTTGTTTCTTACTAGTTGTACTATTATTATTTTAATTATAATTAAATACATTTTCAGCAAAACTTACAAGACCTGATTTCCATTGAAACCACACTGTGCTAGGAATGGTAAAATACACTCCAAAATACAAAGTCTCTTGTCCTGGGGTTCTTGTAATCTGTATAGACTGGTTTTTTTTGTTTTTTAGATGGAGGATACAATCACTGACAGAGTGATCTCATAGGCAGTCTCACAGAAAATGTCACGAATCAAATCCACATCTCCAAAGCGTTACTCTAATATTTTAAAAGTGAGGCAATTACTTTTATAGATATATTAAAGCTTTTTTATTATTGTTATCATTTGAAATGTTTCGCTTTTCCAAATCTTATCTGCCTCTAAAACTTTCTAACTCTGGAGTGGGAATGCTTGCATTTAACTGGCAATTACCCATGAGTTTTCATTAATCACTACATTCTGTGAAGTTCAAAGCAAAAAGGCTACACTTCCATAAATACATTCTTTCTTTTTGTATTCTATGCAGAGGCATCGTTGGACTGTTTCTCTGCAGCCCCTTTTGCACCACTCACAGGACCAATCAAACCAGACATCAGGATTCCAGAGCTGGGCCACCAAAACTTTAAAGACATCTTGATTACAGACACAGATATTGTTGTTTGCCTCTCAACAGAAGCAACCATAAACCATAAATCACTTCACAGCTACCTCTTAGCAAGGATGAATCTCCACTTAAAATGGCAATAAAAAGAAAGAGGCACCATTTCTCCCCTGAAATGCTGGATCCTGGAATGGGAGCCTCACAGTTCTTGTCAAACTTTTTTTTTTTTGCATTTGCTCACATAATTTAAGACTTGTTGGGGAAAAATTGTTTATTACGTTTGAAATACAGGATCTTCTTAAAATTATGATAAAAGCCTAATAAGTACAAACATAAAAAAAGCTTCTTCCTTTAACCCAGCTCTTGTCACACTGCATCTCTTCAGCGAGACAATTCACAGCCATGATGGTAGGAACACAACATTTTTATGTTGATCTTCAAAGTGGTTATTCAAAATGGGTGTTTCGACTTCCACCTCTCATTGAATTGAGAACTTGGAATGCATTTAAGTTGTTCCTGGTGTACAACTTGTTAAATACATTTATTTGTATAGTAAATTCTAATGTACTCAGGCCTGCCACTAAAAGCAAAGAGAATCCTCAGTACAATTACATCTCAGGAATGTGAACTGCAAAGCCATACCCACCCTGTTCTGATATTCTTCTCATCTGTATGTCAGCATTTCTCCCTAGGATGAGTCAATGCAGTTGATTTTGTCATTTTCTTTATACATGTTATTTAAAACAAAAGTTATTAAGTAATGATACTTCTGTTGCATTAAACTGGCAGAAAGGGATTTGGAAGAAAAAAGACATCCTGAAGTTCCTGGAGAAGAAGCTGCAACTATGCAAATTGTTCACAATCTCAGGAGTCTGGATGGAATTTAGGGAATTTGGGTTAAGCCACCAAAGTGAGCAGAACCTATTGGGAAGGTGGAGTGGCTAGGCTAAGTGATCACTAATTTGGGCTCTCTAAGGTAATTTACATTATAGTAATTAAAGTTTAGATTCCCTTGCTGTTCTATTTACGAACTCCATTAACCTATGACCTTTCTCTGAAGTTTACACCCAACTGTTTTAATTTTTTTTTTCCTGAACAAAAGAAAAGCAGTTCCTATGGAAGTTATTTCTCATAATAATTAATTGTATTTAGAGCCCGAGAGGTAGATACACACTTTAAGACAATCCAGCTGCAATGTTGTGCTGTGTAATTATACTACAGATCCTTTTTTTTGATCCTTCAGATGAACCATTGCTAATATTCTTGGTTTTGTTTGCCTTGATTTTGCTTTAAGTACAGCCTGCCATATGCTTTTCATTTAGTTGAATTTAAAATGATGGGTAAAATTCTGCTGCAAATTACAGAGATGCAAACAAAGAAACTACTTTGACCCTACATTCTTATTTGCCTGTTGTTAACTCAAAATTAATGACATTTTAATAAGTAAGGGCAATTACTTTTATGCTATGCATAGACACATTACATGGCAAGAATGAAAAAAAAATTCTGCAGCTGAAACATTATGGTGTCTGTTTCTCTGAACAGGTATGACCACATATCCTCAGATATCCCAGCCAGTGAGTCACAAACCAGCTCACTCTATTCCACAGCTGAAAGGCTCTGAAATAAAGGTCAGTTTCTTGCTATGTCTTAATATTTGTCTCATATTCTTCCAGCATGTTATGATTTGGAGAGTGCTGCTTCTGGATGATGGACCTTGAAAGCTGAGGGCAATTGTTCCCATCCAGAGGCTCATCCTGTGCAATACAATGGCTTAAGAACATGGAGTAGAATAAAGAGCCTTCTTAGTAGTGTGGGGTGAAAATCCTCTCCCAAGAAAGGGAAGGGAGTTAATCTGAGACTTTCTGCTTTGGGGGGCTGAAAATGGGCAACATGGATGGAGATTTGTGGAGAAAGGGGCACGTGCTGGGCTACAGAAAGAGCACACTGCTTCTCCCAACAGGGGGAAAGACTGCACAGAGAGAATTAATGATTGTGTTGGGCACCAGTGAATAAAACAGCATCATAAACATCCGTAATCAACAAAGCTCCAGAGATGGTCTCAATTTGTAGAAGACCAGGCCTCAGGAATCTACTGCCCTTCTACTGGACCAGCTGCATCAGGCATTGACAGCCACATCTATAGATTAATACATTTATATGTAGCTAATGTGAGGAGCAGAGATATGTGCACATTCACAGAGACACTGCTTTTCTGCTGTGGGAGGTATGAAGGAATATCTTATGCTTGGCTCCAGAATTATATTCATATAGATATCTCATAGATTCTTCTCCAGAAATAACTTATGACAAGATCTCTATATAAAATAAAGTTTTAATTAAAAATGAATTTCCCAATACCACAAGCTAACTATCCTTCAAGTCCACATTTTCCCTGAGAACCTGGATATGTTTTTTTTCAATTTACATCACTAAAATACAAGCCTGTTCATTTGTTACATTGATACAAAGACATGACCATCTGCCATCCTCAAGACACCTACAAGGGATTGCTGTTTTTCTAACTAATCTTGGATATGATATAGTCATATCACTTTTAATGTCTCTGGGAAGAGACATCAAGAGCTAAGACACCAGAATTTGAAAGAAAAAAGTAGCCTGCACTTATTCCTTTAATAAATTAGAAATTTTGTCTCTTCCAAATTGCAAGTAAATTTTGAGTTAGTGCAATAGATTATGTTGATCAGATCATCAAGTTGTCATGCTGTTAGTCCTGTTTTACCAGTAAAACATTAAGGGATGTAATGCTATTCATAAACAGAGCTACATTTTCAACTAAAAACATGAGTTAATTGAATTCCACCAAAATTACTGTCCCTAGTCAATCTGAACACAGTTTCTTATCCACATGTGCTCACCAATATGTAAATAGGGTGAGTGATGTCTGAGAGCATCTTATTTATATGCTGATTAAATAGTAATCATTCCCAATAATTTCCCAGGATGTAGATGACAGTGCTTGGGATTGGTTTAAGATTATTATCAGTGAAAATGCAAGAGTTTGTTTAATTAAAGTTATTTCAAATTATGATTAAAGCACTTCTATTTTGACTAATGTGCATACATCATAACCCATGATATATGTGGTCTTCTATCTGTTGTTCTAATCTATTAAAGCGTTTGTATTCACAGAGGACAGATACTGTGAGTGTTTTGCAGGAGAGATAAAGATAAAATGCATATCCTGAAGTAGGAAACCAAAGTGATCTTTTGTGAAATCCAAAAAGGAAAACTTATAACCCGTGTTCACAGGCATGGGGGAGAAATGTATTTGTGATAAACTCAATCTATATCAAACAAGCTATATCTTAGGCTAACCTTTCCTCCTGACAAAAGCAAAGGCATTGCTGATAATGGAACAGAAACTGTCTCCAAATAGGATTTGAAACAATACAGAACTTTCAGTTTTCAAATAACTCTTGCCAATTTTCTCACATAAAAACATGACAAAATTCATTGGACAAGAACACTGGACATTCATTGGAAACTCCTGTATAACTTTTAAACTCCTGTATAACCTTCAAACTTGCATATTAGTCTTAGACGCATTCCAGAAAAACCCAGAATTATGTAAGACATAATTTCTAGTTTTCCAGGGTTTTGTTAAAACTAACAAACTAATTGCATTTTTGCATAAGTTTATTTTGAAAAATCATATTTTCCATACTTCACATGAATAGAAATTAAATTTTTAGTGTTATGCAAGCATTTAACTTTTGATTAAAAAACAGAAGTTGCAAATCCATAAGGTAAATAATTAATCGGTGAATTACTGAACTAGCTTAGTTACCTCTTCATGAAACAACTGCACTGGCAATAATTCTGACATTTCACCTGAGAAGAAAAGGGACTTTTTATTATATTTTTTCACTCTGATCAAAAGCCCACAGAAGAATTTCATTTCCTGGCCCAGGAGAAGGTAGCATGCCAGCAGTCTCCAGCAGTGACAGTGCCTATGTCCAGTGTTGGCAGAGCTGAGCATCCTCCCATTGTGTCCCCTCTTTCCCTCACCTAGGAGCACCAAGTCCTGTAACAGCTAGGGATGTATAGTACATATATAGTTTATATACATACATCTAGTTCATATTACAAATGAATACGCTAAACTGCAAACATTTTCTTAAAAGCATTTCTATTGTGTCCCCTCTTCACAGACTGTTATGCCATTTTTTCTTTTTATTAATAATGTGAAAATCCTGACACATTTGGGGTTGCAGTTTACAAGCAGCCAAACTTTCAGCAAGAACAGTGCAAGCCATGTCCCAGTGCTAGCTGAGGCTACAGAAACATATACTGTATAGATTCTAGAGTATTTTAAAATGATTCCACAATCGGAATTCATTCTTAAAGATATTCCCAAAATGTTTATAAATCACATCAGTCCCCTTGGGCAGCAGAAAACCTATCTTTTTTCTCTGCTTGGTTTCAGACTGTGCATACCGTGTGGTATCATTATTAGATACCAAGAACAAGGGTGATTTTCTTCCTTGGTGTGAAAAGAACATACAATCACTTAGTCTCCAAACCTACAATATAGGCTAGAGCAGGCACCTTTGTGCTAGGGTAGCTTCAAATCTATAATTTTCATTCATTCCCTGCTGGCATTGTTATTTATCTCCTCTCTCTGCTTCCCCAGGAACATATGAGAGGATACTAGAAAAATAAATAAATAAGTGGACAGATGAATGCAGCATTCCTCACTTTAAAAAGATACTATCTAAACCCCAAAACTAAACCTAGTCTCCAGTAATTCAGAAACCACAGGCTAATATCCATTACAATGTGTTTTTTCACTATACTCAAATCAACAAAGCTTTGCAGTAACTATATCCCTGACCAAGGCTTTAGTGATGACCATTCTGTCAAACATACTACAGACATCACAGAAGAGTTACTATTTTCTCTGTTTTTTCATTTATAGTCTTGCTAGTTGCAAGAAAAAAATTATGTAAAATGCCACCCTAAATTCATCTCTAGATTTAGCACCACGTTTTTAGCAGAGCTACAGATTGACTCAGAATACTTTAAGGACAAATCTTGTCATAAATACCATGTATGAAAACTTCTCCCCCCTCGTTTATCTGTCTCCTGAGAGAGTAGTTAAGATATTTTTATATTCAATATGAAAACTTTTAACTGATGTCCATCAGTGTGGTTGTTGACTTCAAAACAGTTAACGAATCAGTGGGTAGTTACTGATAACATGTACATGTGAGCTAGTACCTGAACCTAAAGCCCATCACCAATCCCAATGGTTCTAGGCTGTTTCCCACTTGGCTGAGCCCCAGTGCAATGTTCACTGCAGGGTGCTGTGTGTGGCATCTGACCCTTTCCACTGCAGAGCAATCCAGACACTGAGGGGTAATGAAACAACAGAACCACAAATGTCTCATTCTGCATTCAAATGACAGTGCAAGAGATGACAGCTGGCACAATCTCATCCTATTCATTTTACCTACCAGTTTACCCTTAAAAGTGTCTCAAAATCACTTGATGCAGTAAGATCTTGAAATCTGAAGACCAAGTGCCCCATTTCTCTATAACTAATTAGTCCTCACATTTTTGCAAAGCAAAAATATAATTGTCTCTGTGTGTAAAGCTATCTGGGGAGAGCCAGTGTATTTGCATGCTAATATAAGGGACTGTTTTTAAAGATAGACCCCTCCATTATAAATGGGATATCAGAAAGGTGCCAATTATGAAGAAGGGGTGTACTGCATTATAAACCAACTGCCTTGTGCAACTAACTAATTGCTCTACATGCTCTACAATCCAAAAATATAATTGACCCTATCTGTATAGCTATTTTTGGGAACAATAAATCATTAGCATGCCAAACCAAGTGCCAGTTACAAAGCAGGGAGTATGACCATCTGCCTCCTAGATGAGTGAGCTACACTTTTTGGGGGGGTGGAGAGAAAAAAACCTCCCCCCCCCCCCCCCCCCCAGTCCTCTCTTTCTTACTGCTGTCCAAAATACAATCAGGGCTTATGGGATTTTATGTATAGGGCATTTTCTGTACTCTGCAGTACAGGAATACCTTACAGAGGAGTCTTCTGTTCAGACTGGAATCCTGATGGGAAGGATCCCTGTCAATGGGAGTACTGTGTCTTTGAACACTGTTTTGGGCTGGCAGTGACTCTCTCCTAGGGATGTTCCTTATTTCCACCCGGAGGATGGGTTCCACTCAAATACATGCAGAAAGTCCTTTAGTCAGGCAACAGGCTTAACTTTTTCCATTACTAAGCAATAAACATCAGTGGAGTAGAGACACAGCGGGATGGCTCTCTGTGTACTTGGAATAACAACAATGGGACAGATGCTGCAGCTTATATGATCCCAACCCATTGTGATTAATCAGCCGTGCCAGAAAAATACCCAAGATTTTGATAATATGTTTTTGTGTTCAGAATGCATGAAATGGTTCAAAACCACCCGCATCTTTCATGTATAAAACACTTATGTATTTCCATGATCCAGAAATACTGATGTTTACATTACCCATAATTGTCCAAATTTCTTATGCATTGAGATATTCATGAGAAGTTTCTTCTTCACAACTTTATTACTCTTAGGGAAAACTGCAGAGAAGTTTCCAATAGATTGTACCACTTTAAGCAGCTCCTGGCAAATGCTTCTGTTTATTTTCCTGGTACCATGTATTCTGGTGGTAAAATAATCCAAATGTGTCTTTATAAGTAGACACTGTCTTTATAAGTGACACTGTGAATCACTAAAAGAAACTTGAATTATAAACTGAAATTAATTGGATCATTTTTTGGAGATTCTGATGGGACCCGATAAGAACATGAGTTTTCTCCTGCCTACATCTTGTAGTGGAGCAGCTAAATGGAATAGAGTTTATGAATTGTGCACCATTTCTTCACTGCCTTCAAGGATTTCCCAACACACACTGCTCATGTGAAATAAATTCTACAGTCTGCATTTGGGAATTTTGACTTCTGGGCTTTGATCCACAGACTTCAGTTCTTCTTGGGAACATGCCAGTAAAGTCCCTGGTGAAAAGCAAACGAATAAACTTCTTGTAAAAGGGTTTGCATGTGTATACAGAGGTGAGTTCCTGTCAGTAAATATTATCTCACTAAACCCAAACATCTGTCCTGCTGAGGAGCATAAGTAGTTTTGTTGCCTCACATTGCCTGGTCATATCTATTTGTTGTTTGTAACTAAATGTTTTTTACAGACCTGTATTCCAGTTTCAATACA
Organism: Geospiza fortis; assembly: GCF_000277835.1. Classification (NCBI taxonomy): domain Eukaryota; kingdom Metazoa; phylum Chordata; class Aves; order Passeriformes; family Thraupidae; genus Geospiza; species Geospiza fortis. The sequence goes on from NW_005054314.1 coordinate 5,082,329, forward strand.
TTTTAACTATTTCTTCTAGAATGTCTATAATGACACTGTAGAATGTCTATAATTTACTCATTTTTAGTAGGCCTTCACTTTAAACATAGAACAGATTAATTTAATTTCACAGTATTTTAGAAGAGGCATGTACTTCTGAGCTGTTCTTGGAATGTTTTGTTTACTTGAATTTTCTGCCTAACTAAATGGAAACCGATAGA
>NW_005054314.1:5082554-5109782 GCF_000277835.1 Geospiza fortis
GAGAAATGCAGTCAACAAAGATTTTCTTCCAAGAAAGTTTATAATCTAAAATATCCCAAAGTAATGATTAGAAAACAAAGGTTACCAATCTGGACAGTAGAGCTTTATTTTCTGTCATTATCCCCACTCTCTTCAACAAGCTTACATATACTTGCTTGGCTCCTCACATCAGGAGAAACAGCAGATGAAGTCTGCCCTGAAATTATATTACAATAAATAATACATTGCAATGACTAAATAATCAACCTGATTTACTATGATAATTTTCTAACTTTCCCACACCATATTTTACTAATACACAAAATTGTAGCATATATTTATTAATAAAAAGATATTCTATTAACACAGTAAAGTGTATTAATAAAACTAAGCAGAGTTTTACAAATTATAAAAGTTTTGCTGTCATCAGAACTTTGTGGTAATTTCTTTTTTCTAAATGCACTTTTTCAAGTCTGTTGAGAGGCACTGGAATATAATGCTTTCCTACTGTGTATTGTTTTGAAGTAAGTGCAATTCCCCATCATTTTTATTCCTAACTGTACAAGCACCCAACTGCAGCAGTAAAGGCAGCCTCACTTGTAGTATCACATCTGACCCAGAGTGCAAGCCCTGAGAGCAGGGGCTGTGAGCTTCTCCCCCTGAAAACTCAGCAGCTGCAGTGACATAATCAACACTCCCCCTTATGTGGGTATTAAGGCACATGACTTTCCTTTCTTTTCTAGTTTCTGTTCTTTTCTAGAAACAGGAGAAATGTCAAAGTCCTGAGGAAAGCCCAGGCCCTGCAGCAGCAGCCCAGGAGAGGCTCCTGGTGATGTCAGAATTATTCAGCTGCAAGCGCCGCGGTTCCTGGGGCTGAGCCCTGCCCAGAGCGCTGAAAGGAGGAAGCGGCCGGAGAGGAATACAGAGAACTCGCTGCCCTTACGCAACAACACATTTTCTGTTTCCTCTAATGGCAATAGTATCTGTATCTGATACAGCCCCGCTGTCGATACTTGGTGCTGTCATCAGTTTCAGCTTCCAGAGCTCATAAACATTATCAGAATTCACATCTCTCATAGACATCATGTTCACAAAAATTTTTTGCTCTGACACAAAACTTGTCTTAAAAGTCATGCTTCCTAAAAAACACTAAAGCCACCTCTAAAATTTAATTTATCAGACTCTAAACTACAACTACTGTTTTATAGGCCTATTTAAATAAAAAAAATCTGCAGGAACTGTAATATTTTTAATTAAGTTTCAAACTGAAAAAAGCAAATGTTTATACTAAGCAATTCCAACTTCAGGCTGAAAAGCTGGTGTGCTCACATTGGTCATAGCAAATCTATGAACATTACAGTGCATTCTCAAATTACCTTGAGTAATTCCAAACAAACTAGCACAGTTTGCAAGACATAGAACATTTGAGCAATTTAAAAAAAAAAAAAACAAAACCAAGAACAAAAGAATAATAGCTGACAAAAAAAAATTCCTTTTTTTCCATGCCTTTAACTCACTGCCCCACTGAGAAAGCACTATTTGACTTCTATCATGCAATTAAAACAATGTTAAAATCCTCTTCAGTGTTACTGCAGCATCTGCTTCACTGATTGGTGTCAGCTGAGGTAAAATTTCAGTCTTTATTTCGCAGGATTCTGCAGTGACTAGCAGATGCTTAGCTATTGTCTCCAACAAGCAGAATCTAAGCAGTGAAGACAACCATATCACAAACAACTGTTAGAATAATCACGTAATATGAGTATTCAATGCACTACCTCCTGCATTTCTTAGATCTCACAAACTATAAGGAAGACAAGAATTTTGTGATGTAATCCTCCTCCTTCACTTTTCCATGAGGAATGTAATCTGTTAGAACTGTAAAAATTTAATGCACATACATCCTTCAAACCACATGTGGAAATAGGTCCCCCAAATTTATAAAGACATTCATTTAATCAAGTATTGTAAGTTTCAAAGCTTAAAAGGACAATTATTTGAGGGTCACACACTGTGCACCCTAACAGCTGTACACAGCTGCCTGGCCATGAAATGCAGGGAAGGTGTGAATTTCTTCTGTTAGAAAGTCTTTTTGTTAGTGAGATTCAGTTTGTCGCCACTATTTTGAGGTTATGTAACAGAATAAAAGTCAAAATGTTGGAAAAGGCGGTCACAACTCTCAGCTCTCTTTGGCACCTTTGGCTGAGACAAGGAAATAGCCCAACATGCTGATTTCAGAGGCATCCAGAACTAGGCAAGAACTGTCCCTTCTCCCTGCAGCTCTGCCCAGGCACCTCAGTCCTGGCCCCCAGTATCCCCGGCTTCAGCTACCAAACCTCTCCTGTCAGACCCTGTCACTTAGGGAAAACTGGGCCAGACTCCAGCTTGGTTTTGTAATTTGGATTACAAATATATTCTTGGAATCAAATTGAGTAAACCAAGCTCATTAAACCTGTCCTAGACAGCTTCTGAAGCAAGGTCATCAGAGGTGGAATGTTATGAATTAATATACACATTCCAAAACTTGACCTATTCCTTCATTTCTTTTTATTTTTCTGCTCTCTTTTAAGAGCTATTTATGCTCATTTATAAAAATGTTTAGTGGCCAAACAGGAAAATAAAATAATAAGCAATAAATAATTAATAAAAATCAAAGTATTATCTTCAAGTTTTAAAGGAAATAAAGCATAATAATGGTACCTTGAATTTATCCTCTTCTTCATAGGATATGAAATATGAAGAAAGAAAAGACAGCAGGAACTGTCATGCTGTCCTCAATACAGATCTAAAGAAGATGCAAAGAAAACTCAAAGAAATAGCTTTATGATAGCTGACTAAAAAATACTAACATGTAGGGTACCTCTTTGTTAGAGGAAACACTACATATTCTGGATTAACTTGAAAGCATGTGAAATGACCTTGCTGAACTTCTTTCAAGAGTTTCACCAGACCTTCATTCAAATGTTCTGAGATCAGCAGTATTTTTCTGATTGGCAAGATCTGCATTCTGATCAGAGAGCTGCAGAAAGCACCTGTGCATGTCCAGCTGCTGTGAATCCTGCTGCAGCCAGGCTTTTGTTATTTATGGCCTGGTGGAAATGCAGTCACCATACTGCTAAATGTCATCCTGATTCAGACAGTCCTACTGCAAGGAGATGAACTTTGTTAGTGGTCAGGCTGTCATAGGCATTGTAATAAAGTCCTTCTTTGGCATCCTTCAGGTATTGAAGTTGAAGCCTCTCTCCTCCAAAGCTTTACTCCAATCATTGAATCAGGGTTGAGACTAAAATCTTATAAAATCAGAACTGCCATCACAGTTATCTCTCTGTTGCAGTATCTATACATCTATACATTTATATAGCTATAAAATCCTTTCCCTGGCTCCTTTGCATTACTCTGCAGTATTACTATTCAAGGCTTCCTAGTGGGAGCTGCTGCTGAATTGTGTGGTGACAGGGTTTGCTTTCATAATCAATTACGAATTCCACTGAAAAAGGCAATCCAATTATTCCCTAGCTCCCAACTATGCCAAGCACAAGAGCTTATGAGGCCACACATTCAGTCAGATAAGGGAACTGATCCAGCTTAAAACTGACTTACCAAAGAAAATGGTTAGCCCTCATTTGGGTGACCCCTTGGCCACATGCCAATGGAAATGGAAAGAATCTTCCTCCAAGAACAAGAACTTACACTGTCTCAATATCATCATTTCAATTCACCTATGGATTTTCCATTCTCACTCCTCAGAACACAGCCCCCATTTTTACACAGATTGTACTGCCTGTTCCTATCCATCCAGCCTTATGAGTCTGCATTTGTCTGTAGTAAATGAATAGGTAGATTTGTTTGCACAGTCTGAGGTCACTCAGTAACACAAACTACTCTTCATGGGTGCCCTGACCAGGTCATGACCTGCCACCCAAACAATTTTTCCATCACCCTTAGGTACCCATGATGATTTTATATCTATCATTCACGTGCAGAAATGCAGAGAGTCAGACCTCCTACTGTCCCCACACAAACATGGTAAAAACTTTCCCATTTACATGATGATTCTCTATTAAAAACTGCTTTTTGATAATTGTTAGTTAACCAGCACTTAATCCACTTAAGATGGGCTTTCCTGATATTGTAGAGTGTTAATTTTTTATCAGAATGTCACACAGTAGTAAGTCAGATGCTGTACAAAAGCCTAAGTCTATTACATCTACATACACAATAAAGCCCACCCTATTATCACCAAAATTTTACAACTTGAGCTTCCAAAGCTGCTAAATTCTTTTCCATTTTTTAATATTCCATGTCTAAGTTTTCAACCTTGAACAGTAAGTGAAAAAATGGAAATTAAATAATTTACCAGTTTGAGATTCTAACCAGTAAATTGCTCTGAATTTGTAACCATGCTATCATTTTCATTGTACTACATTGGCCATTTAGGTGAATGATAACCCAGGAGACAGCACCATGCAGGGCTAGCAAACAAGTAAATCATTTAGATTGCACGCTGCTTTCAACTGAAAAAAGGGGCAGTAAATCTGTCCTGCCATTGCCTTCTCTTTTGTTGAATTTTCAGGATGGTGCAGTCTTTTCATTGAAACAAATAAAAAAAAAATTCTAGAGATTTAATTTATTGTCTGGGTTTTGCGCATAATGACTGAGGCTGACCAATGCAAGGCAGTGCCCTGGAAGAATAGGCTTGGCCATTTAAGATCGTGCCAGATAGAACACACAGCTGGCTTTAAGCAGACGAGGAGAAAATTCTGGTTACAGCATGGCACCATCTAATGGCTTCGGCTTTAACTGCAAGAACTCAACCAGCGTTAAGTGCTGGCCATACAAATTGCCCTTCTATCATTATTTTGCTCACTTATCTCACTATGTAGCAAAGCCATATGGAAGAAAAATAATAGGAAATAATGTACATTTAAAATATAAATCTGCGCTGACAACTTACATGGTAGTAACAACTGCAACCCCTTTTTAAACCATGACTGAACACTTCAGTCCAAGAGAAGTATTTTAACACAAACAAAATTTAGGTATATAAAGAACACAGTATTGTCTATACACAGAAATAACAAAATACTGTATTTTCATAGAACCCTAAAATGGTTTGGGTTGGAAGGGACCTCAAAGATCATCTAGTTCCAATCTCACTTCCATGGGCAGGGAATGTCCCACTAGACCAGGTTGCTCTAAGCTCCATCCAGCCTTGAACATTTTCAGGGATGGTGCATCCACAGCTTCTCTGGGCAACCTCTGCCATGGCCTTGTGATCCTCACAGGGAAGAATTTCTACCCAACATCTAATTTAGAGCTACTGTGTCATTTTGAAGCCATTCCCCCTTGTCCTGTCACTACAGGCCCTTGTACAAAGTCCCTCTCCATCTTTCTTACAAGCTCTGCAAGGCCACAATTCAGTCACCCCAAAGCCTTCTCTTCTTCCAGCTGCGTGGTCCCAATTCTCTCAGCCTTTCCTCACAGCAGAGATTCTCCATGCCTCTATCACCTTGGTAGCCTCCTCTGGATTTGCTTCAACACGTTTCTGTGTGGCAGACCCCCAAATTTCTAACTTACTTTTGGATAATTTCTGCTAAGAAAAGGTATGCCTAGATTTTAGGTTATTTTGCATGGTGGAATTTCACATTTCTTTGAAATTATGCTAAGAACCACATAACTTTGTACAATACTGTGACTTCTTTTTTTGTTTGTCAGCAAGTTCAAGGAAAGAGGTAATCAGGACACTTGGGTTGCATTCCCATCTTGCTGGTGACTTCCTGTGTTATACTGAGCAGATTGGTATGGCTGGATGAAAATCATTTTTGTTGCAAGTATGGAAATGCTAATATTAAAATTCCTTGTAAGCATGCCAATTATTTAATAATATTTGAAGCATATTAAGAGCTAAAAACATGCATCATCATGAGACAAAAAAACCCACCATTGTTATAGCAATTTCCTAGTAGGAGATGTATGGCCATCCATGCTCAGAATATCCACAACATAGGCAGAAATCTTCATTTGAATATTAGGTGTTGTTTAAGACCATGATTGACTTTAGATGTTAATAAAAACCAACTGGAGAGGCTGTGTGGTCTCTGCCCTCAGAGGTACTGAAAAGCCAACACAGCTCAGCCCTGGACATCCTGCTCTAGCTGCCCTTGCTCTGAGCAGGGTTGGACTGGTTGTTCTCCAGAGGTGCCTGCCCATTTCAGCCATCTGTGGGGCTGTGATTTTCTAAAATTTCTGTTACTGCTTTAGAAACAAAACCCAAAACCTCAATGCAGAATTAAATTGTGTTCATCTCCAAATCTTGTGATTATCCTTCAAATCTTCTAAGATTTAGAAAAGTTCCCTCTCTTATAAATATTTAGGATAATATCTCAGGCTAGCTAGGGAGTGTACTACTGGAAAGATTTAATACTGGATCTGGAACTAACTCAGTGGCTCCAGAGACAAACTAAACATAATGAAAATGTTACAAATCACTGAAGTGGAATTCAGTCCCGGCCAGTATATTCCATAAAACACAGATCTTTTTCATTTTAAAAATAACGCTTTGAATAAATCAGAAAAAATTTAAAGGCAGATCTATAATGTAATTTAACTGTTCTCACATATTAAAAATACATTTACAGAAGCTGTAAGAGTTGAAATAACAATTTTTGAAAAGAATGAATAGAGGTACAAAATCTAGTGATAGGGAAATAGAGTTAACACACATACCCTCCTCTCTTTTATCCTTTAAGAGACACAGTCAGAAGATCTCCCTGCTACCATTTTCTCCAAACAGACTTTCACATGTTCAACATATGTCCAGCTAACCAGTAGTTCTTGTGACCACTGCTGCCTTGGAGCCTGTTCATACCACTACAGCAAAAGCCTCTGCTGGCTCAGCTGTAATTTGGTTGTCTGCTTTTAGGCTTACAGGGAGAAGAAGCTTTGGAAGTGCAGCTGAGTGTGACTCATGTTGCAGGCAGCAGGATGTGTATGGATGCACATTTTGGCAAAGCCTAAAGACCGTGACAGTGCATTTCTACAAGATCCCTCAGGTTAAACTGCATCCCAAACACAGCCTTGAGGTCTGTGCTTCAGGGATGCACTAACACCCTTTTCCAGCTCACAGCAAACTGAGATGTGAATAGGGAGCTGCTGCTTCCAGTGCTTTGAACAATTAAAGTCATGGTCACTTGGACAGGAGTGCAGCATATGCCACAACCTTGCATAGATAAAAGAGGAGATAGTCTGAAATACTCTGTTAATTGTAAGAGTAGATACATTATTCAAAAATAAAAAAAAATATTTAGTGTACTAGAAGCACCTGCTGTGGAAAAAACCCAAACATAAAATAATTACATATTCAGTCACAGAATCATATATTATAACTTTATATTTATGTAAAATATTTAGAGGTCTGTTCCAACTACAGATTCTTGCAATTGGAATACAAAAGCCCTCTGGCAAAATTTAAATATAAAAGTGTAGACATAGTTCTTGTTTACAGGGATAGTTGTAGAAGCAAGAAAGAGAAACAACAGCCTCAGGCACTGACAACAAGTTCTTTCCATCTGGAAATGCCATGCACATAAGGTAAGCTGCTTTACAAGGTAAGCAGAGGAATAGATTTACCACTGGTTGTACAAACACACAACAAAAGATCACCATAGGATATACATGGGGAAATAAGTAATAAGTGCATAAATGTCTAAATGTATTTTTTGCATGAGAAGAAATCAGAGCATTTGTCAATGGCTAGCATTAAAACTAGGGAAAAAGATTCACCATCTTCCTACACTGAAGAGAAAACAGAACACAGATCCAGACCCAGTGGACTGCCTCCTGTTCAGTAGAAATATTTGTAGAGTTGTATCCCTTACACTGACTTAAATATGTGACTTCACTGAAATTTTTCCTCTTCCTTTAATACATCATTCAAGCTTGGTAGCAGAGAACAGACCTTTCAACAAATAGCACACTTTCCTTTCTGCATAAATTAGGCTGATCTGGCTGGACAATCTTCATCCAGCAGTTGAAAAAAACTGGTTTTGCAAATATTCTGCACTCCACTATCAGTCAGAATCTCTGCTTTCCCCACTTCTCTAAAATCATGTCACATCCTATTGAAGTGTTAAGTAGAAAGACAGAAAAATGCAAATTGCTGTTCACATTGAATGACAGTTTAGAGGGTTTGTGCAGCACAATTCAGAAACTCTACATTATTTTACTGCTTGCATGTCTATCCATTGCTACTGACTGCTCCAACTACAGTGCCACACACTCCTCAGAAAACAACTACATCATAATTTGTTACTTGAACTTTTTTTTTCTTAGCAGAGTACTTCCATAAATTTCCTCCCAACTAGTTCTTCTAATAAAGAATCTATTTCCCTTTTAATGTCCAGCCCTTTGTATGTTATAGATACAATTATTACATTATATTCTGTGGTTTTAAAATTAATCATTTGGATATATCAACAAGGAAAAATACTATTTTCTCCTTTGTACAAAAAAACCTGTCTGAAGAATGCCTGTGCAGATCTGATAATGCTCCTAGAACAGAAAACACATCACATCTACCCAGCAAGAACAAGAGTTTCTCAGCAGCCACTATCTGTTGTTTCTCCTATTGTCGTATTTTGCATGACTGTAACCCCTCTGCTGACACTGTTCACTTTCCCTAAATTGCTATGTATTACCAGAACTGGTTTCCCTTTTTTCTGTATGTGCTTCCTTCCCACAAAGCTCTCCCAGTCACCACCTTCCACCTGGTCTCATGAAAACAATGTTACATAAGTAATTCTGTCCTCTACATTTAGTACATTCTCCAGCTTACATTTGCCTATGCTGTTTATCAGGCAGACCAAGCATCTTGTAATACAAAATGTAACTCAAAGGACTTCCATACATGATTCTCTGTATTTTCTTGCTGTGATATTTACCCTGGAACTGCCAAACTAAAGCTCAGTTCAGACTATGTATTCCCTATTGACCAAAAATCTTTTCTCTGAATTTTTTTTCTAAGAAACAAAGAACCAGAATAGCATTGAGAGTCTGAAACTATGCTGCAACAAACATGACTGTATTAGTTGGCATGAAATGTAGATGAATAGTTTGAAATTGATGCTGAACTGGAAGTTTATATTACACACCAGCTTTAAGCTATATGAACCAGTCAAGTAATAATTTTCAGTTATATTTACAGAGTTTTAGTTCAAGTGCTTCAGATGGCCAGAGGCCCATACAGATGCCAAACTCCTACCTTTTTGTTCCAGCTGGATGGCCTTGCAGGGCACTGAGCAGACACTGTCAGTGGCAGCACAGCCGTGCTGTACATTAAGCTTCACACCACAAGCACTATTTCTTCACCCATCTATTTTGACTTCTACTGGGTTAATTTAGGTGGATTTATCATTAATTAATACTACAATGAATACAGCAAAGCCAAACAAAGTTCAACTGCCTACAAATAAAATATAAAATAAGGCACTGAGTATGTTCACTGCTAACCAACTTCAGGTTCTGAAGTACCATTCCCAATGTCTATTTTTCAGGCAGTTGAAATAACATTCAAGGAAGTGATTAGACGTAATGAAATAGTTTCAGAGTAGTTTTACATTGTATATCTAGAAAGAATGTATAAAGTTTTGTCTTAAAGTCTCAGTAATTAAACAAAACCATTGGGAGAAGGATTGTCATATATTTGTAAATAAATACTCTGCCACTGTAAGCTGAAAAAAGGCATTTTATAAGAGGAAAGGAAAGCAGTATAAATGTTGAGAAGTAGTATGATTCCATACTTCTAAATCTTTTTTCAGTAGCGTCCCATAGCATACAAGATAATCTTAACCAAACACTGACTGTATTTTCATTTAATTTCTACAGTTCTTAGGAGAATTCTCAAGACAGTGGAATAATCAGAACATAGAAGGGTGAGCAGTCCAGAGCCTCCCCAAAGAAGATCCCTCACCCTGCATTTCAATCACTCAGGAATGTATGAAGAGGTAATACTATATGAAATATATATATATAATAACTTGGATACATTACAATGCTGTCTGCTTAAGATGATTCCACACTTCTTTACCTCTAAATCTTTCACTAACTCTATTCTGGAATTATCAGCAAAGCTGAAAGGGGCAAATAAAGCAAGGGAGAGAAGCATAAAAAAGGCCATAGCATTAACTCAGATATAATAAATAGTCACTCATAGCACTTTAAACCATTCTTGAAATTCATGGAAACTTTGCTTATGTGAAGTTTCTCTCCTTCACAGTCTTCTCTGAATTACTCTTCAGTGGGATTTCCTCTGTGACCAGCAGCTCTAATAACCAGGCACTACAGAAGGGTTCTGCTCTGCTGGTGCTGGGGTGGTCACAGTGATGCCCGACAGACTGTACAGAGGAGAGGATGTGTAATACTGGAAAGGGGTAGGAGGCTATTAGTCTCTTTTCCACAACCTTTCTGTCCTTTTGCTCCCTATGGGAGGATTTTACAGTGGCATAATGCAGGGTTTGTACACCCCATTATATGAGTCTGGAAGGAGCTCATGGGCTGTTGGGTACCTAATCAGCCTCTCCCAGAGGCAAACAAGAGACTTCAAAGGAGGAACAAAAAAGGAAGAGCCCTGCTTAATTAGTGTTCAGCTGAGAGGAGCAGACTTGGGGGAAGACACAAGGAGAACTGATCCCTGTCAGAGTCCCCTGGTAGAGAGGAAGGCCTGGCAAAAGCTGTTCCCTTCTTTGGCTGCCGGTGCTCAACTTCAGCTTCCCTGAGCCACGGCACCACAGACACTTCCATGAGTCAGCAGTTCAGAGAAAAGAACAAAGAATCTGCTGTCAAAACACCCTAGAAGGAAACATAAATGGAACACTTCTGTATGTCCCGGTCTGATTTTATATACACCAAAAGAAATAGAGCTGCCCTATCTTAAGCAGAGGGTTACATCCATGCAGTCCTTCGGGTGTCCCAGGGCTGCATGGAGCTGCAGAATAAAGCTGCAAAAGGCTTTTAAACATTAATTTTGTAAACTTTCGTGCCTTTTATTATAAAAGACATTAAAAGATTTGTTTTTGTCAGGTGTTTTTAGGTCTTTTTCTTTCTTACATTTTACCTAAGAAATATCAGAAATTAAATCTGGTTTTTGGTGACTTGCCTGTGAGAATGGACAGTATCTGAGGAGAAAACAATGTTCCAAGACAAACGTATATTCACAAGGAGCTCATAAATGATACTAAATATAGGAACAAATGAATCCTGAATGTCTCTTACAGAATTCCCAGAATTGTGAACCACATGTGACTCTTAGCAGGCTATCAATATATTATTCAACACAATAAATTTTAAAAATCTAGGAAAATTAAAAGGATAACCAAGAAAAGTTTCGATGGATTTTTATATCTGTGCCTTGTCTTTAGTATAAATGGATTATGAGAAAATACTGTTTCAGAGGAATAAGATTTCACTATCAAATCAGATAGATATTTTCTGCTTAACTGTTTTATGCATGCATGTGTATGCATGAATATATTTAAATAAAACCATTTTGTCCTTTTCCTTGGTATGATTAATTTTAATTTTAAATGTTCTTTCTCAATTCAATTTTTCTCTCCCCAACTTCATCTTGGATCAAAGCTGGGATAACTAGGTACACAGGTATTAACAGAATATACCATTTGAGTGTAGAGACCTCCAACATGAATATTTTCTCTTAGAAACGTTTTAATTTCTTGCTTGCATCTTGCTGTGTTGGAAACAAAGTAGATTGATTTCCCACAATACCCAGGGGAATTCCAGGCATTGACAGCTGAGGAAAGGGACACAGAAGCTTCGGAGACATTAAAATAACAGAGACAAGAGTTTAAAAACAGCATTTATACAAACTGCTTCACATCCTATATTATGAAACCTACTCACGTCTAGAGGATACCACTTTGTTTTCAAAGACCAAATGAAGTGCACAGTCAGATTTACTGTATGCTTCAAAAAAGAGAGATATGTTCTCTGAATAAGGAATCCATGCTCTAATGCACAGCAAAACCAATGTACAATTTTCCTGTTTCACATTTTTCATACTGAGTATCATAGAGGTGCACAAGCATTTCCATGCAGGTTAATTTATAGACAGGGAAATAAAACTCATGTTAATAACAGAAATCTGGAAAAGCTCAAGTTCCTAGAACAGAGGTTTTAAAAGCAAGGAGAATTAAGAGAGGCTGTTCACCACAAAGTAAATGAGGGATAAAATATTAAGGATGGATAAACTCTGGTGACAGTGTCTGTTTATTCTTTGTCATAAGATAAAGGCCTTAAAATGGGCTGTAGAGGGACATGATATACAATGTGACAAGCGAAAGAGCAATCCAAAGTGTGCAAGACCACAGGTTTCCTACTCTAGGAAAGTACATGGTTTGAAGGCATGCAATTGGCTCTGCCATCTGAGCAAAAATAACCTTGTGTGCCTCAATTTCCACTGCTGCAAAACTAACAGCATTTGGGTGCTGCTTTTGGTTGGGATTGCTAAAACCCCATGGTTCCACAATATGGTTTAGTGGGCATGGAGGTATTGGGCTAACACAAGACTTGATTACCTTGGAGGTATTTTCTAACCTTGATGATCCTAGAGAGTTAATTTTCTTTATAGAAAACCACTTGGTTTGGATTTGTGCTGAGAACAGTGTTGATAATTCAGGGCTATTTTCATTATCATGAGCAGCACTAACACAGAGCCAAGGCCTTTCCTGCTCCTCACCCACCCCACCAGGCAGAGGCTCCACAAGGAGCTGGGAGGGGGCACAGCCAGGACAGCTGACCCCAGCTGACCCAGGGCATATCCCATAATATGGCACCAGCTCAGCATGGAAATCTGGGGAGGAGGAGGAAGGGGGGGCGTTTGGAGTGATGGTGTTTGCCTTCCCAAGTCACTGTTAGAGGTGATGGAGCCCTGCTGCCCTGGGGATGGCTGAGCCCCTGCCTGCCACGAGACATGGACAATGAGTCCCTCACCTGTTAAACTGCCTTGATCCAACCCATGAGGTTTTCTCATTTTTATCCTTTCAATTCTCTCCTCCAGTGAGTGGCTCTGTGGGGCTGAGTTGCAAGCTGGGTTTAAGCCATGACAACTTATAAACTTACCTAGCAGAGGGTCCTGAGAATTTAGAGGTGACATTATCAGACAACACTGGTACAGACATAAGATGCATCATTCTGTTACTATTTACTTAAGACATGGGACACAGATCAATAAGCAAATATGTGAAGTGTTACTGTAATACTTTCTCATTATTTACTAGAAGCCATCTCTCCTTCATATTCAAAGCAATCCATATTTCTCAAGGATAATAGTAATTCTTAATTACAAAATGATGATTTAGTCAGTGCACCTGGCTTTTAAGCATAAAATACATTCTTTACAAAGTATGTGCCTCTTTTGTGATTTCAAAGAACCCTGCAAATGTAGAAGAGTGTGAAGATCAACAGTCAGCAAACAGTCAAAAAGCTTTCTGATGATGAATAACCCCCTTTGAAGTGGTCTACTTCAATATTGTTATTTCTGGAATTTCAAGCATGAACTCTATGAGCAGCCAGACTACACATTTCTATTCAGTGGCAATAAAAGTCAGCTAATTTGGAACCAACTACAACAGGATATTATCGTTTATGTACAGTTTTTATCTCATAGTTAAGGACAAATCTGCCAAATTCCACAAGAGAGGGAACTAAACTTCCTTATTAAAGGGAAGTTTAGAAATGGAGGAGCCAAAGTGTTAAGAGTGGAGATCTCTAATTTTTTTCCATTGAAATGAAAACTTCACCCTTGGAAAATACACTTCAGTACTGAATATATTCATTAGCTTTTTGCATTTGATCCTAATTTGATGACAAAAACACTAAAAGGATGTCATATTATAGTAAATGCAGTTTTGACAATGGGTTCACTCATCCATTGTACTAAATCAGAAAAAGTTCTTAAAAGCAGCTTAAAATTTTCAAAGAATCATCTCAAAAGGTGATTAATTTACATTTTAGCTTAAGAAAAAAAATCCTGTCACATTCATTTTCTTTTTTTTTCCTTAAAAAGTAGTCAAAACATATTTGCACATTCCAACACCATTGAGTACCCCCCTGAAAAATGACAGTGCATAAATTACAAAGCAGGCTTTTTACAGAAAACACAGATCTGTGCACAAGTTAGAATAACATTCTCTTAATCCCTAAAGCAGAGCAGCAATAAATGCATCTTTAATATATTCAAAAGCTGTTACTTTTTCCTTTTTTTTAGCCAAACTGCAGTGCTATGAGCTTAAACTTCTCTCATTGCATTGCTCCAGGCAGTGGATCTCTGAGCACACACGCTTTCATCCTGTGAATGTAGGTGAGAGAATAAACCAACGCCTGTTTGCCTGTCTTCAGCATAAAGGCATTTGTAGCTAGACAAGAACCTGTGAGATATCAATCATGCTAATGAAACCTGACTGCTCTAAAAGGGGCTGGCTGAGAGCTTCGCTTTCATTTGATAAATAAACATCTGAAGTTGTTATCTGCTGCAAATGCTTTCACTTGGGGTCCAACAGTAACTTTCTTGTTGTAACACTAATATTTAAAGTAACACTAGAATGCCCTGTATGTTAACTGACTCATAGTATTTGTCTGTAATAACTATATTAATATTAATATTAATTTCAGAAACTTCTATACATTGAAAATATAAGCTTCTATAAATCTGACAGAAAAATACAGGTATAATTCAATGCCTGAATAAAGTTTCCCAAGACTTGTTTCAATTTCCTACTACACAGCCTGACTAGAAACTGATTATCATCAATAAGAAATCTTACATCTCTTAATATAATATGTACCTCTCTTTCAGTGAAAATGTAGTTGGATTAAAAAACAGTAAAATAACAAAGTGATATTCGTGAGAGAACTACTATTTCACTACATCCCTTGTACCTACACAACATGTTGTATTTATATGGCAGTCAGCTCCCAAATAGATGGCACCAGAAGATCAAAATAGTTGCTTGTCACAGCATGCAAAGAAAAGGGAATTTTCTTTATCTTTACACACAGTTCTTAGAAGCTGTCCTGATCCCGAGGTATCTCTCAATTAAATATCACTTTTTCCTCTCTCTTCCTACCAAGAAAAAAAAAGATTGCAAACCCTTTTATTATGCCTAGGGGGATGGATAAGAAATTACAAACATTGCCAAATGTGTAACTAGAAAAAATGCCTTGAAGTGGGTGGGGGTGTTTAGATCTTGGCAGCTGCTGTGTAACCAAAAGCTTTTACAAAAGCTGAAGTAATTTAAGTATTTTCAGAGAGGCTCACTGATTCTGGTAGTTATTTTCCTGCAGACACCGTAAGTTGATCAGCTTTTCACACAGCATTCACTGGGGCTGTCACCCAGAGTGAGTGCTCTGTCTGTTCACTCAACAGGACCAACCCACAAAAGGACAAGATTTTAGAAACAATGCAAAATACATCCTTTAGAAAGCATGAAATGTAGCTAAGAACTAAAACTCTGGCTGTTTGTTTGCTAATTTCTTTAAGTCCTGTTAACTAAAGAGATCAGTAAGGTCCAGAAAGGTACCTTCTGTGGCTGACAGGGATACTCAGTACATCTTTACTGATATTTCTAAAGGAAGCCATAGGCATTGAACACACTAAGATTTTTTTTTTCAACTGCCTTTTGCTTAGAAAGTTGAACTTTCATCTCAACTCCTCACTTTCTCAGTTTTGAGAAACTAGAGGTCCAAGATGGTACCCTCACTATTATGCATTGGGTGATACAATAATGGCTGAAAGCCCTCAACACTCAAAACAGCATCAGCATATGCAGACAGCAAGAGTAAGGTTTCATGCTAGAATGGGATTTTGAAATTTTCTGGTTTTAACCTGTAATTCAAAAGAACTACAAAATGTGGAAGTCATCTGCACCTGGGCACCTGGACAGAAGTTGAACAGCACACCTGTATACACAGCCTGTGAAGAACTGCTAAGCATCAAGCAGACTCAAGTTTTTGCTTAAAAGCCAAAGAGCAAATACAAAAAACTTGAGCATAATCAAGCAACAAGTGTTTTAAAAAAAACAAACATAACATTAATATTTTCCTGAATTAATAATTTTGTATTTAGAAATCATATATTCAATTGGTCAGGTGTCTTCTGAGATTCATATTGAGTGACATACATGCAATCAAATGAAGTTTAAAAAAAATCTATTTTTTACATATGATATTAAATGCACAACAACTCCCAAGGAGAATGCCACAATATAAGCAGAACACCCATATAACTTATTTTTTTCCCATGTGCACAAAGACCTATGATTAAAGTCTGAGCTCCCATGGTTTTGATGCATACAAATATGTGTTACACTCACTGTCTCAGCAGGCACTCATTATGCAGTCACAGCAAAGAAAAAGTAAATGCCTCACTGAATTAGAAGGAAGAAGGAGATTTTTCACCAGTTCTGTTGAAAGGCAACAACAACAATAACTTAGAGAAAGAGGAATTATTGCATATCCCCTTTTTACTCATTATTTGGGATAAACAATTTACTTGTATAAATAGCTAAAACAGTAATTCAGCTAAAAATAATTTCCAGAAGCTATAAGCCTCAAAAATTCCTTACCATTCAAAGAGTAACTCAACAAGTATACAAGATTACCTAGGCAATGTAAAACCTGAGTAAATTATTAATTTAAGCCAAAAATAACAACCTGCTCTTTAACATTTTGGGGATAAATTTTATCTGTTCAATTACTCAGATGTGCAGTCACTGAAAGCAAGAGTTACTCCAGGAGATGTGGTCTAGTTCTTTACAGTATTTTTCTTCCACAGTGGATGTCAATTAATTAATCATTTTCAGATAGATTAAATAATACAGATTAATATTCACAGTATTCTAGAAAAGATATGACAGTGATTTCCTATGGTTAGGACTGTGTATCACACTTTAGTATCCACAGGCAAATCCTTCTATAAGCGAATGTCATTTATCTATACCTGATGGAAGAATTTATTTTTAAGAATGCAAATGCTGACTACATATTTAAATTAATGAAGCATGTGATATAGGTCAAGGACGAACTGGAGAGAATTTTTTTTAGTAGTTTAAATGCTATCTGCAGCAGTTTTCACACATCCTTAAATTAGTCTGTAGGTATTTTGAAGGTTAAAGAACAGTGAACTTTGAGAACATAATCATGAAGTTCAATGTGAAGAACAACCTGGAAGGGTGGCATTTCAATTTTGCCAGAGGCAAGGTAAAAAGCTTAAAAACAACTGTGTTAAATGGAAACTTGCTACATAAAAGTACAGGTAAGAAAGAAATAGTAAGACTAAAGCTGAAAACTACACATTTCTCATATTTCTTTCCTGCGGTGGTTCTCCTGTTCAAGCTTTACAACCTACAGAGTCAAAGACAAAAAGTGCAGTGACTGTAGAAATTTAAAAAGTATTTATCAATAAGGAAAACAACTGTAAATTATGGAGTAGCATTTTGAAAGCATATCTCTGGGAGATCAAATGCTTCTCAGCACATCAGGAATGTCATCTACACTTATTATTACACACTGATTATTTAATAATTTCTTTCACTTCCATCTTTACACTACTAGAGGTTCATAGTTTTTACCAAGACAAATACTCCCACAGAAACACAGCAGCTGGACCTGCACTGCTGGGTCATTGAGCCAAATTCTGAAACTCTGGCTACTAAGTTTTAGACTGCTATATGGCCAGGCTTCAGCTCAGCTTATTTTAAGTGTACAGCCAGTGTGATATCATAGGTGCCTACATTAAAGTATGTACTCTAAACATGGGCACTAAGTCAAGCATTTAAATAACTTCCCTAGCAGTTTTAGGGTAACCTTTTTAACAGATACAAAGAGTTGGAAAAGATCTAACATTTCTCTTTCCCCTCTAGCCTTTTCTTCCTTGTAGTGGTTGAAATTTTACCACTCTGCTGCTAACAGGACCTGCACAGTCACTGCTGCACCTAAGGTCTAAGGCAAAAAAATTCTTACCCATCAGAACGGTGGGCTTTTGCTGACTATTTTTGATGGTTTAAATTTTCTGTTGAATTTTAAACCCAAGTCTTTCTCTTATTAAAAATATCATTGCATAATTATTTCCTGTTTTATTATTTCCTATCATCAGCTGCTACTGATCTGTCTTGCTAAATGCACTCCTTTCTGCACCTTACCTTCCCTAGCACCAGAATAACCATGCCACAATTGTGGCACACCTTGAGTTGCAAAGAACCTTTGGAGGTCATTAAGTCTGAACACCCTGCTCCAAACAGAGCTAGGCTGGGTTGATCAGGGCCTGTCCTGCTTTGAGTAACTTAAAGAGCAGAAAATCTACAATGTCTCCAGACAACCTGTGCTGCAGTTTAATAAGAACCTTCCTTGATGCTAATTGTCACAAATTATTACCAAAATACGGAATCTGAAAATGCTGTTTTGATCAAGCACAGCAAAAGCTGCTAAATTATTTTCCTCAGTTAGGAGGAAAATGCTTCAAAGTATTTAAGTCCCTTAGAAAGTACTAATAAAACCCATTTTTACCACTTAGGAGCAAAACTGTAAGAGAAAGGGATGCAGCATCAGCAAATTATCCACTGAGTCCAGGTTGCTTTATTCACTGTGGAAGTAGTGATTTCACTGCCATATTTGAAGAGGAGTGTTTTACTATATATACTTTTACAAATATGGAGTCTAAGTACCATCAAGGGCCTTGCATAGATTCCCACCAAAATATGAGCCCTGATGATGCCCTGTAGGTTTTGCAGGGTAACAAACACCACATCCATTCATCTCCCCTCAGACCACCCGCTGGTCACTTTCTGACATTCCAAATTTCCTGTGAGCCATTTGCAGAGGTCAAAGGTGGCTGCATTATACCAAAAGCACTGTATTTTCACACTGAGGAAAGTCTCTCACCAGACACTGTGACCGACATATAAACCATGTACTAGAAGTGCTTTATTAGTCAGTTACAAGCACTTGTGTACTTGCAACCCAGAAGCTATTTCAGATAATTTATTAAGAGAATACCAAATAGATTCTGTCCCTCTTTCCACAGAAACATCTAAACTTCTAATTTTGCATTTAAATGCTAAGACTTACCAGCTCATGATCTGCAAATCCCAATGAGAAACAGGCTTTAAAATTATTTAAAGTACATTTTACAAGATAGCCTCCTTTGATTTGTGAGACAGGAAACCTAAAAAGTGTTTTCTGTGTTTCCAAAGGATGTAAAAGAAGATGATTTTCATTCTTTGATGCTGTCACAAAGAACATACAGGAAATGCCAGCAATATACTATAACTAAACAAATATGAGCAAGTAAATCTCAATAGTGAGTGTATAAGACCAACAGTATTTCCTTGTTGCTGCAATTACACCTTCTAGCAAGGTCACAATTCTTCAACTGAAGGTCTCTCCAATAAGAACTTCAGCCAACAAATTATTAAAACACTGTACCTCATTTTCATACAGTATGAGGGTAATGAGAGCAGCATCAGTCACTTTTTCCTTTCCACCCTTACAGACACAAACAGCACTGGAAGCATCAGTCAGATTTAGACCACATGTTGATGCCACAACTGCCACCAACACATACTTCCTTATAAAATCCCTAACATTAACTGGCTGCTATGAGCAGCTCCAGATCTTCAACTGTGGGCCATATGTGCAAGATGTGTTAATACAAAAAAACCTTCCACTTAGTCTGTTGAACCAGCAAGTTTTGATTACTATTACAGCTGGATCTTTATGTACTAATTAGTTTCACAAATTCAACATTGGCACATTACAGAAGAGTCCTACATAGAGCAAACAACAAAAGTCACAGAACAATTAAGTTTGTTTGTTGGGGCTTTTTACTGCTGGACTCATCACAATCTCTTTTTCTTGATTTCTGATAAGTCTATTGTCTTTGAATAGATTATTTTGATAAATTTCAGAAGTAATCCCAAGAATTTGTTAAACTTTAATAATCTGACACGCTATTTCATGTTACAAATGCTACACACAACTATTGGTATATGGCAATACACATTACTGCTTAATGAGTTGTTGCTCTGAGGCCAGAGCACTGACAGTGTCTCAAGGGCGTGTCACTTGAGGAGCCAAATGAGACAGCCCCTCTATCTGATCATGCAGGTTTACCACTCTCACGTCTCACATCCAAAGGCAGGACAAGAACAAGGCACAGAACAAAAAAGCACAACTTTGCTTCCTTGGAAATGCACGTAACAAGCAAATCCTGCTTCAAACCCCCAAAACCTTATGTGCTTGAGGCACTGCATTAGGAAGATGCACTTTAAAACCTTCTTTTCCCAGGCCCCATGCATTGTCACCTCCCTTGGGATAAAAGGCAGGTCATCATTTCTGGAATATAGGCACTTGTCCTCCAGTGCCCTCCCTTTCTATCTGTATATTAGGATAGACCATGTCAGACCTAATAGGAGTGCTGAAAACATGTTTATTAATGCTCACATGACAGTTTCATAATTAGTTTACGAAGGAGATCTAAGGACTGTGAAAGATAACATCATTTTTTAGTTAGATCTAATTTCTGTTATCTCCTTTCTTGTGGTTAGTCACCAGGTTGTAGCCCCAAAACTGTTCTGCTGAGCTCTGCTATCTACCTTTTTGCTCCATGTTTCAAACTAATCCACTTCAGCTCAGGTTTAGACTGCCACCATCAGCATTGCCAATACCCCATTGTGCAGCTACAGCAATGATTTATTATTCAGTGACAACAATGTAGCAGAAGTGCTGGCGTTATGATTCTTCACATATATTATGAGTTCAATCAAATAATCTGCTGAAGATCTTTTTGTTTCTCTGATATACAAAGACATTCTCTACAGATAACACAGGAGATCACATAGTAGCAAGTATGAATCTCAGTAGGAAACTAGTATGCTCTATTTCAAACCTGTCAACATTTTTCATGTATCTCCAAAAAAATTATTCATTGCATTTTCCTCCCACAAATTCTCCAAATTAAATCTGCTTAATAGAGGAAATACAGGAATGGGGAAAAAAAAAAAGCACATATTAATAAAGTCAGAAAAGCATGTCAAGTTTTCTCCCATCTCACTACTTCTTTCACTTTTAATAACATAGTGTGCTGAGCTAAGGACAACATTCCAATAGAGGTACATAAATATTTGCATACAGCGACAAAAACATTTTCCAAATGATTCTGAAAAAAATGCAAATTCAGGGCTCATTATTAACAAGCTGAAGATTACTAATTAATGATTTTACTTACAAAGAGTAATGTTTAAAAACAAACAGCTACATTCATAATTAACAGGAATAAAAAGTATATGGATGAATTAATCATTTGTTGCTGTTATGTATTGGCTAAAAATTGATGCGCTGCAGAATTACAGTTTGGAGTGGGGAAGCATCCACTCTGTGAAAAAAACCTCAGTATTCATCAGCTACTTGTTTATTCTCTTGTTTAGGAAGTTGCAGAGGAAATTACTACCTGTCTGTGGTAACTGGCCATTAAAACAAAAAAGAACCCAAATTAGCTAAAGTAACTGCTATCTTACTAAAATGGAAACAGGCATTTAACAAAATAAATAAAACAGAGCTACAGCAACAAGTTCCTTCAGATGTCCAGTTTCTTTATGCAGAACACACAGTATGGGTGATGATGTTTCTGGTGGCTTGTGATGTATTGTACAACCATTTTAAACAGTGATACAATATGTCATAGACAATAAATTAGTAAATACTGTAGTGGCTCCACAATCCCGCTCTTTCTCATCAACATGATTCCATAGTTTCTGAGGTTAAAAACTGTCATGACTTTAGATTTTAAGCACTCAGCATAGAAATAATTTATATGTGGGAATCTAAAGTTGCAAGACTTTATTACACTGCACTTGCCCTGTGCCATTTTCACAGGCAGTAACAACACCGGAGGCTCTACTGTCTCCAGCGCTGCCAAAATTGATACATCAGACTCCAAGAAAGTTTAAATATTTATATCCAGAACTGTTATTTTCAGGCTTTCCACAGATTTAACAGCATTTAGTTTTAACTCTAGTAATTTCCTGTGCACACTAAATTCGTATGCCAGATGTTTAAATGCCACAGAGGACTATTATTACATATTTACTACATACATTTATTACATATTTACTTATATAGATCCATCCCTCATATATGTTGGTGTTAACAAGAAAGTAAAGACACTTCCAGAGGAGGCAACACCTTCTGACCAGACTCAGCAGCAGACTTGTTGATTCTGAGTTCTGTATATAACCAACTTACTAATTTCACAAACTTACATCTGGATCCTCATCAATGAACATATAAATTAAAGATGTTCAATTTTTCAGAGGCTAAACTTTAGAATGCTATAACCAGTTTTAATCATCACATATCAAACCAAACAGTTCTATATTTGACTTTTATAAATTTTTTTGAATCATCACAATCATAAACATGCACAGCAACTCTATACAGACATCTATATGCATATTGTAAGTTTCCCCTTTACTGCAAATATTTTTAGACAGCAAGAACAGAAAAACAACCTGTATCAGCTAGAAGCAACATCTTCCCTGAATTCTTTCATTTATTGGAACCTGCTCTAAGACAAACTATACAGACACTAATATTCCACATCAACCAAACAAAAATTACCTCAAAAGCCCCCAAAACACAAGAAAAATACTTTCCCAAAAAAAGTCAAGAAGAAACAGAACTAAACTGACCCCTGATGTGGAAGCACTTCTCTCAGGGAAGATAGCTCAGAGAGGAAGATAATTCAGAGGAAAACTGCATTACCTGTTTTGATTAGTGTTTTATCAATAGTCAAAAAGTAATGTTTTAGTCATAAAAGAACATACAGAACCAGTCAGAAAATGCAATTGCTTCTGCATATGAATTCTTTTTCTTACAGATCTTGTCAGGAGTATCTTTTGTGGTTAATTCAAAATGGTGAGGCAATTCATTTTCTTTTCTTTCTTAAAGTGTCTCCTGATTAGATGAAACTAAAAGGTACTTAGCCAAACATAGCAGAATTTGTGGAAGAACTCCCAAGCATTTTAACTGTCGTATAAAGTAGATTTTACAAAGGAAACAAAGGAAGTCATTAATATTTTAGTTTAGTAGTGCCAACATTCTATTACTTATCTATTAGAAACAGCTCCTTAGGATTTTTAAAAATTTGCAATAACACCTTGCATCTGAAAACAGATTAAAACCCCAAATAATTATAAAGCTAGACAGACAGCATCAATTAGAGAATTAAAGATACCTACTCCCTTTATAGCAGGAGTGCAATTTAATTTTTAAAAAGTTTTCAGCATTTGGAGGGCATGACCCCTGGTTGAGGGCTTATGGCCATAAAAAGGTGTTGATCAGTCTTATCTTTTAAAATGTTTTATGCAGCCACATACAGCAGAGTTGCCTGTGGATTGGACATAATAATCAGCAGGGGAAGGAGAGCTCATTACTACAAGCTCTCCTTCCCCTGCAGATTACCTCAGCATGAAGCCACGTATCTCAATCAAAAAAGATTGCTATGGAGAGCTACACAAGATGTTTCTAAATCAGCTAGCTTGGGGCTCAGCCTATAGCTGCAACCTTCTTTTAACCTTCAGAAAAGCAGAAGAACCTGGATGGTCTCTAAATATTAGCCATCTGTAAGTTTAGAAATAAATCACTTAGCAGATAAAAGTCCCCAGCAGACCTGGCTGTCTCATGCTCACACTACTGATGCCCAGTGCAAACACATGGAAAATTCAGCAGCAAGATCTGTTGGAAAAGGGACAGGGCAGGACATTGTAGACGTGGGGGGCAGTAGGGGCCTAGGGGTGTCTAGCACATTGTAGAGGACTGAGAAGAATACTTAATGCTTTGGCCTGTTGTATGTACCTCTTTAAAATATTTCTCAGACACAAGAAAACTTTGCTGTAAGTCACCAACAATCTATGACTATTTATAATGCCCAAATTTTTGACAAGGCTAGTGATGTCAGTGATGTGTTACAAACTAGAAATATGCTCTACTTGCAGGGTGTGGGGGGCAAGGTGTGTGTAAAAAAATAAGAGAAAACACAGTATTGCAACAAATGTGGTAATAAAGAGAATCATCTAAAGAAACTGGAGACATGTTTACTGAGCCAAGCTTGAGACAGCCATAATTTCTTATGATAAGTACAAAGAAATACAAAACAGCATAGCAAAATATAAGTATTATTTTCACTATAATGTTAGAATCAGAGGCTGAGTAAAATGAAGGCAAAGGGGGCAAAATGTAGAAGGCTGGTAGAAGTCCTTATGATGGAATTACTGCCAAAAGAATACAGCTGCAGCATCACACTTCACATTGTCTGATGTTCTAAAATGCAGTGTATGTTCAAATGTCAACACAGTACAGAGTCTCATGAATGTCAGCTATTAAAATAGTGACCATTCACTACAAATAATTGTATTGAATTGTATTTCATGCGTTATTAACAGCTGAAATTTCAGTTTTGACCCCCAGTTTCCTGGAACATACTGCACCACATCAGTCCCCACTTTGGAAATGAACTGTAGCTGATCAAGTCCCTTGACCTGATTTTGACACAAGATATCCCAGCCCCTATTGCTGGGTACTGAACCCTGTAAAATCAGCTGCTAAGTGAATGTGACAAGGAGAACAGCAATGCTTGCCTATCTAGATGAGATCAGACCCAAGTCCTTATAAATGATGTACCAGGCATTGTTTTAGCTCCACAGAAAGCAGTAACACATTCTGTAATGGGAATTACGTAGGTTTTGTTCTATCAAAATTAAATGTAGGGACACCCTAAGAAAAGCTAATAGAGAGGCATTGAAGTGAAGTAGAGGTTATGGAAGCACAGACACAAGTGGCAGAATTTCCTGTTGGTGAGATTGTATGTGAGGTATTATAATTTGGGATTGGTATCAGCATGTGAAAGCCACAGTGACCAGAAAATAATAAAGTGCATCTAAGATGCCAAGCATAAGCTGATCATCTGCTAAAATCAGAATGAATTTTCCATATTCACTTTGTACATTATCTTTGAATGTACACTTTGAATCATTATCTTCCATCCTGAGAAAACCTACTAGAGTCCCTTTATCACTCATCACACAAAAGGCTGAACAATACACAAGGACTGCTAATTACAGAGCCTTATTTACATGCTGCTAGAAATTGTTTAGTCTTCTGGTGAGTGTTCCAATATATAGGACAAGGTTTCTACAAACCAAGTAACACCATTTGGTGAGAGGAGATTTTCAACATATTAATTCACCTTTGGTAGTAGCACACGTATCTTCTGCTATTTATATTTTATTTAGAGTTGTTATACTTGAGATTTTAAGTACCCTGGAGATTTTTCCTTAGATCAAGGAAAAAAAAATCTATTTTATTTATGTGATGAAACACATGATACAAAATCATGCCATAATGTACATGAATGAAAACAAAGCTGCTTACACAACATGAGAACATTCTGGCCTATATTTTCCCCAAAAGAAATAACCTCCACATAAAACACAATTATACAGTGGAAAAATACCAAAAGCAAATACCAAACCCCCCCTGAAAGCTCATTACTCACAACTCTAAACAGATTCAACAGGTTCTTGTACTAACCATGCACATCTAGCAAGATGGAAACAGCTCAAAGCAAAAAAAGCATTTAAAGTAATAACCCTGTAAAAACTACAATGAACTTAAATTCACATTATCTGTTAACTTCTCTTCTTATTATGATTTTATATAAAGGAATTTCTCTATATGGAACATTTTGAACAAGATATTGGAAATATCCAGGGGAAAATGGGATAATGAAGCAGAAATTTCAGAAAATGGTAATAAGTAAAACTAAGTCTAAATAGTTAAATTCTATCAGCCATAAAATACTTCAAAATACACAAAATTCACTGAAGGCATATTTAAAGCATATGCCAGAACTGGCTCTCATAAAAGTTATCATCAGAAAAGAATCACTTAACCCTGCAGCTACAGAATACTAAAGTTAGTTGTAAGGTTTTGCCAATAAATATCCATTATTCACAAAGTCAAAGACTTGAACAAAAAAACCCCATAATTAGTCCTACCTTCTGCTTTGTGAAGTTCCTCCGCCCTTCGAAGCATAGGATCCGCCCATCTCTCTCTCTCAGTGAAATTTCAGCAGATCACTTCACTCTTTCAACCTGTGAGTTCCTGGAATTGTTAAAGTAGCTTTGAGATTTCTCATGCTTAAGAAATGTGGTTTAACAGAGCAAAAGACAAAGAAAGGTCATCATTACTTTTCCCCTTTGTAAGTACTACCATTTTTTCTTTTCCTTCTCTAACACTTATTTTTCCTCGTCTGTCTCTCCTAACTCACTCCTTTTGGTCAACATTCTCTCCTCCCTTTCTTTCTCTCAAATGCTGCATGCATGGCAAAACTCCCCAAATACTTGTTGTATTTACCTCCCTCAGCTGAAAGCTATGGCTTTACAGGAGAGATGCATCTTCCATGATTTTTATTTCGACAGAGACATATCTACAATTTTTTATCTTCTGTACCTGCAGAAATTCAGGCAGGACTCAACTCTTCAACTTGCTGCATTAGTAGCCATCTTTAGTGTCACTGTCTGCCCTAATGAGGTCCCTTTGATTTGTGTACCTTGTAAATTACCATGTAAAAACACGTGTTCACTGTTTCAGCTCATATGTATAGGCTGCCCATTCAAACTGAACACATCTAGCAGGACTATACTATTCTAACCCTCTCCTTTTCCAAATACTCTTTTCCTTGAAGGTCTCTGAATTTTACTGTGCTTGCTAGATTCCCACACGTTGTTTCCTGTTGCCAGGGTTCACAGCGGTACCAGCACAGACAAAACCTGTTGTCAAACAGTAACTGCGTTGTTCAAAACGCCGGTATTAGTAGGGCAAAGCCTTGATGCAAAACGCTATTGAACGCACCAGGGTAAGACTGTCCTCAGAGAGTAGGGCTGGATGAGAGCTCTTTGGGGAATTCTGTGCCAAACAAACCAGTGCCCAGAGAAAGCAGGGAGGTGAGGGCCACTGAATTTTGACATGCTGAATTATTTTAGTTCTGACCAGAGGCGCGGAAGCCCCGCACGGCCGGGCTGCAGAGCCCCAAGGGACCCCGCGGTGCAGCGGGCACGGCGCTCCGGGCCAGGAGGGCACCGAGCGCATCCCCGAGCCCGGCAGCGCCGCACCGGAGCTCCCTCAGCA
>NW_005054314.1:5110077-5122762 GCF_000277835.1 Geospiza fortis
CGGCTGTTCGGGCGGCCCGGCCCGAACCTGGAGCGCGGCGCGGGCAGAGCGGGGCCCGTGGCCGGACCCGCCCCAGGGAGGCCGCGCAGCTCCCTCCGCGCAGCTCCGCGGTTGCAGAGCCGCCAGCTTGTCACGGGCATCGGCCGCTGCTGGAGACTGATCCCCGGGCGTCTGTGTGTTTACAGGAAATAAACGGCCTCTAATGCGAGGAGCACGATGAAATTCGGTTGCCTTTCCTTCCGACAGCCCTACGCAGGGTTGCTTCTAAACCAAGTCAAAACAGTCGAGACGCGCTGGCGTCCTTTGCTAGCAGGCTACAAGAACTGCACCATTGCTATTCATATAGCTGTTAAGGACTGGGAAGATGAAACATGGAGAGAAATTCTTCTGAATAGGTTCGGCATGACACCGAAACAACTGCAAGATTTGTTGGATGAAGGGGAAAAATTTGGCAGAGGAGTTATTGCAGGTAAGTATCCTTGGGTTATATTTTGTAAACCAACTTTCAGTGTCTTAACAATTACTGAAATGTACATCTGCTCTATGTGTTTGCACTCATGATATTTCTTTAAGTCTTTGAAGGAGTGGAGCATGAGTTGTGATTGGGGGGGTCTGTTTCAATTCCTGTATGTTTTAGCACAATACATGTCAGTTTCACACTTCTTGCAGCTTGAGCTTAGGAACTCTTGCTGAAACCATTTTGCAGTACTTGTGGTCAAGCGAATTCATGATGTTGCAGCACTGTGCATGCCATTTTAAAGTACACATAAAAATTACATAAATAAATCCTATTTCAGTTTTACAAGCCCCTTGTGTTGCTTTTAATATTTGGGCAGTGAAGTTTGTTTCTGTAACAGAGTAAAGAGGCAGTGATGTTTCACTGCATAGATTGTGCTGACAAATAGCAGATGTGCACTTTACACTTAAAAAGTTTTTAGTGCTCATTCTGTACTATTTTGTTGTAGCTATCTTTGTTATACCATCTTTCACTGTCATTTGAATACTTTTAACTATTCCTGCACAACAAATTAATTCTATCACATACATGAATGTTGTGGTTCTGCAGTGCTGAAAACTGTAGGTCCTACATCGTAAGTAGGTTTGCAGCCTTAACATAAATTGCATGCTTAATTGTGGTGTAGGTAGGAATTTCAAAATAGTTTAATGATTTTAAAATGTTAATAGAATAGTGGCTTGAGAGGAGCAGACAGAGTTTTATGCTTTACTGAAGCTGGTCCAAGGCCAAATGTAGCTCAGGAGTTTTGGTAGCAGCTGTGTCTCCTTAGATGTAGGCTGCTTTTCAAGGAGTTCTGCAGCACTGGGTTGTGGTGATTTTAACTGTGCCCTCGTCCTCCTTTTCCTGACCCACCTGAGTTGAGTCCCATGGACTTTTGCAGCAAACAGCACAGGTGCGAGGTGTGCCTTCCTCTGACTGTGCCCTTCAGGTAACAAACTGGCTGTTCTGTGTCCTCAGGGAGGGCCACTTGTGGAAAACTTTTCTGTAGGAGATCAAACTGTCAACTAATTTTGTATTTTACTTGTCATATACAGGATTAATTGACGTTGGAGAGACATCACTATATCCAGAAAACCTGCCTCCTGAAGAGATTCTGGAGCTGGAAAACAAAGCTGTCCTCAGTAATCTAGAACAGAAATACTTGACTGTTGTTTCAAATCCCAGATGGCTCCTGGAACCCATTCCTGCCAGAGGGAGAACAGGGGTGTGGCAGGTGGACATCCCTGAAGAACTGATCCCTTCAGAATTGTAGCTGTTGCCCCTTACTATTATTTTTTCCTGCCTAAATGCAGACTTGTATTTAAGATGCTGACTTGTGAATTACATCAGCATTTTGTCTAGGATTCTATTCCAAAACTATTTGAAATGGCAAATACTGCTTTTTTGAGGCAAAACAAACAAGATGTGTCTTTATGACTGTTACATGAAATTGTTTTTCTAGACTTTTCCTGTATAAACAACTAAGTAAATGCCATTTTTAAATGTACAGTTATACATTGTGCCAATTTAAATGTAAATTAAAAATATTTTTTGATACCTGCATCTCTGATTATAGGAAAATGGTGCTTAAAAGCAGGCTGACACAATTTATAGGACATCTGTCCCAGACCACTCCTTGTCCTACTTTAAGGATAGATTATTTTCATTCACATTTCAGGCACACAAGATGTGCATATGATGAATACAGCTCTGTGACCTGATAGACATTGCAGAAAGGCCAGTTTGAGAAGGTACCTTGTACAAAGTGAAATTCATTGTACAAAGTGAAATTCAGCAAGTATTAATTTTTTCCTCTTATTTAAGATGAAAAATGCTAGTTGTCTTTGAAAATATAATACTGAATTTAAAACAAGTGTGAAGAATTACAAATAATAGCCACTAAGCTTTGGCACTCTTCAAGTTTTTAAAAATTCACACCCTACCTTACAGTGAAAATCCTTTTGATTTTCTGAAGCAGGGCCACACCTAGAACAGGACACAAGTGGCAGTGTTGTTAGTATTCAGACACTTTACTGGAGCACTTCGAAACCTGTTCCCTTGGACTACAGCACTTGTGCCAGAGCTGTGGCCCTGGGCCAGTGCCTGCAGCTCCAGGCTCTGAACCCCATGTGGAGCTGGGCTGTGACCTGGAGACAGACTGAGCTTCCCAGGGGTGAGAAGTGACTGCAGGGCAGGGCTGGGTGAAGTTCCCTGAGCAGTTCCTGGCCCCAGCCAGGCCCTGCTGTGCCTCAGCTGAACAGAAGGTGCAGAGGCTGCACCTTCCCCCTGTTTGTCTGAGCAGCAGCAGATGGAGCTCTCTGGGCAGCAGTGACTGAGACCTGCCTTGGCACTGTGCTTCGCCAGTGCAGAGCTGTGCCTCTTCTCCCTTGCCCCTGCTGTGCTCTCCTCCTGGGACGTGGTTTCTCATGCAAGCTCAGCCTCTGGTTTTCTTCTCCATGGCAGCGTGCACGCAAATTGATGTCCAGTGACAATCCCACTGATGTTTGACTCGTTGAACCAGAATATAATAAAATATATATAAATTAAGACTGCAAAAAAATTTCAGCTGTGTGATAGGACAGTGCTGGGTTGGGTTTTAGGCAGTAGCTGGTGCACAGGCAAGAAAGGGAAGCTCTGGAGCATCAGAAATGGAAGTGCTGCATCCAAGTTTTTCAGGCATACACCTTGAACACATGCAGAAATGTCCACACACTCCCTGCTTTTCCTGCCATATTAACACTAGGCTGTGGTATTTAATCTATCTAAATGTGGGTTACCTAAACAGAGAGCAGCTGCAAGGTTTTGGGAATATGAGACATCTGGTTTTATATACTACAGGACTACACATTTCATGGACTCCATTTCTCCAAAGCACCTCTAAGTCCATGGCACACTGTCAAAGCAGGTCTTCAGACAAGAAAATGCTATGCCAACACCAACAAGATCCTATCTTGAAAAGTTTAATCATTTACAGTGACCAACACAAAGCTGGTAACAAAGACCAAGCTATGATATTTATACCAGCTAGCCAACAGCTGTGAAACCTACCACAAATGTTTCTGGCATAGACCACACAATGTGAGAAACAGCTTATTAAACAGCCAGTCTAATGGGAGAATGTACATGCTGCTCAAGAAGAATCAAAACATGAAACTGGAAAAGCAACAAAACAACATGTAACTCCCAAGCCAGCACAAAAGTTGAAATACTTACATGAATATTTACACAGCTAACTCAAAAGCATCATGTAAGTCACCATATATTCTACTTCCCCTCCCAGAAAAAGCTTTCCAGTGTTGCCTCAGAAGTGCAACACTCTTGTGCCTCTGTGATGATTGCAGCTGAACAGAGAAGAGGTACTATGCTAAGGCATCCCGAAGCATTTAAAAGAGACATGAAAACAAGTGTATATTTAGGACCTAAAAGACACTTGGAATAGCATAGGCATTTCATACAGGGTTTTTAAAAAAATACTTTTAGATAATACTTATACTGTACACAACAGGACTTTTAAACAATATATTACACTGCTAAAAATGTTCATATAAATACTATACAGGCAAGCGTGCAACCAACCTGTTAGGAAGGTTCACAAATTAGACAACCACATATTTCTGGAAAAGCACTCAGATTATCTTCAAGATTTCTGATTTGTGTAATCCAAGCCACTGATTCAGCAATACCTATTTTAAAGGAATTGGGACAAGGCATGAGATGAAATACATCTGTCTGCTGATGACCAGTTCAAGTTTAATATGCTACTGTCATCTTAATCTGGCATATCAATGTTTAACTTGGGAGGTGGAATCACATATTTTCCAGGACTCTGTGTAATGACCACTCCAGTCTTTTTTCGGAACATTGGTGCAATTTTTGGTGGTTCAGGCAGTGGTGTTTCTTCTGTCTCCTCATTATCTTCATGATGAAGATCATAAGAGATATTTCCATATTCTCGCAAGAATGGGAAAATTTCAAGCAGGAACTGGCAAAAGTCTTTGCGAATTCCAAACCACCCTAAAAGAAACAAAATCATTTTACACTATTAACAGAATGAACACTTATTTAAGTAGACAGACTATTGAATGTCTCTTGATTTTTTGCATATAAGTAAGATTTGTTAATGCTACTTCTCAGCGTTCCTTATGCCTATCATAACATTACAGTTCAGGTTATATACACACAGACAGTCTGGACAAGCATTTGCACAGCTCCATATCTGCAAATGCATGCCTGTGTTTATATCCATCTGCATAAATTACAGCTACACCACCCCAGCAAGAATCCATTTCCTTTCACACATTACACAGTGTCGGGTCACATCAGTACAGAGAAGAAACACAAAAGACTTTGCACCTCAACCAAAGTAAACAGTGCCACAGGGGAGGACACTGTAAGCACTGAAACCCTATTATAACTGCCTGAAAATAGTAGTAACAGAAAATCCCTTTCTGAAAATACAAATCTTAATAAAACACATTGATTTTTAATCTGTTTCCAGGATTCTGAAATACTTACAGTGATTGCCTCCTTTTTGTCCAAATGTTGTTGCCATTAATGTTATCAGTGAAAGCCAGAGAGGAACAAATATGGGTATGAAAGAAAAAGAATTATGCCCATCCAGTCTGTGTACTAGCAAGATCTAAATGGAAAAAAAAATCATACAATGTCAGTTTAATTGCAATACTCACTTTCAAACTGTTTAAAACATATGCTGATCTGAAATCTTTAACTTCACACATCTGTGAGGAAAAAGTGGCCTTCACAGAATTGTGTAGTTTTAGTTCCAATGTGATGCAGATTTTACTCATGAAACTTTAAAGGAATGTAGAATTCTTGTTCGTGTTTCCTCTTTGCTGTTAATATTTTATTTCAAAACAAACAGCAGCATTCTCATTTCAGTAAGCTCAAAAATCATCATTCATTTCTTACTGAAAAAAGAACAAGACACATCAAACTCATTATGGCTTTTTCTACCTCAAATGTGAGCAGTGGAACTACAATTGTCATCCAGCTGACAGCCATGGTTATGTGTGTCCTCCTCTGCTCAGCGATCACGTCCATGGAGCGCAGGAACAGCACAGACCACACGATGTAATAGAGCACCACCAGGCACAGGAAGGACATCAAGATCCACAGAGGGACACAGACAACCTGAAAGAAAGACACATTTGATTTGTTTCGGTTGTGGGGTGGTTTTTTTTTAAATAAAGTGAGTCTACATACTAATCCTAAACAAGAAAATGAAGTCTTTAACTAATATAATGTCTAACAGAAGGGCATCAAGCTCATGTGTGTTGTTTCGAGACATAATCAGTTCAGGGGCTCCTCAGCTTTCTAAACCCCATCAAGTTGAAACAATTTAAAATTAAGGCAATGTAGTTCAACTTAGGTAAGACTTTTGTGATTTTGCGTGGGCTCAAACTGTACTTGAAACTGATTTTTAGCAAGTACTTCCTTACTTTAAAGAGTTTCAATCCTTTCTCAAGTTTTTTTGACAATAGAAAGGACAGATTGTCAGTTTTATGGCAGTTTACAGAAACCCAGACACAGAAACAGCGCTTTTGTATTCTAAAGGCCCTTGGGACAGGACATTTCAGCAGTTTTGACAAAGACTACTTGCACAGTAAGTGGATTTACATTCATGGTAACACAACAGATAAAAGTAGTTATTTACCAATTCTCTAACTCACCAATCATTTTCATGGCTCGTTTAGTGTTCCCATTGGGAACTTTGGGTGAGTATTTCTCTTTCAACTGCTGCTCAGAATGAACTGCAGTTGATGGCACATTCCCCTCCTTCAAAGGATGATGTGCCCAAAGAACAGCCCCTGACTGCCATGACCACTGAATGATGTGCCAGACCTTCAGTAAAGGATTGCTAAGTGAGCAAAAATGGGATCATGGAATGACCACATATTAACTGTTCCCTAGAATAAATATCTTTATGAAATTCAACATTTAAACAAAGATTAAAAAAAAAAAAAACCACTGGTTACATACAAGCCATGGCCATCTGATGATCTCATCTAGTCTGAGTGCAATAAATATGAACTGTAGAATATTGACTGAACACAAGATTTCCAGCTAGAAAAAGAAAAAAACATTAGTTAACTCTTAGTATGAGAAACTTACTTCCAGGATAACCAATGAACCTGTCAAAGCACTTCGCTGACCCCATTCTTATCACTGAAATATGAAAATGCATTTGCATTTACATTTTCTATTACTAAACATCCCTAAATTTGTGTGGGTGTGACCCCAACCAAATAATGTTGAGTCTGCTGTTTTCAAGATCTTCCTTAAAAAAAAAAGGGGGGGGCACTTAAGAGTGATTAGAGAAATAAGAAAAGCCAAACTAATCAGAAAGAAAAAAGCAAAGCCTCAGAAAACAGCTGTACTTTTCATACTTTTCATAGAAGAAATACTGCTAGAATTTAATTAAGTAGTAAAAAGACCATCAACTTAAAATTAGTAAAGTGAATCTTTTGGAATATTTCATAGTTTCACTAATGGGCAAAACTACCAACAGTCCAAATTAAAAGTCTAATTAAAATTAAAAGCTCTATCTAGGGAAAAAAGAAATACATGGAATATTGGAATATGACATCCAAATTCAAACAATTTACTGTATAATTGAGAGATATTTTAAATGACACTGAAGACATGGGTTTTGTGGCAATAGAGAAAAGCAATACTTCCCATTAAAATGTTTAATGAAAACTTTTCATGAGTTCTGCTTGCCACTATGAGAAACAGCCCTTCATTATACTTTGGGTTTTTTTTTTTTAAGTCTGTGTCTAGCTTGAACAAAGTGAGACAATGAAACACCATCACACTTGGCAAGATTCTACTTCCACAGTTTATGGGCAGCCCTACAATGGGTAGGATTTTCAGAGACCACAGAATTATTATCTGAAAAGTCTAATTGAAGCTCTTGAATGCAAGCTAGAAACATTACTCATTTTAATAAAAATTATGCAGTTATGTAAGGCGTCTTTCAAATGTAAGATTTCTCTGAAGGCAGACACTACATGCTACTTTTCACTAACACACATGATTGTGTAGATTGTGATCTGGATAAATGCCTTTGAGTTCAGGGAGTCAAAAATCCAACAGGCAGCAGGCACTTGCCAGCTCCAGAGACCACACCAAAGTCTCCACTGTTCAACTACAAATTACTTTAAAAAGACTGAAAAAGTAGATTTAAAATAATTTTGTACCACTGGCTTTTTTAAAAGAATCAACCACCAACCCCCCCACTGACGCAAGCGTAAGACCAAGCAACCAAAAAGCTGCAAGAGCAAAGAGATGGAGGAAAATATAAAAATCAGAGGATCAATTGCTGTAAATAGTTTATAGAATCAAGTTAACATATGAGATCTATATGGCAAGTGCACACATATTTGCAGTGGTTCACAACATAGTGAATTCAACGTGCTTTAAATAAATAGTGCTTTACTGACTATAAAACAGTGTAACACATAAAAGGAAGCTTTTTCTGAGCCCACAGAGACAAAAACCCCAGCATGTACTTACTGATCACCTAATCAGATGCAGAACAGGAATGAGCAGATAATGTATTTCAGATTAAATACTTATGAAAATAATAACAGATTAACAACTGCTTTGATTACTCAAGTCGAAAATTGATGTCCTGATGTAAGGCAGATCCCTTACATTTCTAGCAAATGAAAGGGAAATAATGAAATCTTCACAGAGTAAAAAGAAGAGAAAGTAAAACAGCACTAGGTGAAGATGACTAAGAGTAAAAAACAAAATAATAAAAATGGGTTGAGACAGCTGTTGCCTTTTATGGATTCCACTTTCCTCTGCCAGCACTTAGCAGCTGTGCAGTCATCTGTAAATCAATGGGCAATCAAGCATCATCCAGTAGATGGCAAGCACTTCCACACAAATTTTACTTTTAGCAATGCTTAACTGGTAATAGAACCCTGAAAAATAAATTTCTATTGGCAAATGTTTCAAAATGAACTTAGGATATCAGTTTACCAGCCATTATAACAATCACTTCCCAAAAATGTTTCTCTCTAGTGAAAAACTCATCTTATGCTAATGTTAGACAAATAGCCCCTTGAAATTAAAATACCTGAAAAAGCTGAGCCTCATCTAAAAATCAGATTTTAAATTGTCATGGGGTAGTTTGAGGACATAGCAAAACGAAAAACTCCTTAAAAAAATTCAGCATGAATTCTAAATTTATTGTAAAATGTCCCAATTGTGAGACCACCCTGAGAATCCTTCCAAGGTTCTTCCAAAACCAAAGGGAGTTAGAGATAAGATAGAGGCAGAAAATAAAACCCTAATGTTACTACCTACCATTCACATTCCCAAATTAAAGATTAAACATATAGATTGTGATATTAAGACATTTTCAGCTGTGATTACATGGGGCTCTAGAAACTCAATTCTGCCTAGAGACAGTGCTTGCAATCAGTGGAATTTTTTTCTGTTGTTTCCATTTAAGTGTTTGGTATTGATCTACACTGCAGAGTTCCTGGCAAGTTATTTTAACACAAAATAATAAAAAAGCAGGTTCAAAACATTTGGTAGTTGAAAAAACTAGAAGATACTAGAAAAAGTTATATTATTCCTGACCCTGATTTCACTCCCATTTGCAGATGAGTGGATTTACAGGTGAGTGAAATTAATTGGACTGATGTAGTCTTCTGAACTGTGCTTTCCTAAGAGACAAACTGCAGGATCCAGAACTGATCCCAAGCCCTGCAGTCCATGTGAAGTGAAGCCTCACCTCCAGAGAGCGGTCGTGTCGGAATCCCCACACACAAGCTGCAACTGAGACTGGAGACACAAAGAACAGGGGCATGAACACCAGAAGCCAGAAATGGGTTCCTCTTTCAATCCTGTCACACACCAGGACTTCAAACATCAGCAGGAGCAGGTGGATGCCTACTGCAATTAGCATAGCTTTGAACTCCACACAGGTTTCTCCTTCTGCTCTGAAGAGAGGATAAGGAAGAATTTACTTGCGTGTAAGAAAGCACATTACCCTGCAAACATCCCAGAACATTTGCTTGAGCTTCGGATATATATAAGATAAAAACATTTGTTTTTAATAAACATACACATTATACCCATTAAACTCCACTGCTAATGACCTAATAGGATTTTTCCCATAAAGCTGCATGTTTGAAGTATTTTACTCAAAGGGTGCCGTGGGATTTTTACAATTTGAAAATTTTTTAAGGATTCCACAGCTGGGCAGATAAAATGGGATTTCTTTGCTAGTATATCAACAGTCAGCTATCATAAAGGCTGTTAGAAAATAAGCTAAATTTAAAATGGCCTGCTTGATTTCTGCACCAGCATTCATTGAATCAACATCTTTGTCCAGAATTTCTTTATTTACCCAAGCCAGAATATTGGAACAGATATTTTCTGTTACTAAAAGTAAAATGCTTGTAAAATGACAACACACAGAGCTTCTCCCTACACCACTAGACCCATTATCAAAAGCAGCAAACAAGACCTGAACCACACAAAATTGCGTGTATCAGGAGATCTGTGCCCCAAGATTTTTCATTTAATATTCACCACAGACATAAAAAAATATTTATTACACTTCATTTAAAGTCATTTTTCTTTTGCCCTGGGATCTTGAAATTCCCATTCTACTCAAATTACCAAAAAACTCAACACTGATGTATTAAAGACATGAAAGTTATTCTGTCCTAGACTGACAGGCCAGGACATTCCCCTGTTCTGCCAAGCAAACATCAGCCACTTACCGATACTGTGGGTTTCGGGCCCACACTCCCGTTCCCACCGAGGCACCAACAATCACCATTAACTTCCACAGCCATATTGGAGCAAACACAGCCCAGTAACTCCACTGAATTTTGTCATCCAGACGTAGAGAGAGCAACACAGAGAAGAGCAGCAGGCAGGCATAAATAAGGAATTTGCTATTGAACAAACAAAGAAAACAACCCAGTCAGGAATCAAGGGAGGCAACTTCAAATTAACTTTGCAGAGGACAACAAAATCAGTCACAGCTGAAATTTCACTGGGATACTTCCTAATAGAAAATATGTCAAGTTTCTTTGCAAAGAATCAAATATTTCATCATAGATATAGCATATGTCATCTCTTTCACTTACAAAACCACTGCTTCAAGGAAACACAGCAAAAGCATTTCTGCAAAACAATCTCAATGGACTGAGATAAATAGTTCTCTTCCACAAGGATCCAGTCAGGAGCTCTGTTATTAGAGGCTCACAAATATACCAGCTGAACATGTTTTTAGAAAATGTGTTCTGTCATACCAATCAGATGAAGTAGTTTCTGATATTCAAAACTGAGTTACATAATTTATGAAATTTTATCCACACGAAGTTATTATGAATTGTAATATGGCCAACTTCAGATAATTTTTTCCTTAATATTAACATTCCATTAAAAAACCAGTATGTATTATATAAAAGTAAAACTCAACAGGTTAAATGTTTAGCAAAGTTACCCATTGTACACTAAAGTTTCTCACTGGAACATCGAGGATAAATGCTTACAAATTTAAAATAGCTACATTGATACAGTTTATAACAGAGTCAATTTAGCAACTGCTTGTACCACAGAAGTCAGACAAAATAATTACACAGTAGGCAATTTCCTCAAAGGACAGGAAGGGAAAAGTCTCCCACCCATCCACCAGAAGCTCACAGAGTGCTTTATAAAACATATAAATAGGTTTCAACACTGTTTCAGTGAGGTAATTGTATGTATTTTAAAACATGGATAACCTAAGGAACAGAATAATGCAGCAACAGTCAGGAATACTTCGATTTCTCCAACAGCACAACTCAAAGTACCCACCTTCACTCACATCAAATAACAAAGCGTTAATCAGATCAAGATTCCTACGTTAAATCAAGCTGTTTTGTCTCTACTCAGAACAAGTGTCTCATCTGCACCTTAATAATGAACAACAGATTTATTATGTCAGCATCTCCCTGCACGCTTGATGAAACAACCTCGGAATAGGATGATATCAACCGGTCACACCTCACAGCAACAAAGAGATGTCTCAGCTCCTCGGCTAGTCATCCTTTCTTGACATTCAATATTTGTGTAATTTGCACGTTCCCTCGCTCCTCAATAAACACAGCAGTGAAACACCACTGCTCCCAGGGTGTTCCAGGCACACCAAAACATAAAGACACCTGCAAAAGTGCAACACTCGGCTTGTTCATTCACCCAGCACCCAAACAAGCTGCAAGCATCGCTCTGCAGTAACGAAACTTTATAAGCTTTTAGGACTTCTGTTCCTACTTTTCCATTACTGTGACCACACATATTTCAATTGTGTGTTTCAGCTTCTGTTACAATGCACTTCCTGGAGCTCTGGTTACCCTTTTGTTTCTCCAAACAACTGACTGAACACAGCTTGCTCTAACTGGCATCATGTAAGGCCTCCTTCTTGTGCAAAGTTCTTCCAGGACTCTCAGCATCTCAAGCCACCTTGCAGGTCCTTAGTCTGTGGTCTTAAAATTAAAACCCGGTAAAATTTAACTCATTCTCTCGGTTTCTTTAAAAGTTACATGGCCGTACTTGGAGAGCCAGCAGAGCCCCGGGCTGCAGTGACCATCCCAGTGTTAATGTTAAGGAGGCCGAGGGAAGCGCTCGCCTGCCCCGGTGCTCCCCACGCAGCCCAGGGCTGCTCACACCCGCGGACACAGAGCCTCCGCCGCTCGGTCACAGCCTGAGCTGGGGCGTGCGGGGCCAGAGCACCGCGGTGCAACATTGGAACACCAGAAAGAGCCTGGGAGCAACGTGAGAGTTACACAATAACAAAGCAGACGAGTGGAAGCGGGGCTGCAGAGCAGATGTGCAGCGCTCGCCTTCCCAGCCCGGACGGCGAAGCAGCCGCGAGGAGCAGAGCACGCACCGCCACCCGGGGGATGGGAAGGTTGGATTCGATCATCTCGGAGGTCTTTTCCAGCCCGGTTGATTCAGTGATCCCGGGCAGGAAACCAGCGGGAACGGCGTGTTCCAAACGCCGCCCGAGCTCGCGGCGCGGAAGGGCCCCCCGAGGCCGCGCTCCGCTCCAAAGCGGACGGGTCCTGCACCCAGCGCTGCTCCCGGCCGGACCGGCGCTGCACGTACCGCACTCACCTGGGGTTGAAGTCCTGGAAGAAGCCGCGCAGGTTCATC
>NW_005054314.1:5122893-5126100 GCF_000277835.1 Geospiza fortis
GCCAATGTGGGGCGGGGTGAAAAGGCGGAGCTAAGATGGGAGGGGCGTGGTCAGTATGGGCGGGGCTTATATGGGCGGGGCGGCCCCGCCCCAGCATTTCGGCCTCTCGAAGACTTTCTTCCTCGTTTGTGTCCCAAATTGGGTTTCTGCCAGTGCAAAGCCAGTCGTGCGGGTCCTGGTGCTGCATGACCTCGTACAAGTCCCTCTCCAGTTCTCTCAGAGCCCGTTAGGTACTGGAAGGTGCCCTAAGCTCTCCCTGGAGCCTCTCTTCCCCAAACCGAGCAGAATTCGGATGACAGTTTCAGAATCTCTGGGTAGTTCTGGGACATTTCAAGAAAGCAAGGACAAGGACATGCCAGCATGAGGAATGGCAGTGGGGAGGGTGTGAGGAGCCTGGGGAGAAATCAGGATAAGAGAGAAGCAAGAACACAAAATGGAAAAAATGGCAAGGAAAGGATGAAGGCTGGACACTTTTCAGAAAGATGGAAAGGGCTATGACAGGATCTGTGCTAGAGCAGTACAAAAGCTTGTAAGGAACCAAAGAATTAAGAGCCTTAAACAACTGGAAAGTAGAACCTTGGTTTTCGTTATGCTTTTGAAAAAGTTGAGCCGCATTGGTTTGGAAGAGAGAACAATTATGTGTGATGTATTTGTCCAAGGTAAAATACATCTACTGCAATGCATAAAGAAGCTACTAGACAAGGCCTGTAAGCAGCCAGATGCAATCATAAAACAAGTCAAAATATTAATAACAAGGAATTAGCTTGAGAACTTTTAATAATTCAGAAGGCTAATAAAGCAGCTTGGCATTTCTGAGAATATTCATGAAGTTCTGTAGAAGTAAATCAAGAAAGATTTGTTCTGCAGTTACAAAGTTTGGCTGACTGCCCAGAACAGTTCCTATGAGGTATGAAGAACTAGGAAAGAAACCCCTGGTTACAGAAATGAAAGCTCAGGGAACATACTTTTGTACTGGTACCTCAGGAGAGCAGAGCTAAATTTTTTGGTTTGAAGTCAAATAATCGTGAATTTTAGGGGCTTTCTTAGATTTTCTTGGTGGTCTCAGATTTCCTGATGACTATGGTGAGATACTACCTACACATGTGAGGGTGATGTTAAGGAGAGCTGGAGAGCAGAGAAAACCCAAGCTCCTGTCTAAACTTAAAGACTTAAAAGATTTCTCTTAAGTTTACATTTTATTGTAATTTAAGGGCAGGAGGGGTAATTTGGATGGCAGATAAAGGAATCAGGAAGTCATCTGCTTTCTGTGAAGTCTTTGTGTCTACAGCTGATTGAGCCTTGAATGCTGGGAACTGAAGTGAATCCCCTGAGACAGTTTATGTTGGAGACCAAACACAACTTCTGGTTTTACTCCATTTATCTATTTTCTCAAATTAGTTCAAGAAGAGATACAGAGTTTCTTTTATAGTCACTGCCATTACTGCTTTTATAAGCCATCTACTTGTATTCTTATTCTGTTTAAAAAATATAAACTAGGAGCATCCCTATCCTTGACAGGCCAAAGTTAAATGCAGGAAATAAAACCTGAATCAGCCTTCGAATTTGAAAAGCTTGCTTTGCTGTTGACAGTCAGCCTTGACTCCTTCCTAGCATACCATATAATTCACATGTCCTATTTGCTTTATAGACTTCTCCAGGTGCCACTGTTAGGTGACTGGAATGCTGCAGCATTTAAAGGGAGGACAGCAGTTTAGCAATAACTGACTGATGTGGCTGACAGCAGCCATGAACTGTTTCTAGAATAATTTTTCATGGTCTATGACACAACATCAAATTGTTTACAAAAACAAATCTTCAGGTTTGAAAATCCCCATTTGAATTTCAGTTGATTTTTCTGTAGGCCTTCCTGTTAACATTGATTCACAGAATAAACAGAGTTTGGCCAATAATTGACAAAGAAGAGATTGTTCAATCTATAGTAATGTATTTATACCAGCCAGTAATTTTACAGAGTTAAGAACAGTAATGATCTAATAAGTACATATGTGTTATTGTCATTGGCAATACACACAGCTGCTTGGTTCTGAAATGAGTTCAGTTTCAATGAAAATTTCAGTAATTCCTGCAATAATAAAACCTCTTTGTAGAGTTGTAACAGTTCAGCAAGTTGCAGTTTATACTGATGCCAACTATGATTGTGATGTGAAGCAAGTTACAGATCAGGTGTTCCAAGAATCTCAAGGATCTGTGTGTCTGGATAACACACACTTCAAATGCAATTTCTGTTCCTGACTCGTCTGGGCTTCTCTCAGAAGTCAAGTGAGATAGAACAAGATAAATGCTTAAATACCTTCAAATTAAAAAGGAGGTTTTGGATGTTGGACACAAGAGGTGAGTTCCACTCAGGGTGCCTCACAGCACTGTAATCATTTGCAGCAGGGTTGCATGTGAGTTACAACCCTGGCATTCTGATGTACTAACACTGTGCAACACATACTTCAGCCAGAGATGCTAGAAAAGGATAAATCAGGCTTCATCTTATCAGAACTTGGATGTGTCATAGCTCCTTTTGCAATGCATTCAGGAGAAAGCAGCATTGGGTTAAATATCAATATTATTGTGGCATATTTACGTGGCTTTTACAGAGATAAAACACTTCACCAGCTACTTGCTGCATTTTATTCTGTGACAAGGACTTACTTACATCTCACCACATTGAAAAGACACACAAAGATATCCAAAAATAATACAGCTCACTTAAGTCTCTGATGTTTCAGCCATGAAGTAAGAGATGAATTGCTAATGAAAGTGGATGGGAAACAGGAAATGAAAGTCAACAACACTAAAGGAGATTAGCTTTTTTTTTTTTTTACCTTTACTTCAGATCTGAAGTCTAGCAAGATGACATTTTGGAATCATCTAGCAGCTATCAAATTTAAACATAAGGGAAAATCAGAAAGCTTCAGCTCAGTGATCCAAAGAGGAGTGTTGGATTACCACCTCTCACAAAGGATGACCTCAGTAAGAGGACAGCATGAGGTGATTAATCTTCCCTGGGCTTTCAGCTTTACAAAAGTCTACCAGCCCTTTGGTTTTTAACTTGGACTCTAGTGAATATGTGTGTATCTTACAAGGAAAAAATAAAAACAGCCTAAAAAAATAAGTATTTTAAAGTATAAGTATTCTCACACAGCCAACTGTGCAAAGCAGCTTTCAACAACAAAATCACATGCTGTTTTCCCCCAT
>NW_005054314.1:5126134-5131379 GCF_000277835.1 Geospiza fortis
GGGTATGGTTTGCTGCTGAAGGTGAAAATTGTTCTTGTGAAGGAGTCAAGGAATTTCAGGAGGAAAGAATGATCTTCCCTAAGGCAATTGAATTTTACATTGTGTCTATGTGAGTACGAGCCAGGCTTCACTGATCCTTTTTTCCCCTTTGCATTTCTTACCCACAGGGTGTCTGTGATGGAGATCCTGGGAGCTACTTCGCTCACACCTGCAGTAGTGATGAGTACTTATGCTCATTCAAACCCGTATTACAGGATCATGTAACAGCAGGAAGTTTGGAAAATCAAGTTCTAGATGGACAAAATAAGTGGGACAAAATCTGTTTGTCTCTCGTTTTTCTCTGTTCTGTAATTCCATCCTTTTATCAAAGGGATGAAATACTCTTAGTGAAGAAAGAACATTTCTGTGCTCCATTCCAACAGCAGGATAGCTTAGCCTCCAGTTGCCTCCTACTCACTCCCATGCCTGCCTCCAAAGGCAGATGGGAGCACTGCCCCAGAGGCAGCAGTGCAGAGGGGGTGACCAGATCACAGCTGCTCACTTCTTAGCAGCTTGGTTCTGTGCCTCTCTTGCAATTGCTGGGAGACGCAGAAAATTTTGCTCAGCTGAGGCTGGAGTTTCTGCTGAGCATGTGAAAAGTGGTTTCTATTTATTTATTTTTAAAAGAAGGTTCATAAGATTATCACCTTCATGGAAGGTGACAGCAAGATCCATCCTTATTTTTGGTTGCCAATGCTTGTAAAGTTATAATTTATATTTGGTTTGACATTTTAAGATGTGCAGGGGCTTTGTCTTTATCTAACTCCTCTGGTTTTTCTTTTCATTTCTTGTGGATATTTGCAGTTTTCATACCCTGCTGCTCCTTGCCATCACTATGGCTACCTCCTCTCTGCAAATCTTAAGTTGCCCAAAACTTATTGCCACTATGTACCATCTCATGGTACATATGAAAGTCCTTTGCATAGACAGTGATCAGAGATATTATTCATTTGAACTAACACGTTCTAGAACACATTTGTCCCTTTGTGGTTTTTACCTGAACCTTTTGAACCGTAGAATACTATTGACAAATTATAGGGAAAAGAGTGTTTGGAAAGGATGTTTGAGGTGTTCATCAAACAGCTCCTGCAAAACACCTTTGAGTGTCACTGACTGAAGGGAAAATGATGGTATCCAGAAGAGACAGGTTACTTTGCTGACATATCATGCTTAAAAGAGTAAGCTCAGCATGGGGCCTTTGGATCCAGTACTACACTTATTATGGTAGGAGATCAAGGATGCAGGTTAGACAGAAATAATCTCTGACTTTTTCCTGCTTTTGCACTTACAAAAGAATAAAATGCAGAATAATTATTTTAGTAACCAGACACAAGCTATTCCATCCTGTAGTTGTACAGAGTAGCACCAATTCCTGAATACATTGTGGATTATATCTTGGTATGTTACATATTGATTTGGGAACATTCCTGTGCTGCTTCTCAAGAACCAGGAGAACACAGCCTCCCGTGGGGCTGGCTGTGTACTGGGGTCATCCCGGGCGTGTTGATGGGATGCTCTGGGAGGTGTTGGCCATTTTCAGCACAGGAAGCAGTGTTACTCATGAGTAGGTGTAGATCACTTTGTATCTTCTTACAAATCAGTGTTTGGAACATACTAATGTAGTAACAGAACTAGTGTCC
This sequence comes from Geospiza fortis, assembly GCF_000277835.1. Lineage (NCBI taxonomy): Eukaryota > Metazoa > Chordata > Aves > Passeriformes > Thraupidae > Geospiza > Geospiza fortis. The sequence goes on from NW_005054314.1 coordinate 5,127,814, forward strand.
TACTGTGGACACAGTAAACTCAGAGCGGTGCAGGAAATGTCTGCAGCAGTTGTGAGAAAAATGTTTTTGTACTTCTGAATCTTTTGCCTCACAGTTCTGTTCCTAAGGTGAACTGTGAAGAAAGATGATAGTAGAGAAAGAAGGAATTTGATCTTACCAAAAAGACACTGTTACGTACTACTACAATTGTTAGTTCTATGTCTGTTGTTCTTACTACTGTTGCTCTAGTCAAGCATAATAGAATGTGTCATTAAAAGAATCCTCATTAGCAAGTCCTTACTAATTTCTAAAAGGTTTTATCCTAACCTTGAGCAATTTTTTTTCTACCTTGCTCTGCTTAGGTACAGATCCCTGTTTATCATCCCCTGTGCTTCCACTTTCATAACATTTGCTTTGCATCCCACAGTTTGCACATATGAGAGGCAGAATTTGCCCCTTCACAGGAATCACTCCTCCCATGCTTTGTAAGTAGAATTACACTCAGAAAACATCACCTGAGTCAGAGCAAAGTAGTCATGTACTTTGGTGTCCTTGTCAAATTACTAATTGCAAGGTTTTAAAGTTTGAAATTGAGAGTTGCTTAACAGAAGGTGACCTCCCTGTTAGCAATACCTGAATACTGATGAGCTTATTCACTTCCCCTCTAAGGCAGCTGTAGAAAGGGGAAGAGAGGGTGTACAGGAATAAGAGGGAATAGATTTCACTATTAAAAATAAATGGAGGACAGGTTATTTTGGGGTTTTAAACAACTGCAATGTTGTTATTATGCAGAGGATGCCATTCAAAATACCCTCTAAAATCTGCAGAAACTATTAATCCTGAATAACAAACAAAACAGAATTTTTAGATGTTTAAATAATAGACCAATCCTTGCCAGCTATCCACATTAAAGAATTCAGTAGCCTTCCATGACATCTTGTTTACACAGGCTTTCCTGTTTGGGGGCCTTATCTTGTTATTGTACTCACCGTGTAAATTGAGAAATTGTCTGTGTCAGGGCTTATGTGCATGGAAATTATTTCTGCACTCAGCTTGCCTGCCCTCACTAAGCACTTGGGACAGTGTGATTTCTTTGAGCAGCAGCTGTAGGCACATTTCCTGAAATGGGAGTAGGGAGGGTCAGGAAGAACTCCAGTTCCTCAATCCACCCAGCTGCTCTCTGGCCAACACATCAGAGCCGGAGCTGCCACTGTCTAATTTGCCATGTTTATAGGCCCAAACAGGAAATGTGAGAAACCGGCACTGAGGTGTGCCTGTAATCCATTGCTTCTGGTGGTGATAACAGCATCTGCCTTAGCTGCTGTCCAGCACTCAGAAGCCTAAATAGTACTTTAGAAAGAGCTCTGATGTCCTTGGGAAAACTCCTGGTGTGAGATCACTGACCCGGGCCTGGGGAGGGAGGGAGCATGCTGCAGGTGAACAGATCTGCATGACTCACTTCAGCTGTAGAGAAATGACTGGATACGAAATGAAGGCTTATAATGAGTATTTCTGGATTAGGAATGTTAATAATTAAAGTCTCCAATGTATTTCCTAGTGCATAGCTTTGCAATTCAGGCTGCAAGGATGGACTACAATGATAGCATCTCATCATATGAATGTTAACAAACTAAAACTCTATGCAGATGCCTTTCATGCAATGTTTGTACCTTACCCTTGAGTGCTAATGTTCACAGATGGCTTAAAAAGTATGATTGGTTTGATTCTAAAAGTACAGCTATGGAATTCTTCAAAGATAAAAATGCTGTTTAGAGATATATCAACATTATTTCTCAGGGGTTCATGTTTGCTATTAGTATTTCACTTCATCACAGTATGTGCCAGAGGAGGATACAGATATTAATGCAGGTGTTAATACTTTTAACAGATCTCTCTCTCATTTCCTTCATGGCAGCTTGTACAGAAATTAATTTCATCGGTCTATAAAATGAAAAGGAAAACAGTGCTTTTTTGATAAGAATCAAGTTAGGGATAAATAAATTTGCCAACCAGAAGCTTCCTGTAGTGATTAGTCACTTTCTATAATGCATGAGGATTAAATGATAATCGCTTTGTGATTACTTATATTGATTAATTGAAAACTGCTTTGCTGTCTTGGTGTTTGAGTAACTTGACCACATTTCACCATTTGTGAAAACCTGGTTTCTTAGAATTACTGAGTGATGCATAAAAATTCCTTAGACTTGCTTTTGTGCCAAATGCCACTGCTGGTGAAATCACTGGGGAACATGTGCAAGGGCAGGTTTCATATGTGAAGAGTCAAGATGTCCTTACCAGGCAGAGCTCAACACCAGGCTATTATATATTGCCTGGTCATATGCACAGGGTCTCAAAACACACTTCCTTGTCAGAGGAAACTTTACTGGAGAGTGTACCAGGCATGGAAATGATACTGTATAAGATCTGCTGTGGGTCTGATAGTACAGCCATTTCTTTCAGAGTCCTATGAATAGGATTTTTTCCCACTAAAATATTGCTGTGCTGAATTCTTACCATGGCTTAATGTGTGTAATAGAAAATAGTTGATTTTAGGATATTTAGCTGTTATGTTGGTGGCCTCACCTACATAATTAACACTTGTGCAAGCACTGTGGTAGACCCCCCAAAAATTTTGGTATGTGCTTTGGCATATTGCTAAGCTAAAAATGAATTTGATCCTCAGTGGTGGTGGTAGGTGGAGAAGGCTCCTGGGACTTCCAGCAGAGTGACTAAGGAGGAGTGCTGTACAGGGTATTGCCACTTCAGCCAAGGTTTAGGTTTAACCCTTCCTGTGACACTCCCAACTCATCACACTGAATCCAGCAGTGGTTCAGTCCAGGAGCTGAACAACAGGCTGCTCAAAGGCCCATACATCCGGGGTGGAGGGGACATTTGAGCTGTGAGACCAGTTTGTCCAAGGTGTGTGATTTCAGTGTCTGCAATTATTCATTGGCAGCATCCCAACTTGCTTTTTAGCACCAGAACTTGTGTGCTGTTTGAAAAAGACTTTTCCTCTGTAATTTGTTCTTCTATTGGACTGAACTTTAAAAGATTGCTATATACTCATGTTAGGTAAACCAGGAAATTCATATCAAGTACCACTTAGTGTATTTGCATTTGAAAGAGGCAAGCATTATGGTAATTAAATGCATGTGCAATAATGAAATAATTCCTTGGCTTTTTGCATAAAAAGTCTCCAAATGAAGAGAAGTGTCACTTGGGGATGCAATGTTCAATACATTTCCAGCAGCTGATCTATGTTAGGAGAGTTGCTGATACCTGTGAGATATACTGCTTATACACAACATTAATTCCAAAATATGCAAACATCAAATATACTGAATAATATTCATGAGGTGATTGCATGTCATGTGCTCAGTAGTAGCTGAACTTTTAGTAACAGTGTTCTTTATTTGATTCAAGCTTTTCTAGCGTGTGCAGGAAGGAAGTGTAAGATCCACATCAAAATAAACTTCACTGTAATAGTTTAGAGGAAGTACACGTGCTTGAATATGTATGCACTCACTGTATAGTACACAATGTACTGCACTTCTGAGTCACACATCTCACTGAACAATAGCATTGTG
>NW_005054314.1:5131428-5132400 GCF_000277835.1 Geospiza fortis
TATTTGAGGCCTCAGGTATGGATCTTTACAGAGCAAAAAAGCAGATTATTTTCAATCACATTCTCTGTGATGAAAAAGCGACAAATGAGAGCATTTCTGTCTCAGAACTTTTACTTCTGATAAGAAAGAGCAACCAATACAGTCCTGAGACACTCAAAGAATCAAATTGTAGATTCCCATTAGAGTTGCATTAGTTTTCTGTAAATGGGGCTTTCTTCTCAAGCTGTTTTTGGGGTGTTTGAGTAGTTTGGTCCCAAAGACAATGGTATTTACCAGTACAATTCACTAATAAACTTTCATTTGTATTCAAAAGTGCACCTATCACTTGCTAAAGTAGAAAAACGCACAAACCATCAGATGTTTTATTATCATAGTGGTTCCCACATCCAAGTGAGTTCATGTTGACTATTTTCAATATTGGTATACTTGTCATCAGTTTACCTGTCTGTTAAATGTGTAAGACAACATAGTTACAGTCTTTTAATTCTTTTAATCTTCCTGTGAGCTGCTTTATTATAAATCTTTGATAATCTTTCAGTTGCTGATTGGGAAGTGTTTTGTGTAGTTAACAGTGAGTTTATTTTGTACAGGAATACTGACAATAAATCTGTTATCTTACTGCAATTCAAGATGGAAACCATGAAGACCTGCTGAGCTTTTAATAAAACTAGTTCTTAATGAAACATTCAGCGTCATGGGGAGCTGTTTAGTTTATGTAACTTTTCACACATTGGCGACTCCCTGGCTCTGCAGAGCGCACCCCCGGACAACCGGAAACACTGAACAGAGACCAGAGTGTTAACAGATTCACAAATAGCGCTGAAGTGCTGAAGTGCAAATAGCACTGAGCTTCTCTCAATACTAAACCTTGATTTCCGCATTCCCCAATGGTATTTCCACCAGAAAAAAATAATGTTGGGAACGCCACTGACATTCCCTTTCCACGGGAGCTGCGGCGGGTGCTGAAGAGCG
>NW_005054314.1:5133022-5144362 GCF_000277835.1 Geospiza fortis
TGTGTCCCCTGGGGCTCGGTGTGTCCCCAGGGTCCCGCTGTGTCCCTGGGGAGGTTGCGGCTTCGAGCGGGTCCTGCGCCCGTCAAGTCCCCAGTGCAGTCCGCCGCCTTGAGAGGGCGTCCTAAAAAGACGTGTGTCATCAATTGAAGAAAACAGTTTTATCTGTTAGGAGCAGAATTATACAGGACTGCAGTTTTGTTTACCGTAGTTTAACACCTTTCTCGAAGCTTGCAGGCCGTAGAAATCGGTAGTAGTTATACCTATAAAATACCTCTTTATTTTGCACCACCCTGCTTTAGCCAGCTGCAAGGAGTTGCCCTCTGCAGTACCTGGAGAAAATACCATGGGTGCAAGCAGTGAAATAGGAAGGGAATGAAAACCACTATATTTCTGTCTAGGCCAAATAAGAATTTTTGTCTTTGAAGAATTAATCCCGTTGTTTACATTCCGTTACAAATATATTCTTGCTCTTTTTATTTAATTTTATTTTTGTCCTCAAATATGTTTAAAGGTTAAAAACTGATAAATCAGCATAAAGTAACCACTCAGGTTAATTTATTTCTAATTCTGATTCTTCATAGATGGCATGAATGTCTTGTTTATAGTTGTGGATGATCTGCGCCCTGTGTTGGGCTGTTATGGAGATAAGCTTGTGAAATCTCCCAACATTGATCAACTTGCTTCCCAAAGTATGGTGTTCAGCAATGCATATGCCCAGGTGAGATAAATGACTTAAACATGTTTTCTCTATGCAAAATAATTACTGGTTTTATCACAGTAGGTGTTAGGCAGGCCACTGGAAAAGGCAAGTATTTATTAACTTGAAGTATTTTCAGCAGAAAATAAATGATTGGGCTGAGCTGCAATGTGTGAACCTATCTTTACTAAGGTGAGAAAAATGAAAACAGGGCATTTAAATTATGGTATTTGTGTAGCCCTTGGAGGAGTAGATTGCCACTCAAGCGCTTTCACTGTTTGCAGCCAAGTGCTGCTTAAAAATGCCATTTTACTAAATTAAAATTCTCTTTTTCTACTGCTTACAAAAGATTATGTTTTACTTTTTAATCTTTTGAGGGAATCACTTCTATAGACTGCTGTAAAGGGGCACTTTGTGTGGTAAGCATCACTCTAAAATAGAGGACTGAAAATGTCACCAATTGCTTTTCACTTGAATATTCTGTATAGGATGTCTACATTCCCAAGTTCCTCTCTGCTGAGAAATTAGAACTTTGGGTCTAATTCCAGCCCAAGGCAGTAACTTTTGGGTTTTGTCAGTCTGAAGCAGAATTGCCAGACCTTTGGACCATAACCCAGACCTCCTGTGTTTATCCTTTCTTTATTCTTAAAGCAGTCCAGATCAACTAGACTTTTGGTTTTTATCAGCACAGTCCACCTGCCACTGCTCCTTAATTCTGTGTGATGTGAGCAACCAGATTTCAAAAGCACTGCCTTTATGGAACTTGCCTTGCATTTTTAAAAGCTTGCAGTTTGGAATTGATATGCTTAATAAGGATGCTGTTCATTCCAGCCTGAGGTGATGTGAAACTCATTCCCTGTGATTCCCGAGTTTTCAGACGGTTGTTGCACAGCTGTTGATGCCTTGAGAAGCTCCCTGGAACAGAGGCTAGACAGTTTTGAAGGAATAAAGTAGGTATTTATTAAAAAGGCATTCAAAGGATACACCTTGGGCAGTACAAGAGCCCAGGTGAGGCTACACCCAAGATGGACAATGGGTCATGAGTTTTCACACTTTTGTAAGTTTTGGTCCATTTACATATTGGGATTAATTGTCCAATTACAGCTTCAGGTTATGAAGTCCCATCCTCCCAGATTGCTCTCCTCAGTTCACTGTTGTTTATACTTTTTAGGCTGGAGCTGCAATGGTGTCCTTGGTTCTCAGGCTGGAAAAGGATTGTTTTGTCTGACTGAACTGTGAAGAGAACTTGCTAACACTTACATGAAGTTCAGAGTTATATACTAATGCAATACAGAATCTGGAAAATACGAAAGCTGAAACTTAAGGCATCACTGTGCCTGAGTTAATTTGTGCGTGTGTTTTGGTTTTTGTTCCAAATGTCTCTCCTTGGCTGCCTTTCTCCCCAGCAAGCCCTGTGTGCTCCCAGCAGAGTCTCGTTTCTCACCGGCCGCAGGCCTGACACCACCCGGCTCTACGATTTCTACTCCTACTGGAGAGTCCATGCAGGAAACTATTCCACCATGCCCCAGTATTTCAAGGAAAATGGCTATGTGACCATGTCTGTGGGGAAAGTTTTTCATCCTGGTATGGTTTGATTTGTCATTTGCTTAACATAGAATTAACATTTGCTTAACATATTTGCTTGTTGTGTATAGTCTCTCAAACTTACATGAGTATTGATGTGTGATTCCTGTCTGTATTACGAACCTAAATCATAATCATAAGGCAGATTTTACAGTGGTTGTCGTTAAGTCTTAAGGTATTAGAGGTGAATGTATTAGATGACTTTTATTTAATGGATGTTTGCATGTCTTGTCTGGGAATTGTGAGAATAAATGTCTAATATTCTAAAAATACTTCTGGAAGTTAGGTATCTGCTGAAAATGAAATTACCTGTTGGCTTAGTTCTGCCTGTACATGCTTCATGTTTCCGAATAGGCTGTGAGTCTGGATTAGGACATGTAGAATGTATGACTAATGCTTCAGGTTCAGTAGGAAATTAGTTCACTAGCTAAAAAGCAATAACACTACTGAGTTGAAAAATATTGTAAAACTGATCCTCATTTTGGCAGTTCCTTATCCTAGAAATAAACTTGTGTAGATAGTTTCAGTATGTGTTTCAGTTTATAGTAAAGCTAATCAAGGATGTGCATGAAGATTTATTAATCCTGGGTGGTTTTTTTGTTTTGGTTATTTTTGGTTTTTTGAGTTTTTTTATTAGTGTTCCCTGAAGTAAGGTTCTTCCACAGCTTGACTCTCCCTCAGTAGTACAAGGTGTATTTTGGGGAAAAATATCTGTCTTAAACTTTTTGACATTTATTTCTTGGTTATCTTTTCCTCAGTTGTCAAAGGTTCATTGGAAACATTTCTTCATTTAACATATTTGAAAAAAAACCCATTTGAAGACAAGTTAAACTTGTGTATGAGCTTTTCCTGGTTCGGTGAACTATTAGAGGATTTTTAATATCTTTATCCATTCCAGGGGTTTCATCCAATTACAGTGATGACTATCCCTACAGTTGGTCCATTCCACCCTTTCATCCTTCAGCTGAAAAGCATGAGAATGATAAGGTAAGTGTGATTTGGGACATTCTAACAGACAAGGTGTTCAAGATATAACCAAGGTCTTTGTATCAAGGACAGGCTGTGCCCTCTGGGCTGCACCCTTGCGCAGGAAAACAAGTAACCACTGCAATGCTTTGTTTCTGTGCTTTCCAAAAGAAGGCCAAGATTATCAGATGTGTGTTTTGTCAATCAATGTGCCCATCCTGCAGATGTTTTAAGTATTTCTAAATTGGTATTTGGTAATTTGGTATATTTCACTTACTGAGATATAAGCAAGAATGATCCTTATTTGTGTCTAGTTCATGAATTCCTTTATCTGAAAAGTGTGGTTGTCAACTTGCACCTGTAGCTGATCTGGCTTTGCTTTAGTTAGTGACAAAACATTGTCAGTAGTCTTGGTAAACTTAATGTGATAAAGAGCTCAGGACTAAGTAGGAGCCATAATTAAAATGATGTTTAAATAACCCGAAACTTTATAGTCTGATCCAGTTTTCTAGAATGTTTGTTACTTTTAAGTGTGACACAAAAGAGTCTGGTTTATCTTTATGCAAACATTGCATTAGCATTGTGTGTTGGAGTCTGTACACTGCCCAGCAGGAGCTGCAGTCATGGAGGTACAGCTAGCCTTGGCAGTGCTTTGGTCTTGAAGACTGGTTTTAACAATAGCAGCATTTGCATCCATGACATAAAGAGAAGTAGGTTCATTTAGCAACCCTCCCAAACACCTTGCTGAGGCCACCTTTCCCTGGCCACTGTTTAGTCTGATTTATCTCTCTTCACTGATTACACGTCAGCCACTGCTGGCATTTGCTCAGAAACTAAGTCAGTAGCTTCCAGACAGCTTTCTCTGAACTCTTGGGATCTAAAGAAGGAACTAAAATGTGTGTATATACAGGAGAGCCAAATGCTGCTGCATCTCCACTGGATCAGAGATTCTATTCATCTTAGAAGCTGTGGGCTTTTGACCCATGTGACTACATTTAATCTTCTACCCAGCTTTAGAGAGGATTTCTGCATTTTCATAGGCATGGAAGTTGCATTCTTTTGTTGGTAGAAACAAATTGGTTTTGAAGTTACAGAACAGAGGATTTTGTATTTCCCAGAAGTTACTGAACTATTTTTTTTCTTTTGTGAAGACTTGTAGGGGAAAAGATGGAAAACTTCATGCAAACTTGGTGTGCCCAGTGAATGTGACAGAAATGCCTGGAGGGACTCTGCCTGATATTCAGAGCACTGAGGAGGCCATACACTTACTGAATGTCATGAAAACCACCAGGCAGAAGTTCTTCCTGGCTGTTGGTTACCACAAGCCACACATCCCTCTGAGGTACCCACAGGTGAGGAGACTGGAACCTGCAGGAAAGAGAACTTAGACAAATGTTGCTTTTGCTTTTAAAAGCTGTTCCCACAAATGCTTTATTGCTGTTTCCTGAAAGCAAGTTGGAAACCAGCCTTGATTTGGTGTAATTTCAGGAGTCACCTGTGATGTATTTCAGAACCTTTAATGGGAATGAATTGTGACTCCTCAGCCAAAAGCCAGGCTTCTGCCACCCTTATGGTGACTGCTATTGCATGGAGATGGGCTTCAACTTGATGGAGTATGACATAATGAGGCCTTACAAGAACTTGTATTTCATTCTCTGTTTGACTTGGTGGCAAAACTACTGATTTCAAAGTAGGGTTGGACCTTTCATTGCAGTGTTGTTTTGAGATGCAGGAAGCTGGGTTTAGGTATTTACTAACTCAGTATTTTTCAGGAATTGGTTGGGGATATCTAGTATTGCTGTGTTTCACACTCTGGTAGAAGGGGAGTGAAGCCTTGTAAACTGTAATGTTAAAGGGTCCTGAAAGGGAAAGTGGTTGCTGTTTAAACACAAAATTCACAGTATATATTGGAGGTGAGGACAGTCATTATATGTGTTTTGTCTTGTAAAGGAATTTCTCAAGTTGTACCCCTTGGAAAATATTACATTGGCCCCAGATCCCTGGGTGCCTAAGAAGCTCCCTTCTGTGGCATACAACCCCTGGATGGATATCAGGCAGAGGGATGATGTGGAAGCATTGAATGTTAGTTTCCCTTACGGACCACTTCCAGATGATTTCCAGGTAAGCTGTCAATACAGTGCTCTGAAGTCAAACTGCTTTCACTTGTTCAATGCAAGGGAGGAGTCAGCTGCTCTTGGATGCTCACAGTTATTCAGCAACTCACCATTTGCAGTTATGAATTCCCTGCCTTGTATACTGTCACCTCTAGCTCTGTAGGCAAACCCTTACTGTCCCTGAAGGTTGCATGTGAGGGAATGTATGTAGCAGCTACCAGTGCTGGGTTTGTGTTCATTATCTGAGTCTCTTTATCTGTTTCAAGCCAGCACACAGTGTATCTTTTTTTGCAAGATTTTCATTACTCTCCAGTCCTTATGCCAAAATTAGGTGCACTGACTAGACCAAGAGATGCAGAATGGGTTGGTTTGCAGTGTTTTGCTTGAAAGCACTTCTTGGAGGTGGAATTTTCTAGTTGCCCCCTCCCAGTTTACCTTTTCTGGGACATTAATTGGGCTACAGACAATTCAAATTAAAGCTTTACAAGTAGAGTCCTTTAGTTCTTTTCCACAGCCACCCCCTGGTTCTGCTGTATGTGTGTGGGAAAGAATTTTTTCCTCTCCTGTTTTCTTGACCTGCAGCGGCGGATTCGTCAGAGTTACTATGCAGCAGTTTCCTACCTGGATGTGCAAGTTGGCCTGCTTCTGAGTGCTTTGGATGATGCAGGGCTCTCAAATAACACAATCGTAGTTTTTACTGCTGATCATGGTAAGCATTTAAATCTTTCTTGAGCTTACTGTTAAGAACTTCATTGTGCAACTCAGTGCTGGCTTATTAATCCAGTGTGTGTTTCTGTAGTGTCAAGCAGAGCTGTCACACCTTGTCCCTCTGGCTTGTCTGAGCCAGATTGAGGGGACTGGCTCTGGCTTCTGTGGCTGCACAGTTCTGTCCCCACAGGCGCTTTTAATCAGGTTGAGGATTTGCTGGTGAGGGATGAGGCTGCCTGCCAGGACATGGGGCTGAGCTTGCTGTGTTCCCATCCCCTACCCAAGGAGTGACTCTTGCTGGGAACTGTGCTCTAAGAGTACAGCCACCACTCCTCCCCCCTTAGCATTTGTAGAAAGCCATCTGGTACAGTGGGTGACAGGCTTTCTCATTAACTGCTCAAGTGTGTTTTCTTTCACTTGTCATTGCTGCTTGCAGAGCATCTAAACTGATAAAGATATGGTTCCCTCTCATAACTGAGATCCTGCACACTCTGGAGCCTCATTGTAAAAAACTTAATTGGAGCTGTGAGACAAATGCCTCAAGCATTTAATGCTTGTTTCAATACTCTAATATTCATTAAAATAACCCTGTCATGATCCATTTGATTGTGGGATGGCTTAGCTGATTTAAACCAGTTAGGATGTGAATTAACTACATCAATTTAAAGTCACATATATAGTTAAATTGGGTTGACTTCTGTGAGCATGTGTGTATAAAAAGCTCTTACAAGTTGCAGTGCAATGAGATTAATACTTTTGGTACTAAAGTGACTCTAGATGTTTCTTCTGACTTGTTTGTAAACTGAATTTTTCTTTTCCTTGCCTTGGATAACTGTAAACAGTTGGTGTTTCCAGTACCATGGCTGGCAAAGTGATCAAGAAAAAACATGTGTTAACATAGCTGTCACAGAGTTCCTTTGTCTTCCCCCAAAGGGAAGTTGGCAGTGTGTCTGCCTGGAAGGAAGTCATGTTGGCATCCCTTCCAAGAGGAAGAGGAGAGCTGAAAAGTTTTGTCTCTATTGCTTCCTCAGGGGTAGCATCCTGATGTGGCAGTCTGGCATAGAGAGCAGCCTTGGCTCCAAGGGATGTTCAGCTACAGTGTTAACAGGAGCATTGGAGAGCTGGCAGCTGCCCAAAACTTAAATGAATGCTTTGTGGAATTGATCTGGAGACTCTTGCAGGCACTGTCACACACCCCAATTCCTCTTTTCTGCTGTTTTAATGCTGATTTCCTAATTCTAATCTTGAGAATCTAGAAATAAGGAAAGATGTAATTCTTTCCTTTATGAAAGAGTATCCAGTTGCAAGATTTAGGTGACTGTTGAAATAATTTTCATATTAGAGAAAAGCCTTGTTACATCTAAATACAGATTATTTACCTTTTCATATAACCTTTATAACAGACTAGTGGCCTCAATAGTCAGAGTCAATTTACAATGAAGAAGAAATCACTACTAGATTACAAACCAATGTCTGCTCTGAATTGTGTTCTTTGTCACCTAGGGTGGTCCCTGGGAGAACATGGTGAATGGGCAAAATACAGCAATTTTGATGTTGCTACCCGAGTGCCACTGATGTTTTATGTCCCAGGAATGACAACTTCCCCTGTCAGTCGAGGAGCAAGAGTCTTCCCCTTCCTCGACCCTTTTAGTCATATTGGAGGCTCAGTACCTCAAGGTAAATTTCCCGTGCTTATTTTTTGTTGCAGTGGGTAGATAGAGGTGGTTATGTGTCTCCAGGCACCTTGAGAATTTGATTTATCTTTCTGAAGAGCACTTTTTCAAACTAATGGATATAATTATCTCCAAGGCTAATGGAGAAACATAAATGCAGAAGTTTTCTTGTTAAAAGAACATCACAAGTGCATGGACTGGCATCTTCACAGCTAACTGCCACTCCTTAATTGCCTTGATTTCAGTACCCCCAAAAATCCTGTACAGAGTACTTTGAATAAAACACCATCTGAATTATTAGAAAATAGTAAAACTTTGAATAAAATACCAGCTGAATTATTAGAAAAAGTTGTTGTCCAACTACCCTGTTCCATAACTTATATTTTGATATTATTTCTTCTAGGGCAAAGTAAAAAAGTGGTGGAGCTGGTGTCTCTGTTTCCAACACTTGCAGAGCTTGCTGGCCTGCAGGTCCCTCCTGCATGCCCAGAGATGTCATTTGGTGTTGTGCTGTGCACTGAGGGGAGAAGCATTGCCCACTATTTTAACATCTCTGAAGGAAAGGTGGAGCAAGGCAAGGAAGGGTGTGATGACACTGAGAGGTGTTTTAATGAAGAACCTGTTGCTCTCAGCCAATATCCCCGGCCTGCAGACACTCCCCAGTGGAACTCTGACAAGCCAAGGCTGAAGGACATCAGGATCATGGGCTATTCCATGCGTGCCTTTCACTACAGGTACACTCTGTGGGTTCAGTTTGACCCCAGCAACTTCAGTGCTGACTTCAAGAATGTCCATGCAGGAGAGTTGTACATGATGGACAATGACCCAAACCAGGATTATAACATCTATAACAATACTTCACATGGTTGGTTTTTCAAAAAAATTATTGACTTTCTGAAGCACTAGGGTTCAGAAACTTCTTTGTGCCTGTTCTTGCAACTGAATTAATGCTTCCTTCTCTTGTATAGAACCTTTCTGTTGTACAGAAAACATTTGGATTGAATAAAAATCCTGCCTGTATCAAAACAAGCTATTGCCTTTGTCTTGTTACAGCCCTTACTGCACTGAAGGAGTCAGAGGGGACTTCTGTAGCTGTTTTCAAACACAAGCTTGTGACACTTCTGAAAAGGCCACACAGAGCATCAGGCCCATACTCTGAAACATCTCAGTGGTCTTCTGTAGCAAGTGAAGAATTAAATTTCATTATCTGTGCTGAAGCTGTTGGTGTGAAAGGTGGAAAACCAGAAACTTATATGTTTGAGTGGCCATATGGAGAATGTGAGTCATGACACAGGGCCTGTCCCCTTTACCCAGGAGCCTTGGGGCTGGAGTGGTCGAGCAGACAGTTGGTAGTGGGAAGGGCTGAGGTGTTTGCCCTCATTATCCTTACCTCTTCCTGTTGCCCAAAGAGAAACTTCATGTGTTCTATCCAAAATTTAATTATTTTAAATAAAAGTTTTAATTTGGAATTCATGCTGCTTATGATACAGCAGGAGAATCTGAATATTTAATTAGTTAATGCGTGTGAAAGAGTGTTTTCATCACTGAAACACTAAATAAGACTGGGGGGTTAAGGTAACACCAACATGGTCTTCTGTGGATTTTCCTGAGGATTGGTCTAATGAGTCTCCACAGGTGAGAGGAGATGGAAACCTTCAGCTTTTGGAGCTGGCTTTGCAGAACTGCTCAATGTACTTGAGGTTGTCACATCCAGTGACAGACCTGGATGTTTGCCTTCCTAGATGTTAATGGGCTTGGCATTCTCTGTTCTGGACTAAGAGAGCTAAAAGCCTCCCATTTAAATTTTTAGTGTGGCATTTAGCCACACAAGATACGGAGCATTAGTTGTCCTGAGCTATACTATAGATAATGTCCAGATGGCCAAATGCATTAAGGTAAATATGTTTGGGAGCTTGTATCTGAGAAAAATGGTTTTGCTGAGTATTTTATGTAAGTGCTGTCTGTACTTTGTGCTCACAGCCTCAAGGTACATGGTGCTTTAGTGTGAGGGCAGTAATTTGTGTTGTTTTCTATCAGCCTGCTGGATTTCTGCAGTTCTGTCTTGGTAATCAAGAGTCTTGGAATTTGTACCTTAAAAAATAAGAGCTTGTTCAGATGGTGTTAACTCCTGCTACCCTCCTTAATGAACTGCTCCAATTTCTACAAAAAGCTGGCCATTACTTGTCTTCCTCAGATAAATTGACTTTAATATCCTGAAGAAGCCATAGATATAACTTTATTTCATTAAAATCCATGTGACAGTCTTATTCCTAATTAATGTAGGGATACCCACCATGCATCTGATTCTCTGTTAGAAGACAGTGGTTATTTAGTGCCTTAAACTCAATTACAAGAATGTATTTCTTATGAGCTCATCATTTGTTTTACTCAGCCCGAGATCCTGTGTGTTCTGCAGCATTATTATTCCAGGTAAAAATGTATTTTTCCCTCACTTATGCCTATATACTTAGATCCTCAGCTGGTGTGAAGTACTTCAGTTGCATGTAGCAGATTCAATGTAGCTATACCAATTTCACACTGCTGAAGGTGTGTTTTACTGAGAGCAGTGCCAGGCAGAGATTTGGAGTCTGCAGCTAGAGCTAATTATATCTCTGACACAATTTCCTTCAAAGGAAAATCAAATATTGGGGAAGTTATTTTGGGGAATGTATTGAAGCGTTAAGGATTAATCTAAATCTCTGGTATGCTGGGTCAGTAATACAATGTGCATTTAAAATTGTTCTGGCAAATGGGTATTATCTGAGACTTGGCAACGTGAGCTTTGTGTTTTGTTCTCCTACTAAGACATCTGCAAAAAAAAAAACCAACCCACAGTTTTTGGGGGATGTAAAATTAGAGTATGTAGATGAATTATTTAGGATTTTATTTGCATGGAAACATTTCTGTGCATACCCTGCCCTAAGCCTTCCATCACTTCAGGCAATTTAATTTTTCAAGTGGAGATAAGAGTCCTGGTGCTAGATGATGAGTATTTTTTTCCTCAAGTCATTCTCTTTATATTGAAAGGGAAAAGCTGCCCTTGACCTTTCTTAATCAAAATCCAGTAATCTTTTGGGGAGACATGAAACAGAATTGTCTCTGACAGCCAGTGAATCAAGATGTATCTGCAGGCTCAGGGCAAGGACGTTCCTGAGGAATTGCAGAAGTCCCTGAGCAGGGTTCTACAGAGCACCTGGAGAGCTGGGCCCTTCTGCCTGCTGCTGAGGTGGGGCAGAGTGTTTCTGGGGATGAAAGAGGCACAGCAGTTAAAAAATCTCTGCCCTTGCAAGTGCTGTGTTAGTTTTGTTGTGGAACTGGGTGAGCGAGGTGCAAATGCAGCAGTGACAAACGGAGAATGCCCATTTTTTCAAGCAAACCAAAACACTGCTGCTGCTGGAGAGCCTGAGCTGTGGGTCTTGCTGGGCTGATCAACCTCCCCTGAAGAACAAAAGAGCTTAACAGGAGCAATAAAAGTAAAGTGCTCTTGCGAGCAGCGCTGTCTCTAGAGGGAAGAGGTTGCAAGCCAAGCATCAGGAAATAAATGAGATGCCAGTGTTGACCCTATTTCTCAGGATGGCACCAGAACAGCAGCAAGAAC
>NW_005054314.1:5144377-5182845 GCF_000277835.1 Geospiza fortis
CAGGAATTGTTACCTGTGGTACATGGATGGAGAGCCTCCACCAGGGACTGCAGAGTAGCCTCTGTAAGCACTTGGCACAAAGCAGAGTCAATAAACAGAGCTCTGTTAATAAGCTAATGTACAGCAGTGATTAAGCAATGGAATTGAGATTTTGGTCCCTAAACAGCTGTACATCAGTCAGTCATAACTCATGATGTTTTTTCAAGTGTACAGATGCACAGAACCCTAAAATCAAACTTTTTGAAGGAAAGTGAAATAAACACTATGTACAAAGCAGAAGCAGTGGGAATTAAAAAAAAAAAAATGGAGGTGGCTGTGTTTGGGTATTCTTTGTAGCACTACAGGAATGTTTATGGCATGCAGTTTGCAAAGCAACGATTTGGGTCTAATTTCAGGCATGCTGTGCACACTGGAGTAGATGGAAATGCTGTAGCTCCACACTGTGCTGTGCAACAGATTGGAATCCCCCCTTTGGCCTGTGCTTGCTGGGGGAAATGGGGTAACATTTTGGATTAATGTGAGAGCTGCAAGTGTGTTTGTGTGCTGAGGCAGGCAAAGGCAGCTGAGAGTCCCAGCTATTGGTCAGATGTTACCTAATTAATCACCTTTGCATGTTAATTATGTATTAGTGACTTGCTGCTGTGTTGTCTTGGTCAAGTGGAGTCCCCTGCTGGAACGAGTGTTCCACAGCATGAAGGATGGGATGCGGGTGTGATGGTTCAGTATCAGGGATATTTCTGAATTCCTGGTGCTAATGTGTATTTTCTGTGATAGGCAGCAATATCACCAGTGGCAAAAGGACCATAATGTCATGGCTGGCACCCAGACTTGCAGGGCACTGTGCACAGCTTATGTTTCATATACTTGGGAAGTGCCTGGTAGTTGCAGCTGAGTTCCTTTGTTGAATGTATAATTTTTTTTTTCCTCCAGTGGTTACTTAGCATTCAAATGTGAAACGCTACATAAAGAATGAAATTGCCCTCCTGGTAACTAGGTTTTCCAGCACTTTACAGTTTTCTAGGCTATAGAACTTCTTGCTTTTCACATCAGAAACTCCCAACCAAGTTGACTCGGTGTCAAAACTTTTTATGTCTCTGTGTTTGACTTCCTAGCTAATGAAAATTATCTTCAGATCTGCATGGGTGGATCTTGACTCCAATATTCTTCTCTGCCTAAATGTACAGGTCTCCTTTTAAAGTCTGTGGGAGCTCTGCTTATGAAAGATAGACTACCAATGTCAAGATCTACCATATGAAGCAGCAAAAAGAGCTTTTTGCCCTCTATCTGTTAAACATGTCTCAGTGCTGAGTAGCAGAAGAACATTTCTATCCAGCAGTGTGTGAAGGCACCAGCTATAATGAAGCTTTGACTAAGCAGGAGGAAATGGCAAAGTCTGAGATGTTTCTGTAGGTGCAGTTGGACAGAGAGTGGGATAATAGAGAAGTAGGAGGGAAAAGAACAGTAGCATGCAATGAACAGTGAAATCAGATGTAAGTCATGACCTGGAAGATTAGGGTCCAGCAAGAAAACAGAACAGAAATCTAAAGAGAACAAGATTGGGAGTGGAAATATTTATAACTCTGGTTTTAGTTTCTGCAGACATTTAGGGGAACTCAGATCTTCCTCTTTCTGCTCTAATTTTCTCCTGAGTTTAAAATCTATGAGCTTTGTAAATGTTGTGTTTGCACAAGTTCTTTCCCTTTATCTCTGAAGCACTTTTGAAAATCTGCTTTAGTATCTTGTGACTTTTGTCCCAAGTACAAAAATCTGCTTTAGTATCTTGTGACTTTTGTCCCAATGTCAAATCTGGCATTATCCATGCATTAAAACACTTGCCCTTTTCTTTTGGTCCCAATGCCACAGTAGAATCAAAGTCTGTACTTTCTAGTATGTATACATATTTACACTTGTGCTGGAGATTCCCTGTGTGGTGTGTGACTGAGGAGCAGTTACCTGTGGGTTGCAAACCCATCCTGGTTTGTGGTCCATGGGCACCCTGCACTGGATGTCTGGCAGGCCTTGGGGCTGGATTCTGCTGAGGCTGCTGGGTAAGGTGGGGACAAATGGCATCAGGGTGGTCATGCTGCAGTGCAGTGTTGGCTGCAAGTGTGGCTGCACATCTCATCAACAAAGTCCTGCTTGTGCACCTTCTGCAGGCTTTGTAAGATCTGCCTAGTATTGTCTGACTGCAGCCTTTTTCTTTTTTTTTTTTGGCAGGGAAGTGTTGATTTGATTAAATCAAACTGTCTTATGTAGAGATATTGCTTTGGTGACAGCTATATTGAAAAGTTTTGCTTTGATAAGATCAAGGACCTTTGCTTCAATTTTATTTCAATTTTTATTATATTGCATAATTTTGACATAATTTAAAAGGGTATTATAACAAATGAGAATGTAATTACTTTGTAAGAATAATAAAGTCAAAACAAAAAATTTTGATCTCTGAAGGAAAGTGTTCATCTGCATCAAAATGAAGCCACTCTGTTCACAAGTGTCAATTCAACTTTCTGAACTGGATTTTTTTGGTAATTTTTGTCTTGTGGGAAATCTTTGAAGTTTTGTCAGCAAGAAAGTGATGGAAAATCCCAATTCATGTATCTCCTTATGGTATTAAAATGCCAATTCTCATCTGGCTTCACAAATAATTACTCACATTAGCAGAGTGTTGAGGGCTGGATTGGGTTTAGGCCATTTCTGTGTGCAGTGCTCTGTGCAGAGTGGGCCAGGAGCTGGGCTGGGTGTTCCTTGTGCTCCCTTCCAGCTCAGGCATTGTATGTTTCTTGTTCTTCTCTGAGGAATGAAGCAGCAGCTTTTTCCAATTCCCATCTCACTGCCACCCAGCTCTCCTGCAGTGCCTCACAGCTCAGCCCCTGCTGCTGTCAGACACTTCTCCTGCTTCCAGGAAAGCCAGGCTACACGGCCGCTGCACCGCCAAAAATGCTTCCCCTGGCAAGAGATCTGTGGTGACTTTTAAGCAGGGCTTTTTTTTTGTTTTCCCCGCGACAAATTGCCTAATAAGAGGGCAAATATTAATCACATGTCTGGAAAAAGTTTGTTTTGATCTCTGTGTCTGCTATTCCAGCTTTAAAGAACAGAGCCTTTTCTGAAACAGTTTCCTGGTAATAGAATTAGGACATAATTCCTAGAAGACAAATCTTGGCAGGTATGAAGTGTATAATACCTGTCCTTGACTGAACTTACAGCCTAGCCTAATACTTCCCACATTTTCCTGGTTTCAAAGTGAGTTTGATCTTGTGCTGAAGGAAATGATTCTCTTTACTTGAGCCCTCTTGAATATTTCACAGTAAGAAGGATGTGATCCATTACTTCAGGAGCCCTCATTATGTGCAGCTGTGGGATACTCATCTTTTTCCTTTATCTGCTCTGCTGGAAAACTTGGATACCTTGTTTTACTCAAGATCAGAGATGTTAAAAATAGATTGACTTATTGAATTTGATGGAATAATAATTTTCTTGTCGCCAGCTTTATCTTTTCTTTGCCGAAATAAGATTAGCAGAGATTAAAGCTATTTATTTTGGAGGTATAGCATCCTGGTCAGGGAAGCTGTGAGGAGTTTTTCTTTAAAAAGATCTTCATATTTTACAAATTTGCAAATTTTCATTTCTTTTGAGGGTTGTTTGTTTCTGTAACTGCTACTCTTGCCTGGAGTTGCTCTTTTCCAAGAAAATACCCAAGTTTCTTCTGTATTTGTTCCATTTTGCTCAGTTAAAGCAACAATGTTCTTTCTGATATAAAGCCATGCAAATGAGATGTGAATATTTCACTGCCTTAATAAGGGATGGTTTGTCTAAGGACTCTTAGGATTCACTTTGTGAAAGAAATAAGCACTGACCTTCATTTACCTTTATCAAACACAGTGAGGGCCCGACCTGGTGAAGCATTAAGCCAGGCACTTCAGTACGTTCCTAGTCAGTAAAACAGTGACGTGTTGGCTGAGTTTGTGTTTGAAATGCTCTGGTGGGCCACGAGTCTTTGGCACAGCCATGCCAGTGCTAGTGCCACCAAAGAGCCTGCATGAGTGGGGGACTGAGTGTTAATCAGCAGGGTTTCACTTCTGCTAGGAAAAACTCTCTTGGCACTCTGTGTTTTCAGGTCAGTTGTTCACTTTTGAGGAAGGTGTAGGGTAAATGTAGCAGGGCTTTGGGAGCACAGGATGGAATTTCTGTGCTAGTTAGGCTTCATAAGGCTCCCACATACATCTCCCTTCCAACTTGCTCATAGTTTTTAGTTTAAAAGAAGAGCCAGCTCTGGATTTCTCACAATTTCCTGTATCTTTGATTACAGTTCAGTAGTACTTTTCCTGAGAGGTTTAAATAAGTCACAAGACATTAAAGCTAAAAACTAGGAAACGCAAACACACAATATTCTACATAAACTCTCCCCCACAAACCCGGTGTAAAGCTTCCCTCTGCCTGCAGAGAGTGCCCGGCTCTGCTGTGCATCGCCTCTTCTGGATCCCAGCTGGGAGGGGCAGGATTCCCCTGGCTGTGCCCGGCTTTGTCAGGGTTTAGGGGCAGGATTCCCCTGGCTGTGCCCGCCTTTGTCAGGTTTGAACGAGCTCTTCCTTGCATGCCATCCGCAATGTGGGAGCGGCTCTGCTCTGTAATTCCAGAGCTTCTCGACTAGAGGTCAGTAACACATCAAAGAACAGCAGCCTGAAAACCAGAAACTCTGGGATATGAGCTGCCACTAAACATTTCATTTTGCATTTGAAATAAAGGCTTGTGATTTGGTTTATCAGCAGCAGCTATAAGTCTTACAGCTATGGGATAAGAGTAGTGGAGTGCTTCTGTTATCTATTTCTTAAATACTTTTTTGGTATTAGATGCATGTTGTTAGTAGTGCTTCTAAATTTTAAACAATAAGAAAAATTATCACCCTTTTAATATCACTTGGTCTTATGTAGTAAGTTGGACATTTTGACTTGATATGTAGTTTAGAAAATAAATCTGATTTTCAGAAATTTTCATTGCTAATTCTTTATATAGTCACTTTAGCTGCATTGGCATTTTCTCCTGACAGGGCTAGCTAATTAACTTGGAAGAGAAAACCAGTGTCTGAAGCAGAGGTGGTTAAAAGTAGATTATAGATAGGCTCAGAGTCCTATTTGTTGTGTCTTTACAGCTTCAAATGTAGAATAGATCAGTAATAATAAAGGACAGGTTTAGGAATGCATAAAGATAAAAGATTTGTTTGTTTCAATTTACTTTAAAAATAACTTTTATTGTTCTGTAATAATTTAATTCTGTTCCTGCTAAACTGTTTGTACTCAGTGGTATAGGAATTGGTCATCTGGACAATTAAAAGCAATTTATGGAGTATCTCTTTCTCATCCAGACACATTTCTTTAAAGCACAGCCTTGAGCTGTGCTGCCATTTTAATAGCAAGCTGGTCAAATATATACTCTGAATTATTTCCTCATAAAAGCAGGCACAAAGGATTCTGTTTGTATTCTTTGAGTGCATCCTATCCTGAAAATACTCATTTCCTTTATCATGACTAGTGCCATTACTGAGTGGTTTTGCTGAGGCATTTAGTTCAGCTGTGTTCATGACTGTGATTAGTGCATTTGTCTCCAGCTAAAATGCTGATTCCTGTTTGAATACTGCACCCCTAGGAGATGTGCTCTAAGTCTTTATGAAGGAGACATCCCTGTTTCCAGCATTTTTGTGTCGGTTGTTTTTTTCCCTGCAGACAGAAGCCTAGACCAAGGCATTTGGATAGTTTTGTTACTCAAGTCCTATTTCCTCCCCTCACACCACTTTTACACTTGCATGATACATTATGATTTATGCTGCAGTTGGTAAGAGTGGAACCAAATGTAGTATTCCAAAAAAGTACTATCTGTACAGATAAGCTCATAGGGAACTTGTTGAATAGTGAGAATATAAAGTCATGTTTGCATTAAAAAACTCCCAGCGTATCTTGAACTGAAAATTTAAAGAAATAAAACCAGGTGAGTGGGGTTCCTGTTGTGAACTGAAAACACGGGTACCTCTTGGGCTGGAGCAGCAAAATACATTAGTCTAACAGTGTCTGGTTTTAAGAAATGATTATGCCTTGGAAATGTTACGTACAGGACATGAAGATGAGTTTGAGGGATGGTATTTAGCTTTCTAAGGATGTTATTAATAATAGTTATATTTAGAATGGGGATCAGGGTGTAAAGATGTGTCCTTTCCTTCATTTCTCTTCTCAGGCAGTCTTGGGGCTGCACAGCACCTTCACTGCTGTGGCCAGCTTGCCCTTCCATGATCTCTATGTCCTGGGCAGTAACCCTGACCCACTTGGTGCAATACCAGCACCTCCCTGTTTAGCACCAGCAAAGCGAAAAGATCTTCACAGGCAGCAGTCACTGACTGGGGGCTGAATGGTTTAAGTGCTTTTAAAAGCCCAGGGCAGCCATCCCTTCAGGTCTGGCACCCCTGTTTCTTGAGCTTGCACATTGGCAGAGTGCTCCCTCCAGCCTGCCAGCTCCACAGTGAAAGGTGACAGGCCATTTTCACCATCAGCATCATCATCTGTTACACCCTGTCATTCCATGGGGTTTAAAGTGGAACCCTGAGCTGTGGGGTACGATCCAGGACTCTCACACGTTTGGTCATTGAATGAGTTGGGGAAATGAAATAGAATGGGAACTCTGCTTTTAGCCTCTTCATAAAGTAAATCAAGTTCTCTGCTTGTGTGACTGCATGAAAGGCACTGGGATTGCAGATTTGCATTGTTTCACTCAAATGGCAGAGGTAGATTTCTAGTCTAAGTGGTGCTCTGGTTTGGGCTTTTTCCTAGAAAATGTTCAGTGTTTCAGATCTCCTGTTTGCAGTGCCAGACACTGTACAAACCATTGAAGGGGAAGGTCTGAGCGGTGGCTGAGCCAGCTGCCAGCAGCAGGGACAGTCCCACCTCTGAGCTGCTGCTCACAGCTGGCTGGCTCTGCCCTTTTTTGGTTCAGGTCTGATTCCCTGGAAACCTGTTCAGCTTGATAACCCACCAAGAAACACTTCTTTCTTCCCCTTCCTCCTGTTGCTTTAGCTCACCAGCAAGTCAGAGTAGGAGCAGAGCTGGAGCAGGGAGGAGTGAGTGGCCTAAGACACATCTCCTGCCTTGCAGGACTTGGCACCTTTGTGAAAAAGAGCAATGCAATTGCCTTCCTTTTCCTAGTAACGTGTCTGAACTTTTCCAGGGTCTTGGCAAGGAGTGTGGTGGCTGTATGGAGGCAGCAGTGCAATTGGGATGTGCATCAGTATTTTCTTGCTAGGGTGAAGGTGGTAGCCTGGCCAGAATTCAGAAGGGGATGAGCACCAGGTGGGCACTGGATGAGCTATTCATACAGTGATACTATCACTTTCCAAAGTGGGCAGTATCAAGATCCAAAACCAGACTTTTTTTTGTCAGGTATAAAAGACCATTTAAACACTGCTGCTTTAGCATATTACTGGTGGCTTGGACAACAACTGAAGAAAAAATCAATACTATTCCCATTGGAATATGTTGCTTTATCCTGTGTTGTTCTGAAGATTAGTTTTTGTACAGTATGGTTTTTACCATTATGGATCTACAGTTTAATCAGAAAATGATAAAGATGTATAATATTAGCAGACAACTAAGCCAATGTTTGCTTTAGGGTGAATGAGTTGTTCCAGCTCCAGGTGGAATCTGTAGGTGGGAACTTAGCAGATTTCTTCTCCTTCTCCCTGAAACTCTACAATCTGCTCTTACAATTCACTGTCTTGGACTAACAAACGAGGTCCTTTAGCTCTGTGGTAGTACACTGTCTCAGAAAGCCCAGCTTTAGTCCTATAATTGTCTTATCTCCATAGACTCATTTCGTTATTGTTTACAGCTTTTGAGAACAGGCTTATTGCCAATGTGAAAGCAAAGAGCAAAACTCTCTCTCTGACAATTTTCATACATCTGGTATAATGATAAATATTTTATATTATTAATAATAAATAGCAGTTTTATAGAATTGGTTCCCTTTTATGGGCAATGGTAGGACAGCTGCCTAGCTTGTAGTTTTATAATTTGTCCTACAGGCAATTTTGTGCTTATGGCATATTGACTTCAATAGGGAATTCTGCTTTAAACCTGCTCACTCCATTTCCATGAAGGCAGGTGTAGGCATTTGTGTTCCCTCTGCCAGATCCCTGGGTGCCTCTGTGGAGAGGCTTTAGAGAATCAGTGGGATTTCCAGGTGTGTCCTGCATGTGAAAGGTGAACTTTCTAGGAACAATTACAATGATCCACAGTGTGAGAGAGCTGGAAAGTTACCCACCCTTCCCTTAAGAATTGTTTTAATCAATTCAGAATACCTTGTGTCTTTGGCGTTAGGAATAGGATCACAGTTTGGATCAATGTTAATGAAATTGCAGCAACAACTCAAAAGTTTATCCAGAAAAGAAGCCACATCATGCTGTTACTGTGGAAGTACAAAGACCTCTGTTTGTTTGGTTTCCTGACGTGTGCTGGCAGACATGTCTAACCCCATCAGTGGTCCTTGTATTTTAGTGGGACTTGCTGTGGGGAAGGGATTGCTGTCTCTATCTGAAGGATGCCCTGGTTCACCAGTGGCAGTCCCAGTCCCTGAGAGCAGCCCCTGGCAGTGAGAAAGGCTGATGGTATTGAGCAGAGCTCTCCGTGAGCTGAGCTAAGCTCTGTCTGGCAGGTGAATCAGAAAGCTTGAGAGCAGTGAGGATCTGGAAGAGTTACTGCCTTCCCTAACAAGACTCTGACCAGTAAGTTTGGTTTAATACTTCCAACATTAATAGCAAAAATGCTGCCATTTACAGACTAGTTCTCAGACACAAACCAGAGACCAGGGATCTAGTAAAGAAAGTCTTAATGCCCAAGGCTATTGGGCCATTTTTTCACTCTTTCAAATAACCTTGCCTCTCATAAATCTGTTGCTCATTTAAAGCAAACTTTCTGCTTGCATCAGAAATTACTTCCAGCACTGGATATGAAGCATTCTGCAGTATGTTTTAAAGTGAGGGCTGGATTCACTGCTTAAATAAAGAAAGCCAGTTTGCTTCAAACGGATCATTTATTGCTACCTTCATGCTGTATATTTATTGTGAGGATATTGTCACATTTCTTTCAGTTTTGAAAATGTAAGTTGGATTTTCTCTTTCAGGTTGCCATCTGGTGTATTGCGAACAGTCTCAGAGAGTAAGAGGCCATCTGTTAATACTTTTTCAGGAAGCTTTTTATAGAGCAGTGAAGTGGCAAATCTCAAAAACACGTTGTAATGACTTACAAGATCTCGGGTATGTGTACAAGTAAAGGCTGATATTTTATTCCTATCAACAATATAGCTATCAAGCTGGGGAGGAAAGGAAGAGAAGAAAGAGAACTTGCACACAAATGCACATGCATTTTAATGGCTCTATTGCATATATTACTTTTTCTATTTTTACATAAAATGTAAAGTGAGTTTCTGAAGCTCTGATTCAATTTATGCTCATGTACTTTAGCAAGACTGATTGCCTCTTTGAGAAGCTGTTTCCTTCTTTAACCATTAACAGAGATCAAATTATCCAGGATTTTGCCTAATAATACTAAGAATGTAGCTTGTGTTCCCATAGCATGTGATTTTACATCTCTAGTGCTTGGTGCTCCCAAGGTGCTGATATGTCTATTGCAAGATTCTGCCACGCAGGAAAGCCTCCAGTTCAGATCTGCCAACAACCTCTGGCCAATATTTGGTGAGTCTAAGGCAAAAGGTTATTTCCACATTCAGCTCTGCAAGTAGAGAGATTTTCAACCCGAATTTGATATGCCCACTCAGTCACTGAGGGTAGCAGTGGAGGACATGACTGACAGAAGTGCTGCCTGATGATTCTGGCTGTTGCAGGAGTGGGTACTGACATTATTGAGAGCCTCCCTGTGGGCTGTATATGTTGAGCCACCTTTTCCCACTCCCATGGACTTCCTCCATTATTTTGTGGCGCAGCAGAAGCAAACAGAGCTGCATCACGTCCCAGCCTGTGCAGGGCTGAGGTTTATCTCAACTCTGTTCTGGCCTGTGGGAGAGGAGACGTTGCTTTCAGGATCAGGGTCTTTGAAAGCACTCAGAGAAGCATCAAATGACTGATTGCTTTGTGGGCCTGACATGCAGAGAAAGAAAGGCAAGTGCTGATTAGCTGGGCAGGTGACTACCGTTTTGCTACCACAGAGCTAAACAGCATACATTCAATGCCCTTTTAAGGTGATTTTTGGGTGCTCAAATGAATCCTTCCTGAATATTGTGTTCCACTTCCAGCTCTGCACCATCTGAAGTGTCCCAGTCAAGCACATTTTTCTGTTTTTTAATACTATATTTATTTTCTGTGCCTCGAGTTCTGCAGTAACAAGATTCTGTAGTGGTGTTCTTGGGCATCCCTCTGTGGAACAAGTCCTGCTTCAATTAAGTGTAATAGTAAGATCTTTTTCTCTTCAGTGCTTCCAAATTTGATAGTGAGACATCAAAAGTATCATCCAGGTGTCACTGATAATAAATGTCAGTGCTGCTGCATGTCAAGGTCATAAAAACCTCCAGTAAGGGCTGTTCAGGCTGGCATTGTGCTTAAATACTATCATCATTTAAACAAAACTAGGCAGCTCTAAAAGGAAAGGCAGCATGAATATCACCATAAAATTAAGCCCACTAGCCAGTGGGGAGAGAATCTGAAGCCTGTATGTTGGAAGAGTTCTAAAAGCAATGCAGGATGGTTTTTCAGTGCTAAAAACCCTCAGAAATAAAGAAATAAGTGATTCCAGCTGGGTTCAATATAATGTGAGTCAATTGTGCATAATGGTATTGAGCAGTAGTCAGAGTATCTCTAAAAGTTTTATTTATAAAAAGAACATTTCTTCCAAATTATTTTTAGAAACATTCTCTTTTATTAAATGAAGAGAAAGTAATCTTTGTCTTTTTCCTATATTTTTAGTGCAAAAGAAAGAGAAAGAATGCACAATAAAAACTGGGGGAGGGCTTTTTTGTTGTCCAAAAAGATCCTGTCTCAGCCACAATTTTTAGTTAAGAAGAATGCTTCCCCCCCCCATCTAATACTCATACTATGTTGCTGAATGATTATTAACCCCAGGCAACAGGCAGTCATAATTTTTTAACCATATTATCTGAGAATGCTATTAGAAAGGCCTTGAATGCAGGGAAGCATTCACAGAAATTAGTTCTGTTGTCTTTATTTCATCTCAAAACAAGCCTAGGTGGTCTTGACTGGCAGCTGCCCTGGGCTTTAGCATCCTTCTTTCTTTGTTAAACAAGAGAAGCTGCCAAGAGGTCTCCTGAGATGTCAGGAAGCTAAGTGCTGCTGTGAAGATGTGCCCTGTGTCCTTCATCCATTCCATGTCTGTTAAGCCAGGTCAGCAAACAGACAAAAAAGCTCATGGCTGAAAATAGTTCCCCAGAGGTGGAGGCTTATACAAGTCCCCTAAAAATTACCTGCCAACACCTCAGCACTGAGAATTATGGCTTACTGGGTCACTGTGGAACAGATGACTACACTCTCTGCCCAGGAGTGGATTGCATTAACAGTGCATCCCTGATGAATTTTGAGGTGCCCTAGCATGTGGGGCACTGCATTTTGCCGCCAGAACTGAGATGCCACATAAACATCTGTGTGCTACACCTGAGATGTACTGGTGTGATCTGGAGCCCAGGCCTAGGAAGTGTCTAGAACAGACCTTTCCTGTGTTGTGGTTTATTTTGTGTTGCTGTGCATCACATCTACGAGCTTGTGTGGATTTACTGGGGTAATGAAATATGAAAGATTGACTCTAGTCCTGTTTAGGGTTAAGAGTCTGTAAATCCACTGTGCTTGCAGAGACCAGGAATAATTTAAACACTGCTCACATTCCTGCCTCCACAGTAGGGATGGGTATTTTGTTTTGAGGATTTTTTCCTTATCTCAACTGCTGTACCATTTGGCTATCTGAAGCTTTTGCATGCTTCACAAACACCATCTGTTACAACCCAAGACACAAACACTGCAAATGATTAGTAATATAAGGCAATGTTGCAGCTGTATGTGGTGTGGAAACCTGATAGAACCAGAACTTTCTTTGTAAGCCTGACGTGCTGAATAGTGTGTTTGTGATTTGTCTAAGCTTTTGCATTTGTCAAATAAAGATTAACTTTCTGCTGCTGTGGGGACATGACAGAATAAAAAAATTAAAACAAACCATTACCCCCCACCCAAAAATCCCCAACCAACAACAAAAAACCCCAACCCAAAACAGAAAGAAAGAAGAAAAGAAACCCCAATAAACCAAAAGAAACCCCAATAAAACCAAAACAAAGCCACAAGTGTTCCATTTAGGAAATATTCTTGGAGCAATTACAACCTCTAGGATAGAGGGAGTCCCTAGCAGGGAAATGTTTCCAACTGCCACATGATAATACTGTATTAGATGAATCTTTTCTGGAATAGCCTATATATTCAATGCCCTTTTAAAATCATAAAACACTTAAAATATACATATGTTAGGGACTATTCAGCTGTTCTGGCCATGGGCAGATTGCAATAAATACCCATACCCTCCTTCTTGGATTGTCATTCAATGTTCATGGCACAGACTGGTTCTCCCCAAGCTCCAGTACTGGTTTTCCTCTTTGTTTTATCCTCCAGCCTTGATTGCAGAAACAGATGAAGAACTGTTTGTGCTGGGGGGTACTAGATTAGAGAGGAACACCCTGTGTGCTCATGGATGTACATGAGAATGAACAGGCAAGGAGAGCAAGGCTTAAATTTGACTGCCTGCAGGATAATTGTGTTACTGTGTGATAATCGAGGGCATGGTCCAGCTACAGAGACAGAAACTCTGAATTGGTGAGATGAGTCCCTTTTTAATGTTGAATAAAAGAAACTGTTCAAATCAATAATGGTGTGTTATTGTTAATCTTCCTCTCCATCATTAAGATATGCATGTGTCTTTGCCATCTCTAGGCATTTGGAAATATGAGGACAAAGTTAGAATCACTTTTGTATTTCCTCTCTCTGCACTCAGATCCTTATCCTGTTCTCATATCACGTAGTGCTTGTTTTAAAAACAAAAAAGAGTTTAAGAGTTTTAACTCTAAAAAACTCTTTCATTTGTGTCAGACTAATAGGTGAAATTTGGCAGAAGGTAGGTCTATGGTTTTTGCTTATGCAAACTGTTTACTCTATATAAGAAGTGCACTATTGTCCTTAAGCTTGTATTTTCAAAAAAGTATCTCTTGTCCTTGAAGAGAGGGCAAGAAGTAACACTCTTAAACTGAAGCTAAACCTTCCAGCTAGATAGTAAGGAAAAAACCAAACCCTCACTGATGGAAAGGACAGCGAAAAGGGGAGAGACTCACAGGGAAATCGTGATGTGTGCATCACTGGAGACCTTTAAGAGCAAATACCATATTTACAGTTCATCTCACCATGAATAGAAAGATGAACTAAATGGCCTTCTGGGGTGTGTTCCAGGACTATGATTTTGAAAGCTTGTGACCCAGGAGGCCTTTCCCAGTGCTGTGCTGTCAGTAAGGAAGGTCAGGATGATCACGGAGACGCTCGGCTCGGGGGTGCAATCCTGAGCAGACCCCTGGGGGCTCAGCATGGGCAGGAAAAGCTTCATGTCTCCCCGTGGGCCCTGGATACAGGGCTGGCTGAGCAGGGAGGTACTTCATTTAGCTAGTGGGAAAAGCTCAAGAATGAGCAAATCTTAATTCTGTTTCTCTGGAGTTGTGCAGCAAGAAAGCAGCAGTGTCAGAGCAGTGGGTACAGTGAAGCCTTGCCTGCATCGTGCTGTGCCCTGCTAAAATACAGTAGGTGATACTCTGATGGAGGAAACTAAACTTATTGTGCCTTTCCCTCTTCATGGCTGCAATCTGGAGTGTAGACTTGATGTGGTTGTTGGCTTGTGACAAGATAAACCCACCTTTTCTTCTTTCCTGAGTAAGTCTTTAATTCCACTGAGTGTGCTGTGGCTGGCTGGGCGTTTGCAGTTCCCCACCCAGGAGTCATCATGCTGGAGGAAGGCAATGAGACTTTCCCACCTTGTGAGCCAGGCATGTCCTTGGACAAGGAAAGGGGCTGCCTTGCCACAGGAAGTGCTGATGCCAGTGCTGTGGCCTGCCTTTTATGGGGGACTGGATTGCAATGCAAGGAGCTGGCATTTTCATAATAGAAAATCTAGACAGTCTATTCTGCTGGTTTGATAACTGATATTTAAATAACTGCAGCATATTCCAGAGCACTGAGCAGGCACGTGTTTATGCCCTGCCAGTTGCCCTTTTCTGTGTATTATGAAGTGTAAGACAGCAGGATTGTGAGTGGCTGTGATTTAAATGACTAAATTTACTCTAGATTAAATGTTTGCCTTTCATGTTTGATTTCTCATTAACTGAGAATTTACAAAGTCAAGTACACAGTCCTATTCTTATTTGTAAACTTGCAGCTTTCTATCTTAATGCCTAATAATAAGTTCTTCCCTCTGGTTGTTTAATGTATCACTTGTAATTCCGTTTTGACAAATCTCTCAGCAGTTCAGAAAACTCTTTGTTACAAGGAAATAAATATCCTGCTGACTCAATGGGAAAGAAACGCTTTTTGTCCTTTGAAAAATGTTGCAGCCCTCTAGATTGGTCAGTGTTACTTATCTGAATAGTGCTATTGTAGAGAGGAAAAGGATTCTTTATGGGCCAAAGAGCA
Organism: Geospiza fortis; assembly: GCF_000277835.1. NCBI lineage: Eukaryota > Metazoa > Chordata > Aves > Passeriformes > Thraupidae > Geospiza > Geospiza fortis. Next base: position 5,159,085 of record NW_005054314.1, read on the forward strand.
TTCGAGGGTACTGGAGTATGTAGGGCAAGGTTATCAAGGCTTTGCTTTGGTAATGTCTATTTTTGCTCTGAAAGATCATCTTACATGTGATATTTGTCTCTGTTAAATACATTGCCTTTATTATTGTAGTAGCTTTTCTTTTTTAATTACAAAATGCTGACAAGATGTTTTGCAGTGATATATTATAACTACATTAACCAGGTGCATTAGGATCTGTGTGTATGGCAATTGATGCTTTCTCTTTGTCACTTACATAATGAACCTTCTGCCTGCACAGAATAAAATATTTATCTGGAATGCAGGCTAAAGCAAATGCTGGAGACTGGAGGAGGAAAAAACAGGCTGCCTGCAGTGAATAATTGTTATAATCTCATTGTCCTTTGCAAAGTTGTTAATTAAGGCCTTTACTAAGCAGACTGTGCTTGCAGGAGTCCCACAGAAGTCAAGTTGTGCTCTTGTGCATCTGTTAGCTCACAGTGGTTTGAATGTGCTTAATGCAAGGCTCCCCAAGTTTCATCCTCAGACAGGCTGTGTCTTGGGGGGGTGTCTTGTAACATTCTCCCCTCTCTCTCCCCTTCACTTCTTTCTTCGAAATAAGAAAGAAAATAACACCTGAAGGAGGATGGTAAACTAATGTATAGAGCTTGGGCATCTCCATCATCAATATTGGCATGTAAGCCTGCCAGGCATGTGGGGCTGTTAGTTTATTTGCAGGTGCTCTCTGGAGTTTTCTCTGCAAGGAGCAACTGGTATAAATTGTGTGTACTTTGCCTACTCTAGTTCCAAATTCTTTTTGTTATTTAGTATTTCTATTTCTATAGCAACTAGAAAATCCACTTAGGGATTTTGACCATTCCTGGTAGGCAGCAGTGTAAATAGTATAAGGAAGCAATATTTTAGGTGAAGAGAGCTGAGCAAAAAATGATCTATTGTTGTCATATTTTCTGTAGGTATTAATGGAAAGGAAAATTTTTGAAAACCAGAATGAATTAATTTTTAGATTGTTTCCCGAGTGAGGGGACAAAGGAAAGAAAGCAAAAAAAGGCCTGATTTTAAAAAGCAGCAAATGGAGAAGTTTGGTGCCGAGGGCTGATTGGAGGCAAGGACTGACATCTTGAGAGCAGATGAGAGGAAATGGGATGTGTCAGTAAATTATGAACAGCCTTAAAACTCAAGGCAAGCAATTCATAAATAACAGAGAAGGGAGAGCTGAAGGAGGAAGGGGAAACCAGCAAGATTTGAACTCAAAAAAAGGTATTTGTCACAAGATTTGGGAGGGAAGCGTATGGGGGAGCAATCATTTTAGGAAGGCCAGAGAGAAGAATGTTTATGTGACAGGACTGACTGGTTCCTGTGTGAAAAAGCAGGGGGGAAACTCCCAGCATGATGCAGGCAGAATCAGCAAAAGAAGATTGAGTAGGGAGAACCAACAGGTGGAGAAGCAAGCAGAATCACAGTGGAGATTTCCTGAGCAGGGACAAACTGAATGTGGTAGTGCTGAGTGTAAGGAGACACAGAGGAAAATAGGAAATGAGGTGAAGATGAGAACAATTCCTGAAGAACTAAAAGCTGGCAGCAGCAAAGTAATTTCTATGTCTCATGGGAAAAGAGAAGGAAGAAGAAAGAGCAAGACATTCAAATGTCTAAAAGTCTGGTGTCCTTTCTTTTTTTTGGTAGCTAGTTGGCAAAATCCTGTATGGATAAAGAATAAATTGTGGAGGTGGATTTATTTTTATCAGAAAAGCAGACTTTGTTAGAGACGTGCCAGAGAAACTGATGGAGCAGGTAATTCTGGTCTCCACGATTCTACTGGAACTGCTTTCTTTTCTGAACTGAGCTGATGTGGTGTAAATGGAGGTGATCTGGGATGGAAGCTTGGAAAATGAAATCTTGTTAAGTGAGAAAGAGTGAGAGAGTTCTTATAAATGGAAAGGAAGGCAGTGAGGAGGAGGCTGAAAGCAAACAAAAGTTTTTCCTGTGTACTGGACACATGAAGCAATTGAATTGTGAAAAAGCTGACAGTCATGAAGTGGGAGAGAGGTGGAGAAAGCAGATAGTGCTAATAAAGGCATTGTGGAACAAGGGCTCTGCAGCAGGAGGGTCAAGCCACATGTGCAGGTGTGAGACCAAGGAGATGGGTGACAATAAGCACAGATAGCTCATTGGTACAGAAGTTGTCCTTGAATTAAGCTGAAGGAAAGCCAAGAGTCAGTGACAGAGGAAGGTGGATGATGGAGCTGGATTTAAGGTAGCCAACAGCAACAGTGAGGAGAAGAGATGGCAGGACTCCTTGTTTACTAAAATTAAATATCTCTTTGCTGCTTAATAATCAGTTGTTTTGAGTTAGAGCACATATTTCATAGTTTTTGGCAGTATCGGTAAAAGTAGGATTTTAAAAAACCCACAAATACATATAATTGAAAATGAACTCTCAGTTACTAACTAAACTAGCTGTTTGGTGTTTATTTGGTGATATAGAGATAAACCTGGAGTCACACTGTCCATTGCTGGCGCAGTAACCCCAGTGGGGAGCAGGTGGTTGGAGCAGCCCCTGCAGTGGATCTGCAGGGTCCCCGCAGACCCTGCCCGGCTGCTGAGCAGGACCAGGGCAGTGCCAGCACAGCGAGGGGGAGCTGCTGCTGCCCCAGCCCTGCCGATCCAGCACGTTGGATTTTATCCCTCATTTCTCCTGTCTCTCTGAAGGAAATGAGTGCTTGGAAACCGAGCTTCCACCGGCAGAGGTTGCTGCTGTTCTCTTCACCTCCTCCTCTTCTCAAGCTGGTAACCTGTCATGTCAAGCGTTTAGCTGAAAGCAGTGGGAATTGTGAAGGTTTAATGTTTCCCAGACTGTAGTCTGCCACATTAACAAATCTTTCACTTTTCAGAAGATGATAGTGTCAATCACCGTGACAGCCTGAAAGACACCATTCATTGTTAATTAATTATTAGCTGTCAACTCAAAGACTTTGTTGAACTAAGAACATTCAGGCAGATTGTGGATTTCCTCTTTTTTAAACTTTATGTTTAAAGGACACTAAATACCCTTAATTATCAAAGTACGTTGAAATCCTTTCAAACCTCTTTCTTCTGCAGGTGAGTGCTTCAGGTACAATATTAATTATAAATAGAATGAAGATTTTGTAGCTTCTTATTGCTGATTTATGTTTTCATAATGGGTGAACTAAAAAAAAAAAAGTTGCCTTTTTTTGCTTTGCTAACAGTCTGTGATCTCTGGGTTTTGGTGTTTGGAGGAAACAAACAAAAGGAAAGGAACTGGTTTCTTGAGAGGGTCTGAGGGCTGTATGACCTACAGTGGGAACCACGACTTTGTGTCTGACTCCACCACAGAAGTCCTTGGATTTGAGTTGTTGCAATATTTCAGTTTCACTGTTTGGACCAAGAAATTGAGGATAGCTTTCTCACTGTGCAGGTGGGAATGAACCATTAGATGGCTTTTTCCTATGCAGTGATCTGATTTCCCAGCAGTTCTGAGCCTGCCCAGCCATCCCTGCAGAGCTGTGTGCTACAGGAGCCTTGCAGTGAGAGGTGAGGATGCCCATGGGGCTCATGGGGACTGAGAGTCCTGCAGGGAGATGTGAGGATGATGCTCATGGGGGCACTGCTCTGACTGAGAGCCTTGCAGTGAGATGTGAGGATGATGCTCATGGGGACTGAGAGTCCTGCAGGGAGATGTGAGGATGATGCTCATGGGGACTGAGAGTCCTGCAGGGAGATGTGAGGATGATGCTCATGGGGGCACTGCTCTGACTGAGAGCCCTGCAGGGAGATGTGAGGATGATGCTCATGGGGGCACTGCTCTGGCTGAGGGCCATGGGAATGCCCAGCCCAGGAACTCAGCTGGGGCACAGAATTGCTTCCAGAATGTGCCTGCACGTTTGAAAACACTGGCCAAGGCTCTCTCCATTTGGGCCTGCCAAATGCAGAAGGATACAATAATACTTACCTACCTTACAGGAGTGCTCTGAGGCTTAATTAATGCGTAGGGTAAAATGCTTTGAGATCCTCAGGTCATAATGATACTTAGCACTTTATATCTTCAAAGCCCCATACCCAATGCGAAGGAACTAATCCCAAACTAATTAGGCAAAAGGCACTATAAAAGTGCCAAGTGTTGTTATTTGCCTTAAAGTATTATTATTTAATCACAAATTGCCTCAAAGTGAAGTGTGACTGTATGAGATTAGAGACATAGTAATTAAGGCTCTGATTTAATATTTTAAATTTATTCAGCATACTTCAATACTGCTCTTGAATTTTTTTTCATTCTTTCCCAAACACCCAGTTCACATTTTAATTTTTATAAACACTGCATCCTCATCACTTAATAGGCTTTCCCTCTTCTCTCAGTTGTGTGCCCCTAGGATGTTGCAGTGCTGAGGGAAGATAGTTTGGTGAACAAGGATTTGGCCAAATTGGAACACAGCAGACTGAGTGTGTGCGGGTATGAATTAAATATGACAAGAAGGAAATGTGTAAATAAAGTCTTTCTTGCATGCGTGGTAGATATATTTATGTATGTGCTGTGTAAGTTCTACAATGCAAAAACAGCTCTGAAAGCATCTGTCACCCCACATTACTTATTCTGCCTTTGAGATACAAGCTGCAGCAGCCCTTCTGAAATACAGCACTTCCCTGCATGTCAGGGAGCAGCTGTACTTAGACTGATTTGGGAAGCAATGGCTTTGGGTAAAGAGTCTGGTGAAATTCACCCCTCTGTAGAGAAACTCAGGCACCACTCCCCTCACAGATAAACCCATTTAAATGATGGAAGGGATTGTGAATACCTTGTGTACAGGATTAGATTTCATCCACAGCATGGTGGTGAGTTTAGGGAAACTCTCTTGGTGGGTACTGACTATATTTGCTCTTCTGTCTAAGGCAATAGATCTGTTTCTTGGGTGTAATAGACCTGAAGTTCATAGGTACATGTGGATTAGATGCAGCACAACCAGACTGTGCCACTTTACAGACCTTGGTGGACATAATCCTGCCTTCCAGTGCTGTGAGATTACAATTAACAGAGAGGCTGGACAAGGAAGTTTATGGGATAGGAAGGCTTCAGAGTGACAAGGGAGCAGTGTGGACACTTGGTCCTGAGTGAGCCTTGTGATGGCACACAGCCATTATAGTAACAGATTGAAAACTCAGCAGCAGCCACACAGACACACACTCTACAGCCACCACACTGGAGAGAAAACTTGTCTGCAGCAGGGGAGATGGGGAGAGGCAGGAATCCCTCAGCTCTGGATTGCAGTAACACTGGGCTTCCTGAGGAACCTCATTGCGACAAGTGGAATTACTTACAAAACAATGCTCAGAATGACAGCAGCACCACTGACAGCATTTTAATCCTTGTGTATGCATTTACATTTATAAGTTATAATTATTTAACACTTATCCAATCAAAGGAAGCTTTTGGAAGTTTGGGATTCTTTTGTAGAGCAATGGTTTCTCATGAGCAATAGTAAAAGCTTATAAAGGCAATTTTCTTAGAGAAAATTGTGAAAACTCATTGTCTCTGCTTTCTTGCCTTCTCCCCAGAAACTTTCCCTTGCAACTTACAGAATTTTTTTCATTTCTTGAAAGCTTGTGAAGCTTAATTTTGGGGGAAAGCAGTTCCCTTCCAAGCTGATCTTGGAAGAGATTGGAGACAAGAAGCGTTGACACTGGTCTGCATCCAATCAGAGAATTGCTTATATAGCAGCTGGTGAGGCTGGCCTGAGCTGGGGGAAAAGTTGCAGGATATTTGTGGCTCTGTTAGTCTGAGATGTGCAAAGTTAAATTCAGTTTTGAAATGGGGAAATTTTGAGGGGGCTCATGACACAGCCACATTCAGGGCTCAAACTTCTGTTCCTTGTGCTGTTTGCCTTGCATGCTGCAGGAGCTGAGGGAGATGCAGCCAGGGGCATGCAAACCCTGTTTGAGGAACCAGGTGTTCTGTGAAACTGCACTTGCTTCCCTGCTTTCCCACCAGCTGAAGATGCAGTGCTGCACACTGGGACTGAGCTGCAGCACACAACTCTTTGAAGACTCAGAGCTTGAGAGAGTTTATTTCTCAGCATGAAGGACCAGAAGGTTTCTGTTTATTCTTAGCTTACTTTCACTGAAGTGTTCAGCTGTCTTTTGCAGTTCAGGTGCATTGCTTTTACAATGAAAGCCAAATAACCTTTGCCTCCTCCTGGAAGAAAAGCAAAAATCCTCCATCCTAACAGAAAACATCAACATAGCAATGATCTTTAAAATGAATAACTGAACCAGGAACTTGTGCTTAAACAAACAAGTGTGGTTTTGTCACAATCTTATTGCCAGAATGTATTTTGATAGAACTTCATGGTGGAGAGGATCTGTGTAAAGCAGGGACATTTGAGTGCTCCAGGTAGGCTGCTTCATTCTGGAGAACTGAAGCTCTCATTGAAGAGTCTGACAGTGAGCTCTCTCTTGAAGCTTACTCTTGATGCTAAGGGAGGAAAAGGTGAAGAGATGAAACAATGAGACCTGCTGTACTTGGGAGCGTCTTTTGGTTAAACTTCAACAGCTCCTTTTGTGTTAGAAGCAAAGGCACCTGCGTGAATTGTGAGACAGAGAGCTCAGACTGGTGAAAATCAGAATGACTCTGCTAAGAGAATGCCAGCTTTGACCAGGTCAGCACCTGATCCATCTGCCCTTACAATGACAAAACCTGCTGAGGGATCCAAACCCTGCTCCTGCCACACCCAAACATGGGCTGGGATGGGAGGCATTAATGTCTTCCCACTGCTCACACACCTTGGGGGAAGATGAGGTGTAATGAAGCGCTGACCTAAAAGACAAGAGCCCCCGAGGAGACAGGTGCTATCAAAATGTCATCTAGATAAATAAGGACCCAAACTCCTAGTATCTTAAGTAGCTGGGCTATTGATTAAAGAATCATGATAAATGAGTATAGGGCTGTGAATTAGATCAATACCATCAACCTTAAAAGTCAATCTCCTGTACCAGCTTGAGGAGAGACTAAAAAAATGCACTCAGGAGAACCACAAATCCTTGGGCTGATGGTGGCCTTGAGGCTTTCAGCTTTTCTCTGCCATTTCTTTTCTTCCTTTGGTCCTCTGAATAGACTTTAAAGAGCCGGTAGAAGAGAGGTTTATGCCTGGTAAATATTTCACAGTTCACAAAACTAGGTAAGATTACCAAACCACAGGCCTTGCAGTAGCTAAGAATGTCTGTAGGACATTCTGTTGTCTGTTAGGGTACTGTAGAAGAGAAACATTTCTGTGGCAATTGTGCTACAAGTACAGGGTCAAATCCCCAGAAATGCTGGACAGACATTGACCCTCTTGGGATGAGTTCATACCCACAAAGAAGGAAACTGTAAAGTTTCTTGTTTTGTTGAAAAAGAGATCATGTGCTTGGGATATTCTGTACAAAAAAAAAAAAAAAAAAAAAGGAAGTCTAACTACAAGGATAAGAAAGAAATTACTAGATTTTGGGAAATTAAGTATCCTTGCTCTGTGTAATTCTCTGGTTGAGGCTTGGGAGGGGGGTGTTGGCCATTTTAGCACTGCAGATTTTGGAGCAGGATAAAAGTGATGGTGCTATGCTGAAGCAGAGCTTGTGCCTTGCAATAGGGCTCTGCATGTACCAGGGCTTCATTAAAGGCCTGTTTCTATGCCCATATTGGCCTCTTGGTGTAAGCTTCAGCAAAGTCACATAAACTTTTCCCCTCTCTGTTTTTTTTGCATCTACAAAATAGAAATGTGTAAGCCTTATTGGATATCAGCATATGTTTCATTTTTATCACTTATTTTTGTTATTCTTGCAGAAGTATTGCTCCAGGCTTTCTTAAAGTACCTTCCTTTGTTTGCCTACATCTCTGCAAAATGAAGTTGTAGCAGCCACAGTTCAACACCAAGGGCTGTTGGTTGTAAAGACAGGTAAGGATGTTTGTAGGAAGTATTTCCTTTGTTTTCTTTTGGAGGGAGAAGTCCTAAGATACACAGTCCTTGTTTTTGACTTTTGAAGTCTTTTATTCTTTGATTATGGTTAATTTCAGAGGTTATAGGTATGGTATTTATATCTCACTGTGAGGGAGAGACTTTCATCAGACTCAGCACAGACATTGCCTGCAAAGGTGTGGTTTCTTGATGCTGCTTTTGGAAAGTTTCATACAAATCAGAGTCTGTGAACAACCTGTTTCTGACTGTAGGTAACAATAGCAATGAGAATTTGTTTTATGATGCTATTAAGAGGCTTTCCCAATACTAACATGAGAACTGTATCTCTCTGCTGGTAATCTGTGTGTGTGTTGATTTTAATAGAGCACTCTCTTGTCATCTGACTGCTCAGGATGAAATTAACCCCCTGTGCAGATATCTGGCACTTGTGCATCACTTGACTTGCCTTTTGACATGTTAATTGTGATTGAAATGATACCTAATACTTCTACTGGTTTACTTCAGAGAATTGAATTTCCTGCAAGCTAGGTAGCAGCTCTCATACAGAAATCATCTCCTTCCTAGAAGCATCCTCATCTTCACCTTCAGAGTGCTGATGCTCCCACCTGAAATAAGGAGACCAGCTCTCAAAAATCTGTTGAAGAGTAGGGGTCAGGGGGATTGCTTGGGAGCAAGCTGTCATTTGTGGTCTTTTATAGAGGGCAAGATCCTCAGGAAGTGGTAATGGGTAGGAAAGAGAGCTCCACCTGAAAGTAGGTGTCTACTCTAGGGAGTTCCAGTCCCCTTTTCAGTGGGGATATGAGTCTTTCAAAAGGATTAGTGATGCAGTAGGCCATCAAATTGCTTTTAATCTTTAAATGATTCTTCTTCATGGCAGAAATTTGAATTAAATAAGGAAAAGTTAAGGAAGTATTTTCTTTTGTTGTTGGGAATATGTTTTCCAAATCGTGATTCTAGAAAACTAAAAAAAAAAAAAAAAATTAAAAATGGACTCAATTAGAAATGCTAAATGAGGACCATAATGAGATATCCAAAGTATTGCCAAGTGAATTTAATCACTTTCTGATCCTAACAGCCACACAATTCAACTCTTTCTTAGCATAATTAAGCAAGTGACAATGAGGATGCTATTCCAAGACATGGTAATGAGATGCTGTGGGGCCTGAATTCAGCTGGAGGGGATTTCCTATTAAATATTTATTGTATGTGCAGCTTCTTCAGTAGCTAGAAATATAGAAGAGGGAATTTAGCCAAATCGAACCTCTTTTCTGAAATTAATATGTGAAAAACTGAAGAACTGCCACCACTTGGTTTTGGACTGACTATTATTTTTGGCCTGCAGGCTGAATTCAGCATCAATAAATATCATTGTTTGTGTAGGAGGAAAATAAATATGAGGAAGCTAGAATGTAGGAAAATGGAAAGGGTTGAGGAAGAAATATGAATGTGACAAAGCAATTAGGGACAGTTCAAATGATAAAATTCAACAGGAATTAACTAGTCATGGGCTGTAGAATGCTGAAAGGTTTAAGGGGAAAAAACCCAAGATGTAGAAAGGAAATGGATAACAGAGATGAAGGTATGAGCCACTGGACTAAAACATAATAAGACTTTTAAGCATAGTGAACATTTAATTTTGGATCCAGGGGAAAGTAAAGTATGCTTTCATCACATTGCTTTTGGGAGTTTATGGATGTTGTGGAAGTCATGGCCAACCTATATTTGACTGAAACTGCAGGAAAAAAAGCTCTGTCAAGGCCTCAGGGATTTATATCCCATTGGCACATATAAGCCCAAGAAGAATGCTGTGTAGGCTCCAAAACTGAGCTGGGGCCTTCTTCGTTATTGATTTTCTCCAAAAAATCCAGCTTGCTTTAAATCTCTTCAAATGTCCTGATCATCTTCCATACTGTCTTATGACATTTATGATAAAGGGGAAAATGAAGTCAGATCAGAATTTATTCTTTATTAAATTGGGAGCACCCAAAAGAAATTTGGGAGGTGTTGAGAGTGGCTGTTTTGTTTTGTTTTGTTTTGTTTTGTTTTGTTTTGTTTTGTTTTGTTTTGTTTAAACCCAACTGGTGCATAAGGAAATGTATTCTTAAATGCCTTCTTGTTCCCGGCTGGAGTGTGCAGGGGCAGCAGGTGCTGGGGATGCAGGGGACACAGAGGTGGCTGCAGCCTGAGCAGAGCCCAGCAAGCCCCACTGCTGGGGGAGCCCCTGGCCCTGGGAGCTGCCTGACTTGTAGGGACTGCAGCTCTTCCTGGCCTTTGGCAGAGTGCACTGCAAGTTCTTTGCACCTTTATTTTCTCCATGGCTTTGAGAAGCAGATGGATAGCTGAGAAATGAATGAGATCTGGGAGAGGAGCGAAGCATTATTGGCTCCCATGTAGAAACAGTAACCTTCCCCTTTTTGCATCCTCACACACCTAATTCACTTCTTGGGCTTTGCTGAACTTCTTTCCATGTGTGTTGGAGTGATGGCTGTGGAGTATATTGGAATTCCAAGGAGAAGCTGCTATGTAAATAATAATAATTCCTGTCATACTTGCTAAATGGCACTCATAATTTAAAAAAAGTTTTTGGCAATAGGATCAAATTAACTTGATGAGAAAGCTCTTTTTTCTTGTAAAGTACTAGGAAAGCTGTGAGACAGGAGGCGCAATTAATTATCTCACTTGGATTAAAAGCTCTTTTATTTGATATTTGATCTCTTATTACTTGATTTCCCACAAAATTGCTGGTAACGTGCAGTCCCACTTAATAGCTCATTAGCACTCCGGTAAGGTGGTCAGGTTTGTGTATATTAAAGCAGTTGCTGGCTGGCAGTGAATGACTTCAGCCATAATTAATTAATTAAATGTGTGTAAAACATGGTTCATTAGCAAGGTGTGTGACAATCTCATGGTGTCCAATGCTGTCCCTCTAATCGTGTAATGGGCATGATGCTGCTGCAGCACTGCTTCATTAGTTTCCAGCTTCTGCTGCTGTTATTTGGGTAACAGACCTCTGATTTCCAGGGCTTGTTCCAGTGACCTGCTGCTGTTGGCAGGTATAGTTTACGGCAACCAATCGAACAGCATTTCTTCCTCTTTTCACTTAAAACCCACACAATTAGAAATTATTGCTATAGCTTAGCAGCAGTAGCAGAACAATTGCTAGGGAAGCTGGAAATCTCAGTTCAACTGTAGTTCAGGCAATAACTATTCTTTATACTCAATTATGCACTGTAACCCATTAGGGAAGTCTGTGGTTTCCTGATGTAGTTTTTTTCTCCCCTCCTGTGTTACAGCAAGGTTGCAACTGGCTGCAAGTATATTAGAAATTGGTATGGTTGTAGAATTATTCTGCAGGCTGTCTGACTTCTGTCCACTATATTTATCTGGCACATTTAGAGACAGAACAAAGCCAGGAGCTTCAGGCCTTTAACCCAGGTGTTGTTAAGTGTGGAAGAATACTAATCTGCAGAACTGTGGTGTAAAGCCATTAGAAAGTCATTCTTCAGACCTACTAAATCCAGAAATAAGTTACTACTTGGACTGCTGGGCCCTGATCATGATTGTCTCCTCACAAAAGAAAAGTTTGAGGAGGGGTTTACTTGCACCACTTGAAACCTTTTGCATTCAATCTCTGCGAAAATGGGATTGACTGGTTCTGTCAACATCTTGGTTTTCTTTCACAAGCAAGGCAAAAAAATGTCTGAGTTTTTGAGAGAAACTGTGGGTGTGATAATAACAAATTCAGTTAAGGGGGATATAATAATCCCCATTGTAGTGAGTAAAGGTATTAAGAATGTTGATCTTCCTTGGTTTTAGGTTCAATTGTACTGAGCTTGTGCATTTGTTCTTGTGGAGGTGTTTCTCTGTGCCATGTCGTTCTGTGGTTAGGAGGGCAGGTGGGTTTGTGGTGTTTCTGTTATGGTTTTGTGCTGCTTTGTTTCTGAATGAATTCCCAGAGAGCTTTGGCACTCTGTGATATTGATGCATGAAGCCTGCAGTAATGATGGCTCTGGCTGTTGTTCAGAAATATGGTTTTACAGGATTACTGTCATATTTGACTGGTATTTAATTAACTTTCTGTTCCTGATGTTTGCCGCAGTCAGAACATGCACAGGTAGTTTCCTTCTCCTGTGGGTGCATTGGAGGTCATTAATGAGGTTATGAGGGCACTAGAAAAAGAATAATGTGTGTGTCCTGGTTATGGTGCCTTTTATGCAACCATTTCCACACCTAAGGCATAGCTAATTTCAGGACTGTGTTCATTTTGGAGTTAGTGTGTTGAAGTCTCTCTCAAAACACCCCTTTCTAGATTTCTCCTGTCCAGAGAAAGTCCCCTGCTTCCTCTGGAAGAAGGACTGGCTTATTCAGTTGTGCAAATTATTGTGGTGTGACTTTGACCCAAGCTTTTGGATTGGATTGTCTGAACATTGTGCTTCATCCAAAATGTTAATGAAATACTGCAATGTGCACAGGGATTTTATCTTTTTACTTAAAATACATCTAACTATCAAGGACAAAGAGAAATTAAGTAACCAAATGCATGGGAAATGTCAATGAGAAGAGCACCTCCAGTTTCAGGAGTTGTCTCCTTGCTCCAATTCCATTTCACTGCCATAAGTGTGGACATGAGCAGGTAGTTACAGGCCAAATATGAATGTGCAAAGCTGCTCTTCCCATCCCTTTATTTTGAGCATCCCTCACATGCCAGTTATGTGCTGCTAATGCCTTGAAAGCCATTAGCCCTCATTGCAGTGTTTTTAAGTCTTATCTTTCAAAGTTCTCCCATAATATGTTTCTTTCCAGAGGCAGGCAGTGAAACTTGGTTTTTTTGAGTGTTGATTTCTGAGGCTTTTCACGGGTTTGCAGTTTTTGGTATTTGGGATTTTTTTTTGATGTTTTGGTTTTGGGTTTTTTTTTTTTAATGCAGAAGGTTTTTTTAAAATAAGGACATATTATTTCCTCCTCCTTGAGTCTTCTTTCCCTCCATTATTACAATTTTCAAAAATGTAGATATTTCCTAAATGTTCCAAATACAGAAGAGACTGTTCCACAGCTCTGCCTTTAATGGAGTGAGCAGATTGCAGTAAGAATGCGGTGCTGCTCAGTAAATTTAATGACTCTATGAAGATAAATGTTTCCCTTCCGAAGCCCCTTCTTGTCAGAATACATTTAATACCACCATTCCTTTGAGAACTAAATTCCTGTAGCACTTTGCAGCATATTAGCATGTTTTTCTCACCACATGAAATTGCACTTCAAGCAAGAAATAATAATGTTTCTGCATCCCCTTGTACATTTTTATTACTGCCAATGAATAGGAGTAAATTAACTATTATGGCTAACATTATTCACAGGGACAAATTCCTAACTAATTTTACAGAGAATAATAAATAACTGAATAAATAAGATGCCTTTAATTTCACATGTGAATCATCAAAGACTCTTCTGAATAGGAGGAATAGGGCCAGTTGATTTTACAAACAAGATACAACTCTATAAGAAAAGCTCTAGATGTGTGTCCACTCATCTTTATTTCCTTTTATCTTCCCAAAAGTATAATAAATATCCTTATTATTACACGTGATTCCTATGAAAACAGGTTTCTCCTGTCTAATTATTTGTTTCTATCTTTGTTTATCCAGATACTAATCTGGGAGATGAGCCACATTTTGCTGTTGATTGCTTGGATGCTGCTCTGATTGATGGCAATTATCGTATGGTTTGCTTCATCTGCAGACCTCTGAGTGCTTTTTAAAGACAGACTCATTGCAGCCTTTTACAATGAAGGAAACTGAGGCTCAGAGTGATTGGGGTCTTGTAGTAGTTACTCAACATGTCCAAGTCAAAGCCCAGTGGATCACAATGTCTTAGGCCATCCAAAGATTCCCTTTCCACTTGACCAAAGAATTGGTCTTAGAAAAGAGCCTATTAAAAAAAAAAAAATTATATTGGTATCCAGTTCATTAGGGATCACTCTTCATTCAAGCATTTTAAAGTGTGGTTAAAAATGATTACCAAAATATAAATATACTTGTGTAGTATTCATAATTTTCAATTAAAATAGAGTCCATATTTTTGAATATGGAAAAATGGGAATATTTGCCCATGAATTTCTGAACTGTGGAGAAAAAAAAGGCACAAATAAATTTCTGCTTATTAAAAATCTGATGGCAACAAAATATTTCATTGAACAAAAACAGTATTTAACCAAGACATTTTACAATTCTTCTTGATAATTTTAAAATTGTATTTCAAGTTCATGTGCTTGATCATTATGTTTGCTTTTCTGTCTGTGTTTAGGCATGTGAACACACACTCATAAACCTACCTTGGCTTCATTCTGAACTGGTGCTGCACTGTTTTTTTCCAACAATACGTGGGGATCCAGCAGTGCCCTACAGGGTGAGTTTGGCTGCAGTGCCAGTGGTGAGAACATCCCTTCTTAACAATATTTGCCACCCAATTCCCTCGACTGACCCACAAGGGTCTGCCTTAAGCCTCCAATCTGAGGAAACTGAATTTCCAGTTCTGCATATTGAGGTGAAAAGGGCCAGGTTTAGCATGAATGTGTTCTGACAGTGCTGCCCCTGGTGTTGGAGGTGGAGGAGAAAGAAGGGCGTACCCACATCCCATAATGCAGCATCTGGCTCTGTGTTTGAGGCACCTGTGTGTGCAACAAGAGCTGCCATTGCTGATTCCTTGGGGAGAGCTGCAGGAAGGGCTGGGTCTGAGTGGTATAGCATACATCTCCACTATTCCTCTGTTATAAATGTATACCTCCATTCCTGTAAAGGTGAGCATGAAGATGTGTGGGCGCTGTTGTTATAACTAGAGCTATTGAAAGACAATCTGTGAAAAGTGTTTTTTACTGAGTGGAAAACTGCATCAAAGGTTTGGTGAAAAATGTCTGTTCTGCTTGAAAAATTCAAATTCCTTATTGGAAGCCACACACACATACCCCTCCCAACCTCCAGCACGGAGCAATTTTTATCACTATGAATTATTTTATTTGGCTTATCTTTATTTTGTTACAGAAAAGAATTTCCCTCCCTAACTGGTTTATTTCAATCTGAAGAATATTCAGAATACCACGGGGAGAATCACACAACAGCTTGGGTTGGAAGGGACCTTTAAAGCCACCTAGTCCATCACCTTCATGTAGATCTTGTTGCTGAGATCCCTGTCCCACCTGACCTTCAGTGGTCCCATGCATGGGGCATCCAGCACCTCTCCTGGCAGCCTGTTCATGTGGCACTGACTGCCAGTGCTGAGCATCTTGGAATCCCTCAGTCCCAGAGCTTTGTTTCTTCCCCTCCTCTGTTCCCCTGCAATAACTGTTGTAAATTAAGCAGTTACTTCTCTTCCTACAGTTTCAAAGCACCAAAGATGTCTGTGAGCCCTTTACCTTTGATGCTAGTTTCCTGTCAGAACGTGTGTTTTGGCATTGCAACATCCTGAAAAAGTTTAATCTGAAGCAGAAGAACTGTAAAATGAAGAGAGCAATTATACACAGCCCAGAGCCCCAAGCAGCTGAAATGACAACAAAGTTTCATCTGTTTATTAGGTTAGCTCTGTTTAGGATAAAATGCTATTAGCAATTTATGAAGAGGAGAGTAGGACTTTGAAATTGAATATCTGTCAATTAAATCTGAAAATCTTAATATGAAATGCTTTTAAAAGTCAAATAACATCTATTAAAACTCCAGATTTAGTAAATGAGAACAGTCTGTACTCTGGGTATACACTGAAGTAAAACTTGTGTATGACAACAGAATCATACCTGGGAGTGGGAGGGGATCTCCTTGTAGACAGAGAGGAAAAATGAGGAATTAAAACAGCCTTCTACTCTTCAAAGGGAATTACTATGTAAAGATGGCTACAGTTGTCAAGGCAACTTTGCTTTTATGAGTGCTCCAAATATGGGCTCTGAAATCCCTTCCTTCCCTGCACCTCCCCCTCTTTCCCCACCCCAAAAAAGACCCCAGACCCAACCCAAAACCCAAGAACAACCCACATAGATTTCTTTGGATAATTTATATTTTTCCACAGAAAAACCTTAGGTAAAAATAGCTGAAAATTGACATTCTTTCCAAGATAAAATAATGAAAAATCAGCCAATATTTGGAATTGATATTTCTCTCTGTAACTTGTTCTTGGTAGTTAGTGATTAAGGTCTAGTGTTTAACAGGGTGGATTTGGGATCCTGCTTGGAGTATGTGGAGAAGAAAAATAGACATTGATAATCTTTAATGTAGAAGCAACTTCTGAGCTCTTTAGTTTCAATAGTATCCTTTTGTTCTGTGTTTGCACACCACTCAGCTCTTGTACAATCTTGGTCCACTCCCTGGGATAAGTCACTAAAAACCTCTTTAGGCTTGAAGGTAAGCGTGGAGAAGAGCACAAATCCTTTAGCTGACTCTACTGAAGAGGGTGGCAGGGCAGCCTGGGTGAGTGGGATTTGCTGTTCCCTTTGCTGCAGAGTGCCTGCCTGACTTGTCCTGCTGGGTGGCCTTTTCTGTTATATTGCATTTTCACCTGCAGATTGAGCACTGAGAGTGACAGCCTGGTGCTGCTGTGTTTACTGACACACAGCTCTTGCAGCTCTGCCCTCACAGGACCCTTTGCTTTCCAGAGCAGAAACCATCTTTTGGTGTGTGTAAGTGTCTGATGTACAACATCTGCAGCAAGGGCACAGGGTTTCTGATCAGCACCTAAAGTTTGACAGCAGTAACGTCAGTATTTTCTGTCTCCATGCCTGAGGGCCAGCCATGAATGCTTTAAATGGTTTGTATACCACAATATAATCTTCACTGAAGCTGCCTCAGATTTTCTTATTTGGTCACAATAATACTGACAATAATCCTTGTTTATACTGATAATGCAAAAAAGAAGGACAATCTTGTACTTAAAGCCCAAAGTTCAGCTTTCTGACCTATAGTGCAGGAATATGAATAATTCCTTTTTCACTGCATCTTGCAGTACTTAAAATGAAAGCTCTGCAGGGCAGATGCTGTATCTTAGTGTGTGTCTATGTGGTACCTAGGATATGCTCTGATCTCAGCTGAGCCATCAAAGTGATGCTTTATCACCTGTAATGTCAAAGAACAGATGTAGCTCAGTTTTTTCTAAGCTATAAGAAGGGTTTATATCCTTCCTGTGGTGCCACACTTGAAAATCAATATGGAAAAGCTGTTGGTTTTGAGCAAGTTAATAATATACAAAATTTCTTACAATCCTTATGTTAAATTATGGTTTCTCTGGTTTCATGTATCTTTGTGGTTGTAGTGCATGACAGTATAAAGATTTTCTGAACAAAATACTTACATTTTTACATTGGTCCCAGGAATTGTCTTTGCCATGATACTGGTTGCTGGTTGAACTTAAATTCCAGACACCACACCTGGCAGAGACCATCACCCATCCTTTTTTTGCTGGACCTTCTGTGATGTCTTGTAGAGTACCTTGTATAATCCACTGTGGATCCAAAGCAGGGCTATGACACAGGTGAATGCCTGTCACAGGGATGGGATTCTGATTTCCAGAGCAGATCAAACAGTCCACTGCTGGATGGCTAAAAAGTTACAGATCAAAAAAAGGCATCTATATGTGTGAAGTTGTGCTTGGATTAATAAGAAAAATATGGGTATTTGTGATGCAAAATATTATGATGCATTGTATTAAGGAATCCCAGGATCTCTATTTACATTGACAGAGTGAAGTCAATTATAAATTTTCTTTGATACAACCATTGATAAGTGTAAGACTACATAGACATGGCAAAATAAATTTTTACTGTAGGAAGGATGTATTTTTTCTAAAAATTCTCCTTACTGTCTCAGATCTGGTTTGCAGGCAATGCTTCTGGGACAGAGGGTCTTTCTCTCTAGGGGCTATAAAGTCATACTGGACAAGTAGCATGAATGGAGAAGTCCCCACTGGCAGTCCAAGTTTGGTTCCTCCCCCACCTGTTGGGACCATATAATCCTCAGGACCCAGCTGCCTAGGGGCTAGACTGAAGCTGATAAAAAGGTGTTTCTGAGACATTCTTGTTTTTCAGCATTTCCAGTCTTCTGGAAGCCCAGACTTGAGTGTGAGGCTGAGCTGCTTTAGCTGAGTCTCTCTTCCCAGGGAGCTGTAACTGCTCAAAGGTGTCAGTGGTACCCAACTGCCAAAGGACAAATGCAGTTGTGGCAAAGGGGGAAAACATTCCCAGACTCATGCCTGAGTTCTTGACAAGTTCCCCTCTGCCAAGTCACGTTTTCTTTCATGTTAATATGACTCTCCTGTGTGTATGTTGGTTTTATTTTTTGGTGGAACACATAAAGCACTGGTGCTTGTCTCCAGTCCTGCAGGTTTGAATGTGCCCATGATAAATAGTTAAGAAAAAACGTTATAGTATGAAAAGTGTATCTCAACAAAAAGTTAAGCTACATTGGCATTTGCTACTATGTAAACACCAGTTGTTAGGAAACAATAAGCATTATTGATATCCCAAATGTATGTATTAGTGGGAACGATGTTAGGTAAAATGTTAACATCTGTCAAGACAATATAAACAATTATAAGTAACTTTCTTTTAATGATGCAATTAAACCATAACAAAAGGTGCACTGTAAATTAACATGACACCACACCAGGTTTATGTATTTTAGGGCATAAATTCCAGTCTGGCTATGAAAATAAACAAAGTTTCCAGAAAATCCCTTCAGAAAAAAAAACCACCTCTGCTACAGCTTTACGAAATAAAGTCTGGGAACTGAGATTGTTATTAAATCTGACCTTGATCAGATTTTTATTATGTCAGAAAAAATGGTTCTTGAGAGACAGAGTTGTCATGGGATTAGAGTACATCTACAGCAAGATGTTTCCATGGCAACAAATCAAACACCATTTCCTAAGTCTGCAGTCGTCTGCCTCAAACCCATGAACTTAGCATTGAATAATTATAGAGAAATGCTGTAATGTTGTGTAAAGAGAGGGGGGAAGATAAATCAATCTGGAGGCAGTGATTTATTTTAAAATGCCAATTAACCCCATAAGTGTGATTGTTTGGAGCTTCTGTTGGTGGCGACAGGTCCCACGTAGGTATTTGGTTTTACAAATTGAAAGCATAATTTTTTTGTCACACATAACCTTAAAAAAAGTGAAAGACGAATCATAATTCCACCAGAATTAATGAAGTCTGAAAGTTATGTATAAAAGCTGTAATAGAAATTCAGAGTTGTGTCAGGGACTCAAGGCAGCAGCAGCACATGATACCCTACCTAATTCTCCTCATGTCTGAAGGATCTGAAAACATACTTGATATGGGTACGTGTTTAGTCTCCTACAACCAATGAGCTATCTAAATTCATAGGCTCCAATGTCACACAGCTGTAATCTTGGTGGAAAGTTAAACCAGTGAACACATCACCACTTAGAACTCGGGGAGTGAGTTAAGGCTATTTAGTTTATCAGTCTTTTACCCATTCTGCCATAATTGTATTACCAATGTGTTGTTCTCCTCCAGAAGCTGCACCTTCTGAGTTTATCTGCTCTGTGGTGACATCTGGCTCTCTCTCTCTCTCTTCCTCCTCTCCCAACCCCCAAAATGGAAAGTGCTCTTCCTCCCCAGTTACTGGGAGGTTTCACAGGTACCTCTGAGACATTTTGTACCACCAGTACAAAGAAGACAAGTTGTGTTTTGACATTGCACCTGATGAATGACCTTTAATAAAAGGATACAGGTTCACTGTGGAGGCACATTCCTTGAGCACTGAGTGCAAATATCCCATGCCTGCTTCCTACATCTCAGGTGCCTCTTACTCCACAATGTGGAGGCTGAAAAAGGGTGTTGGAAGAAGCTTTGGAAACCATAAGTTTGAGACTCAGTAGTGACACTTTGTCCATGCTGTTGTAATTTCTCACACAGCTGCCTATTCTCATCTTCAGCAAGGTCTGTCTAACAGAAAGATTTTAAGAGGGCCATTGCTGTGCATTTATTCCAGCTACTAATAATTTGATTAGTGACAGTCGGTGTCTCACGATTAGGTTGCAGAAAGCCAGCAAAGAGAGAAATGTGCTAATGGTGGATTGCAGACTGCAGCAGCAGATCTATTCTCACAAGCTAACACTAAACTGGCCTCTGACTACCATATAAATTCTGATGAAAAGTGTGGATTTTATTTTGCAGCGTGAATGGTCTTAAGAGAAACTGGTGTAGTCTTGAATCTGATCAAAGCTGCTGCTTTCTCCTTTCTACTGGTTGATAGGTTCATTCAACTGACCCTGTTTCAGCTACCCTTGCTGCTGGTGTGGCCCAAGGAAATTTGTTTCCTGATGTGGTGATGAATCAATGTTCTGTTCCAGATCAGGTCATTTGATACCTGTGGGCTGTGGGTGAGTATCAGTCAGATTTTCTCAAGAAATGCTGTGGAAAAAATGCTAGAATTGGGATTTGTACAGTATTACTTTGCCTACCTCAGGAGGCTAACTTCACACTCTAAACCAGAAACTGTATCTTATTTTAATTCAAAAGATCGGTGGGGGCATTAGTGTAATTTTAAAATCAGTGAGTCAGAATAAGGTAAATGCTGCAGCTGAAATTTTCATGTAGATTGAAATGATACGAATCTTTCACTTCTTATGTGCGCACAATTTACAGCCATTAAAAGTGTATTAGTGTCGTAGAAAATGGGAAAATTGTTTGTTCCCTAAAGGTGTAAGGAAAATGATACTCTTCTGTTCACAATAGGGAATTATTAATAAAGATGGATAAGTGATCCCTCTCTAAAATATATGCTGTTTTTAACATAGTTAAAAATATTGGTAATATTCTGAATTTTTAATGAAACACTTATAAATATTTGTATTTTCTTTTTCTCTTTAATTTTTTTACAGTAATAAGCCCATTAATGAAGGAAGTAGCCAAAAATCATTACCATGGCATCACAGATTTCAGTGAATCTCTCTTCCCAGCAGCCTAGTGAGGCAGAATGAAGTCTTTCTGGATTTTACAATTTGAGAACACAGCCTCTGAGAAGAAATGTATATTTTTTCTAACAACTTCCTTAATACTTTCACAAATTCCAGGTGGTGCATAGCTGCACCATTGACTACAAGAAAACTCTGGAGTCTAAGGCCTTCCCAGCAACACACCAGCTCCACTTAGCAGACAATGGTTTTTAAGCAGCCTTTTGCAAGGCTGTGGTTACATTTCTCACTGTTGGCCCACACTTTTCAATGAGGCCCACGCTCTCAGGCAGTGACATCAGCATTTGGGGGCTGCTGTGCCACCCACAGATGGACACCATGGGGAATGATCAAGCCTTTGCTAGAAGGAATTAACTGCCAGCTGAGGCCATTGATCCCCAGGCTTCACCCTCTCCTGTTGAAGCAAAGTTATCTGAATGTGAGGAAGATGGGAGTGCCCCTGGAAGCAGTGTGTTGCTGCAGGTGTGGCAGAAGAGCCAGGTGAGGGAAGGCTGCTGCAAGACATGCATCCAGCTTGGCAAAGCCCAGTGGGGCTGTTGTGTGCAGGTCACCTCTGAGTCATTTGCCTCCAGAAATGAAGAGGCGCTTCAGTCTGTGCACCACTTGGGTCCTTCATGAGGGCCTAACTCTTAAATTAAGATATACAAAATGTAAAAGCTACCACAGGCTTATGAAAATGGGTTTGTGGGTGGAGCATGGCCCATTAAATGACATCAAAGTCTTCTAGGAGAACACAAAAGAGCTGAGCCATGTCCTGTCATTGCAATGGGCCCCTGGCTGGGTAATAACTAGGCTTGACTCCATGATTCACAGAAGGCTAATCAATATCTTTATTATAATATAACAGTACTAAGAAACCCATTGCTTTTTTAGTTACAATACACCTGGACCTCCAATCCAAACACCATCAGCATTGGCTAATTAAGAAACCATCCTTTGGTACACAAATCTCCATAACACATTCCACATGTTCGCAATAACAGGTGCAGCAAGGTAAGATAAGAATTTTTTCTCATTCTTTTCTCTGATCTTCTCACAGCCCTTCCCAGAAAGGCCTGGGAAATTTATATGTTGCTCTCTGTGGCCAGAGAGCTGCTGCCACAATGTCCCTTTTCTGGTTTGACTCATATACACCTGCATCATGTATAAGTTTCTGGAAATGTCACCCTGTTATCTTTTGCCCACTAGTTGTCAAGTTATGTTTGAGATTTGAGACATGTTTCCAAATGCTTTTCTTTCCTGTCTTTATTTCAACAGTAGAAGTGTGTAGAGATGTCAGTCCCTAGACGGATGTGCCATCTTGGTGGATTTTTACAGCAGAGGTGGATTATATGAACCTGCATATATTAAAAAGCAAGAAGTAACCAGAGATGGGACTTTTTTGACATGCTCAGGTCAAACTGCATGTTTATTGCTGTTTGTTCACAAGATGGTTGAGATACACAATCACTATTAATTGTTATGTTGTGGAAATATCCAAATGTTACTTATTTTTTTCCCCTTACCCTCCCACTGAATTCAGCACTTTTCCCAGGAGACTGCCCTGTCCTCACTGGATGGAGGATGGACGGAAGCACAGAACCACCTATAACCATGACCCACCTGGTCTAAGGGAGGAGACTGCACTGCACAGGTCCTGAGACCTTTGGGCAGTGAGCTTCTGGCTGGATGTGGCTGCTGATGTTGGGTGGCTGTGGTGTGTTGAGCCAGTGAAGAAGCTCTGGACAGAGCAGCATTGTGGCTCCTCCTGTGGAGCCAGGTCAGTGACTCACATGCAGTGAGTCAGAGGACCTGTTTTGGAGTATGATTTCAGAAGAGCTACCCAGTTTTCAGGATTTTCCACTGAGGTCCACGTACCTTCTCCCTGCAGGCTCAGAAATGCTTCAGCTCTCATTCTTCATAATTGTTGGAGACTCATTGAGCCAGATGCCAGCAGGAGGGCCCATCGTTATGGGATGAGGGCTTCTTGCTGTCAATGATGGTGCTTCTTGGTCAAATGAGAACATTCTTGGGCAAATGATGTGAGGTCAAACTCTGAAAAAATTAATCTGAATGAATCAGACTACACTGAGTCCATGTATTTATGTGTAACATTCCTGGAACATCTTTCTGTATAACTAAATCTTAGACTTACAGGTTGTATATCCCATGTAAACACAGAGCTGCAGATGAATGCCAGAGCAATCAAACACAAACTGAAAGCAAGAAGCATAATCAGAGTGATTTTCCCTCTCTAAATAGAAGCTCAGGAGAAAACTTTAGTGTGAGGAGAGACTGAAAAGTCTGGGATAGTTGAAGAGACTGAGGGGAAACCTCATCATGGTCTCAAAAGGAGATGTGGAGGGGTAGCAACTGATCTCTCTGGTGTCCAGTGACAGGACCCGAGGGAATGGCATGAAGCTGTGTCAGGGAAGGTTGGCGTTGCATATTAGGAGCAGATTCTTCACCCACAGTGTGCCTGGACACTGGAACAGGCTTCCCAGGAAAGTGGTCACAGCACCAGCCTCAAAGAGTTCAAGCACACAGTGGGATTCTCGGGGCTGTGCTGTGCAGAGCCAGGAGTCAGACTTGATTATCCCTGTCAGGCTCTTCCAGCTCAGGATGTCCTATGATTCCATGACTGTTAACTGAGATGATCATCAAGAAAGGAAATACAACAGGGACTGTATCACAATAGGGACCATCCAGACAGATGCGGGCGGTGGTTACTCCTGTTTGCCCTTTCTCCAGGAGGCACTGACAGGGAAAGCTGCCGCGGCTCCGATGAGCTCAGGCCCGGCAGCTTCAGGCAGGCCCCGGCGATTTCACACAGGCCCCGGCACTCGCTCCGGGCC
>NW_005054314.1:5182974-5188438 GCF_000277835.1 Geospiza fortis
GGCCGGGAGCCGCGGGGCCGATCCTGGGAGCCGCGGGACCGATCCTGAGACCCGGGGGGCGGATCCCGGGAGCGGGGGGGTTCCTTATTGAGCTTTGAGGGCAGATTTTCAGCTGCGGCTATAGAACCCTTAGTGAGAACCTGCTGCAAACGCCAGCGCTCTGACAGTGGGTTTTCTATTGAGGGTGACATTTAACAATTCATATAAAGGAGTTAAAATAAACAATGTGCTACTTGTACTCTTGCTGTGTATCTTTGATGTCTGTCCCATTTTATGAACGCCGTTAGGACCCCCAGCGCCAGCTGGGAGCGAGGGCTGTCCCGGAGGGAGGGACACACCCGGGCTGAGGGAAGATCCGGGAGTGCCCAGAGGGGCTGCAGCCCCTGTTTGAGACACGGTGTCCATACAAACATTTCCCAAGAGGTTGGTGCCCCAAAGCGAGCACTCCCAGCCTTTGGCTGATGCTCGACTCGCTTGATGTGGCTTTTTGGCCATGGAGGCTTGTGCACGGCCATCGAGGCGCTGGACCTTTGTCCTGTGCCCCATGGGCAGTGTCCTGGGCCCAGCAGGAGCAAACGTGCACGGTACAGTACAGGTATCTTTTACCTCTCATCAATCTGCCTCACTATCCTCTGCACATATTGACTTGCTCTAAGGGAAGGAGCCGTAAAATATTGGCCAAGGGTTAGTTCCTGAGAGAATGTTATGTTGTTACTCTGTCTTTAGACGAAGACTGAAGACAGTAATCAAAAAGGCTATTTTTAACCATGGGTTGATTTATTTGTTTTTCTTGTACAGCTATTGCACCTGGAGCCACTGATGATGGCTTGATTAATTTTCAGGTTATTTTTTTTCTCCATCTTCCTCCACATGACTCTTTTGAGTGGCACGAAGTTACACTGCAGCCAGCTCAGTCTCTGGGCTCTGCCCTGCTGGCCCAAGTAAAGGCAGCTTTGGGCTGGTTGGCGAGGTCAAAGATCCTGGAGCCTTGTCTGAGTTGGCCAAGTGGGTGGTACATGTGGAGATAAGCCAGCTGAGAGGGTTCTTCTGTTCCTCCTGTAGCCATAAGTAGATACAAGTGTGGCTTAAGTCACTTCAAGCCATGGACCCTGTGCAGGGTGAGCAAAGAAGTGCAGGATAGACAGTGGCCACCACTGGCTGCAAAGCTCTCCCAAGCAAGTGGATGAATTGGTGGTGATTATTATCCAGCCTCTGGTGGATAATGTGCTTCCATCATCACTGTGCTGCTGGCTGTACCACAGCTTGTGCTAGTCAGGCTGCGTGTCCATGCAATATGGTTATATTGACTTTGTGGTTCTACACTGAAGAAAAAAGATTGATTTGGAGATTTTTAAAATTCTTCTTTGTCTGTGAGCATGGGAAAAATGCTCAAGATCCTCCTTTTCTTTGGGCTTGTTACTTGCAGTGGGGGAGAGAGAGTGAGATGGAGTTTCCCCTGCCATATCCTGGGGCTGAATCTGCTAGATTTGGCCCAGCAATACCTGTCTTGACTCTTGTACTCTAGCACTCAGTGCTATGGAAATTCAAGGCTACACATAAGGGACCAAGATTTTCAAAAGTGTCTGTGGATTTTGAAATCTCAGACTTCAGGGATCTATCCTGAGACAACCTAAGGAAACCCACTGTCAAACCTGTACCAAAGCAACTACTTCTGCAAAGCCAGTGCTGCTAGTGTGTCTGCCCTATCCAGAAGCCTTTTCAAAATACTCTGCCTCCTAGGATTTTCTGAATATTCTCCATTCGTTCCCATCGTAATTCACACCTTATTTCTTTCTCCTCTCTGTGACTCAGTAACAGTCACCTCCCTTTTTTATTTTTCCTAGTTAAAGGTCAGCCTGAGCTGTGTATTACAGATGAAAGGGTGCAGCCCAAAGCCAGCCTAGGGGCCCAGTTTGTGTTGTGGATCTCTCCTGAGGGCACCTCTGTTTGCAAATGTGTGCCTTGCAACTTCTGAGAAGCCTACAGAGATTGCTGTTGTTTAGGATAAGTTCTGTCATATTTATTATTCAGTTAGTAATTTTTTTTCATATTTTCTTCAGAGAACCCAGTCACTTTCAGGCTGTAGTTTTACTCTGTGCTAAGTGTCAGGAATGACTTTTTGTCCTCAGTGCTGAGGAGACATTTCCCACCAATGCAGATGAAAGTATTGCTTCCCTTCAAGGATATAGAGGAGAAGAGGGCACAAAGTGAACTAAATTCTGTTCTCACACTTATAGATAAAAATTTGTCAGATTTTCTCCAGACACACATGTTCCTTAAAATCTAATCTTGAGGTATCTTTTCTAATGTACTTGAGCAAACAGTAGATAGATGTGGTGGGACGAGTTCAAGGGCAGCTGTAGTAAGCCCTAGGTGTAAATACAACTGAAGAGAAACTAAAAAAAGACAATGTCCCAATGAAGGCAACCCTCAAAGTGACAGAACCTCACAGGACCTTCTAAAAGGAAAAGACATGTTCACCCTCTCATTTTTCTCTATGGCTCATGCTTTCACCTAGGCTGCCAGGTGGATGTTTACCTCCAAAGCAGATATCTCCTTCCCGCAGCCTGGATCCCACTGCCTGTGGGCAGCGTGGCTGCTGGCACTCTCAAACACCTGGCTCCCCCATGGTTAATGCTCAGAGCTGTCTGTGGCTCTGTGGGTGAAATCTGCAGCATTGCCATGTGTGCCTGTATTTTAGTTTCCAGACAAGCTATGCAGATACACGTGGCAGAAACTTTATATATACACCTTTGAGATGCACACCTATAAAGGGAATACACCAAAATCTTGTAACCTTGTATCAGTTGTAAATAAGGAATGGTATGTCATGTATTTTTTATTCTTTTGAGGGGATTTTATCTATAGATTGAGAATGTTAAGGGAGTTTACCTCACTGCATGTGTACCTAGCACTTCTATTGTGATGGAGCATAGACTGCACCATGATTTCTGAAGAGGCTGCTCTTTAAAGAGAGATACAAAACAACAAGAGCATTCATATAATAGATCATCATTTAAGGTAACATATTCTGCCTGACATGAAGTGTTTTGCACATTTTGAATTGTCTCCTGCCAAATATTCAGGCCTGCAGCGGGAACCCCTGTTGGGAACACAGGACAGATGGATCTGAATCCAGTCATGAAACTCCCTGGGGCCAGCAGTGTGATGTTAATGAT
Organism: Geospiza fortis; assembly: GCF_000277835.1. Taxonomy (NCBI): domain Eukaryota; kingdom Metazoa; phylum Chordata; class Aves; order Passeriformes; family Thraupidae; genus Geospiza; species Geospiza fortis. The sequence goes on from NW_005054314.1 coordinate 5,186,154, forward strand.
CACACCACAGTAAGATGTAAAACATACCTTTGTGCAGCTCAGTGTAAACAGCAACTCCAGTATTATGATGTAAATGAGAAACCAGCAAGAGATGATGTGTGAATGGAAACACAGCAAGGTGCTCTGAGGGAGCAGGAAGCACAGTGCAAGGGGAAATTCTGCACATTTCAAGTGGAGGTGAAATTAAACCGTGGACTCACTTCATTGTAGAGATAAACATTAAATACTGCTTGGGCTGATGCAGAAGGGAGGGAACTTGCCAAGCTATATCTAACTCCACCCAGTGTTCTGGCAGGGCAGTGGTTGGGTTGCAGTCAGGCTTGGGGTGCCTGAGTTTACTAGTCAGGAGCTGGAAGATGGCACCTGTGTCCAAAGGGAAGATAAAAATCCCCAATAAGCCTTATTGTGATAAATCCTGTGGTCTACCTCTCTGCTCAAATCAGGGCTGGCTTTCAAGTTGGGCAGTGTTGCTCAGGTCTTAGTCTGATTTTCAGTTGTCTTCAAGGAGGGAGATAGCTCTCTCGGAAGGCTTGTTTTAGCATTTGGGCAACTTCATGGTGAAGACATTTGCTGTAACATTACATAAGTCTGAAATGGCACCATGGTTGGAGGGCATGAAAGATGAGAACAATAGGCAGAAATTAAAGGGACTTGAAGCTGTGCCCAAAGGTGCAGAATGTGCAGCTGGGTCCTCAGCTTAATTGCAGAAATCCCTGGTGCCCCTTTGGAAGTTCTCCCCTGTGTGGGTAGTGGCAGCTTGCCTTTGAGACATGATTTGCATTGGGTCCTGGCAGAACAGAAGGTGCAGTCAGAGAGCCTGGTGTCACCAAGGTAATTTAAAAATGTGCTGGGCAGCAGGAGTGGTGCTGTGTCTGCTGCTGGCGGCATTGTGACAGTGATGTGCCTCTTTGTCCCAGAGTTCCCTGTCCTCTTCCTCTCATCTCTAGCAAAGGAGTGAAGGGCTTGCTGGGAAGCTGAGCTTGAAGCTAGAGGAGGTCATACTTAACTAACCTCCTGGAGTTCTTTGAAGATATTACTGCCAGGCTAGATAAGGGGAATTCAGCAGTGTGCTTAGAGTTTCAAAGAGCATTTCACAAAGTTCCACATCAGAGATTAATAGCTAAGGCAAAAGGTAAAGGAAGAGGAGGTAATAGAGGCTGTTGGATCAAAACCAGCTCGAGGGCAGGTATGAGACAATAAGCACAGATGAAAACTTTTCAAGCTGGCAGAAGGCTGTTCTTGGGACTGTTTCAGGATCTCTGTGATGCATAATCCTGGCAGCACGAAGGCACCCCACCATGCTTATGTCTCTAAGGCAGCCCAGATTTGGCACCACCAGCAGCAAAGCATCCTAAGACCCCCTTCTGACTTCGCAGCCTGACCAGCCCAGAGTCCTTTCATGTCTCTGCTGGTGGGAGCAGCTGTCAGCCAGGTCAGGAGTCCTGGGTGCCCTGGGGCTGTGCAAGGGGCTGCCAGCCTCGCTGTGCTGCCACGTGTGTCAGAGCAGCCTGGGTTTGCTGCACCTTGCAAAGAGGAGCCTGCTCCTCAGGAGCACTGTGTGCATATGCACTGCTGCTGTCTGAGGAGCTACTCTGGCTTTGCAGGGGGCTGAGGGAGGAGATAATTTGGTGTAAACTCTCCCCATGACTGGGCACAGCCTAAGCAGATTCACCAGAGCCACAATCTCTACAATGACTCTGCTAACAAATTAAAATGGAGTTCAGTGTGGAGAAATGTAGAATAATTAACCTTGAAGGGGGGGATCAGTCTGGGGAATATGCCTGAAAAGAGCAAACGTTCAGCAGAGGGATGAAGAGGGGGATTTTATGTGTTTGGTGTTAGTTTACTTGGCAAAAACCCTTGGAACTCTCTGCCTAGATTACATCTGCGGCAAAAGGGCAAGCACGAAACAAAGCTGTATTAATGGAGGGACAGGATAAAAAACCAAAAGAGACAATATGTCTGTGGTTGGCAAAGGCATTGGATCCCACCTGGAATAGTGTCAGCAATGCTGGTCACTGTAACAGTGTGTTGTAGCATAAGGCAACAAAGAGCAGCCCTGCAGAACCTGTGCACAAAGGTGAGAGTGCTGGGTTTTCCTCTGCAGGCTTCTTCTCACCCCATACGTTCATCATCTAAAAAGGGAAATCTGAGAAGCACAAATGGTTTCCCTTTAAGTCTAACAAAGGCTGGGAGTTTTGAAGTCAATTATATTTTTTTACAATTATATTATATATTTTATACAATTATATGTTGTGTATATTATATATAATATATAATATATA
>NW_005054314.1:5188984-5193813 GCF_000277835.1 Geospiza fortis
TATATAATATATAATATATAATATATAATATATTATATATTATATATTATATATTATATATTATATATTATATATTATATATTATATATTATATATTATATATTATATACTATATACTATATTATATTTCTCTCTGCCTTTCTCTTTCTCTCTTCCATCCATTTCTTCTTTTCTTTTCAATTTTCCTATTTTCTTCCCCCTTTTTCTCCTCTCCCCAGCTGGGTGTTGATTTATTGTTCCCTAATACATCGTTTCTCCTCCACCCCTGCCTGGGAAGAGAGGCGATTCAGTCAACTTGCTTCTGGGTCCTGAAGAAGCCACATCTCCAGTGAAGGGGTTGTTGCTTACAGGCTGGGCAGCATGATGAATAATACTTTTTTCCACATAGATTTGTATGAAAAGAAATCAAAGTTGTTGCTGTAGAAGAGAAAGAGCTCAGCAAACTGAAGGCAGAACATGGAATGTTACACAAACTGGCCATTGAATCTCTCAGATGTGGCTTTCCTTCCACACCCAAAGGAGTTCACAATGTGATGGCTGTTTCAAATCATAAAAATTCAGTACTAAAATCCTCCTTTTCCCCCCTCTGGTATAAATTCAGCAAGTTGCTCTGAATTTACCCAGCTATAGAAGACAGCTGATTTCATTTGAGCCATACAAGAGGCAATCTTATTTTGCTTTCTCTTGGATTATGGTAAGCATGTCAATCAATGCCCAGGGCCAGTCCATACCACACAGCTGTGCCAGGTAAGAAATGCACTTGTCAAACTGTCAGAAGGCTCATTTCTTCTGCCCCGTTCTTAACCAGCCCTGACCACTGAAGGAAGGCTAAGCATTTTAGACTTGTATGTACATTAAGCTGGAAGTTATAAGTCACAGTTCTGACAACACCCTAAATGACAGCAATTAGTATTTCTCAAAAATAGTGCTTTTTTCCTTCATTGACTGATACATCAATCAACAGACTGATGCAAAAAAATGATAAAATAGGCCTCTTATAAGAAAAGGAAAATCTATTATTCTTGCTTTTTATATGCCCTGAAGCAGGACTCGTTATTGCTGTAAAATCTGTGGAGTTTTCCTTACTCTTTAAACTTGATGAACCAACCTTTTATCCCTTTATATTCAGGTCTGTAGGGTAACTTGCCAAAATAATCTCTTGGCATCACTGAGGTGAGGATCCACATAGTGCTGCTCATGTAACTTCCCTGCTCATAGAACCATTCATCCCAGAAGGATTTTGACTTGGAACTTGTTTTTTTTTGCTTTAATTTTTTAGCTGTTTTTTATTTTTAAATACTTGCTATCTTGCAAGAAATGAAGATGCTGTAATGTGCCATGACAATGGTGGTTGTGGAGAGTGCAAAGAAACATTTAAATGGAAATTACAGGTAGAAATGGAGGCATGTAAGAAAAGTCAAATTATAGGATTTACCGTCCAGTTCTTAAGGGCAAAGAGATTTGTTTGACCCTTTTCTTGGTTGTAGCTGGGCAAGGGATAGAAATGCCGAGTCTCATATGATCTTAATTATACACTGTGGGTGCCAGCAACTTCCAGGGTATGTGTGGATTCTTGACTGAGGCTCAGTGTGTGAACTCTGTCACTAGAGGAGTATGTCACACACAGAGCTGGGATAGGAGCCATCATTCACAATTCAAACCAACTCCAAGCCCTTCAGAGATTGAGCAGAAATATTCAGTTAACCATAAAAACTGTGTCACGATTCTCCATACCCCCATGCCCCTTGGGAACAGAAATACATCAGGCTGCAAAGTCAGGCCTTTCTTGTGAGGCTTTTTGACTGGACTGGAACCATCAGCTATTCAAACCATTGTGCAAAATCCCACTCTTTCGCAACTCCCAGCAGTTTTTTCTAGACAAGGAGCACTGGAATTCTAGGCTATAGATGCAAGTCCACACTCTCCCTCCAAAACATCCTCCTTGATTTCTTGGGTGTCTTGGCAGAGGGAGACTTTGGACACAACAGATTCTGGAGGTTCTTGCCTTGCTGTGGGCTGAAGCAAACAGAAGAGAAAGGGGCAATTAGAGGGAACATACTGACTTACCTAAAAGAACAAATGCAAACATTTGAAGATATCCTTTTTTTTTTTGTTAACCTTTGGAAGTACCAGCAAAGATTTTCATGTTTCTAAATTGTCATTTTCTTTGAGCAAAGCCTTATGGAAAAGTCAAGCATTTTTCATGAAAGATGTGATGGAAACTGTTACAGCTCTAATTCTCACTCTTGCTAGAAAACAGAGGTAGCAACAGAAGAGGAAAGTAAGCACTAAAGGTCAGGTATGAGCCGCAGGAAAAATAATGTGGCCTCATCATAGTTTTTTTTGGCTTCCTGAGGTCCCTCCCTGGCCTTCCAGGCAAGAGAGTTCTTTCTTCATTGGCTTCTGTGTGGATGTGTCCTCTGATGGCTGAACAAACTCTTCTCAGCACTAATCAAACATGAGAGTGATGACTTTGCTTGTGAGGATCACATCTGGCCAACCACTGTCATCATTGTCTGTCCTGCTTGCCCTAATTCTTGACTTGGAGGGGGAGAGTTTGGCATTTCAGTGTATGAAATGCCAGCTGGGATCAAATCAATAACATTGATTTAATCTTGTCTCTCCAAAGAGTTGAGATTTTTCCTTTAATTTTTTTTTTTCTCTGGTTCTATTCTTTGGGAAGTAGAAGAGTGAAACAAAGGCACCGAGTGCTGCCAGTGGTCCTCAGGCACAGGAGCCAGAGCCAGAGCTGCAAAACCCTCCATGAGTTTGAATAGATTTACTCTTGCAGGACTAAATCAGCTTTGGATGTAGGAACTTGATTTTCACTTTCAGGGCTGATTTGGTTCACTGTTTGTGAGCCCTAACAGGACAGAATGCCCTTGCTTGGGGGGACCTGCAGCCAGCCCAGGCAGGGCAGAGCCAGATGTCCAGCTGGTGTAGGTGACCTCAAACCTTAGAGACTGAGCCAGGTTACAGTTGCTGACATTTGGCTCTGTATGTTTTTTGACAGATTATAGTCATGCCTGGACTGTTAAAGGCAGTCACTGGTGATTGTTTTTGTGGCCAGAGCAAGCAGCAGTACAGGAGGTTCTTAGTGCAGCCCTTTGCAGCTATGGAGCAGGCAGCAAAGCTGCTGCACCCCTTTTGCTCTGCTCCCTGCTTCTCAGGGCAGTTTGGACATGTAAATCCTGCTGTGGAGCACTTGTAGTTTATCATATTAAGGCCTGTGGAGTGGTTATGGATGCTAAAGTCATGCCAAGATCTTCCTATGGACCTGTTTGTTCATGAAATATCAGAGGGCAGCAGAGGACAATGCCTAGTGAGGCAACTAGAGTAAAATAAAATGGAAAGATGCAAACTTGATAATCCAAATGAGCTTACTTTTTATACAACAGATGTTGTTTGACCCAGGAGAAAGAATAATATTATAGAATCTGAGGGGAAAAAATAAAGTTGTCTAAAAATAAAACACAAATAGCAGCTGCTTGAATTGTATTTCTAATATATTAGTGTTTACAGCTCTCTCCTCCAGTTGACCCAGGAACTTACAGAAGTGGCTGGTAAGGAGGAGCTGAGGAGGAATGTTTGCAGAGGTGATGGAGAGGCAGAATTGATCCTGATTAGTGTCAGTGTGTGTCCTGGGCAGAGCAGTCTGAGTGAGGGGATGTGGATAGTGTCACTGCCCAGCCCCTGAGGGGCTCAGGGTCAGAGGCTCTCACTGCAGTGTGTGACACTTCTGCACTTGGGAATATCACTGGAATGGGGTACAATAAAAATACTAAAATAAATAAAGTAGTCCAAAATTATACTGCTGCTGAATCCTTGCTTGGAGTGAGGTTTCTGGGTTGCATTAAATTGATGTCCTGTGTGTACCTATGCCAGATGAGGAGCTGAATTTGCATAAGGGTGGTGGGCGAGGTTGCTGGGATGCAGATGCAAAGCAAGTTTCTCACTCTGTAAGCTCAGTCAATGGGAAAAATACTACCTAGAAAAAAGGAAAAATACTACCTAGGAAAAAGGAATAAAGAACACTGCAGCCAGTGGTTTTGGATTGGCAAGCTCGGGCTGTTCAGCCAAGACTGCGTGCCCAGGTCTGATTTGCAGCAAGTGGCAAACACCTCTTCTTTAACAAGTGGTCTCTGACAGGGGCTTGAGTTGAACACAGAAAAATCAGGCATTCCTTCATTGTTTGTGAACAGTTGGGCTGGAACTGGCACAGTGAGGCTGTGAGAAACACTGACTGTGCTTTCCTTTGTGTGTGAGGAGCTGTGCCTTGGGCTGTGAGGCGCTGGGAGCCGGGGCAGGCACGGTGCAGCTCCCAGTGTCCCGTCCGCAGTGCGCACTAGAGCAAATAACACATTTTTATTTTTATACAAATGTACATAACTTCATCCATTTCTTGTGGCTGCTCTGACAGGAAAAGGAAATTTATGACGCACATCACCCATTTGTTTGGCACAGGCAGTGTTTATTGCTGAGGGAGGCATTCTCATGGAATTGATTGCACAATTTCCTCTTGGTGTACTGTTTTCAAGTAATATCCCAAGACCTCGGTGTACTAAGATACAGAGGCACTTCTTTAAGGCCCACAGAATACTACAGCAGAGGTAAAAAAGAAGCCATGTAGTGGAAAATGAAATGGAAAAATACAATTTTAATTACACTGTAAATCTGTGGCTTTCTCCACTCTGCTGGGAGTGTATGTGAAAACACCCATTCCCAATAGGTTAAATTTCTAGGTTTCTCCACAGAAATAAGAACAGCTTTGGATTTTATCACTGTTCCATTTTCACAGGTATGAAAGGTGGGGGTTTTGTCCATGTTTA
>NW_005054314.1:5193830-5198226 GCF_000277835.1 Geospiza fortis
TTTGGAAAAAGAGAAAGGTATATGCTTAGTGTGATGGCATGCTGAAAGGCTGGGGTTGTTGCCTGTCCCAACAGGCATAAAAGGGTTGAAACCATTAATGTCACAAAAGGCAGGATGAGACGTGTTGTTGCCTTGATTCAAAGAACTGTGTGACAATATATATTTTGAAAACTGTGAGTGCCACACAGTATAGAAAAAGAGAGAGAAACATCTGTCCTCTTGCTTCGTTTCTTTTTTTTTTAATTTAATTTTATTGTTTTAAAAAAATATTTAATCTGCCTATGCACAATCATTTGTACCAAATCTTTGGTATAATAGTTGTCTCATTTGCATGTGGAAAGGCACGGAGTTGGATGCTTGCATACAAAAATGTGCCAGGTGATGACAGCGGTTACAAGCAATCATGGACTGAAGATTACAACCAGAAAATTTGGAGCTCTTTTGTTCAAAGATGACTCAAAGTTCAGGGAGAGAAGAATGGTGGTATGTAACATCATTTATGGACAATAGATTCTGCTCCCTTCCACTCTGTAGGGAATGTCAGTGACAACTCCACACATGTCTGCATGCTGAAGGTACACATCTGCTTCTGAAAGAGGTGGCTGATGAAAACCTTTTTTTCTTTCCTGGTTATCTGGTGAATGGCTCCTCAACTGCTTCACTCTTCTATTTTTTTGAAGGGGAGTTTGACAGCCAGCACTGCTTTAATTTTATAATTTCACTTTTCTGGTGTCTCCCTTAGTTTCTGCTAACTTCACAATTTTTCTTTCAGGCTCCAGATGAAAGCAATCTCCTCCTAAGCTTCTGTTTTCACACTTCTGAAGGCAGCTTCCTCATCTCAGCCTCCTGATGCTCCTCCTCAGGGCTGGGAGCTGGGGACCAGCTTGTGCCCCAAGCTGCCTGTGCTGCAGCTCTCGGGTGTGCAGCTGTGTCATGGGCTGCAGTGGGTGTTTGTTAGCACAGAGGAGGATGGCTCACTGCTGATGGCCTTTTGTATGTGCTGACCTCTGAACCAGAAACAAGACTCAAACCTCAGAGGAGACTGGTTATTAATCAAATCAGGGACCAACTGTGACTCAGTCTTCAAATCCCCAGCTGAGGTTGTGTCCATGGCTGATTAAAAGAGGAAAATATATTTAGCTATTTACAGCTGTATCTCCCTCTGTGAGAGGACAAGGCACCATGGATAAACATATTTATATTTGTTAGATGTGCAAATTGTGGTTCCTTTGAGAACCTCACAGTTTATCATAAAGCCTCAGAAAGCACAGGGCTGTTTACTGACACTGCAGAACTTCCAGGGACTGTGCCGTGGACATCTCTGGTTGGAGTGTTTGACACAGGCATGTCTACAGGGGGCTGTGCCCAGGCACTGCCATCTGCACATTAAAGACTGAAGGTGGCTCCCAGCAGGCCTCTGCAGGAGATAATTTTCTCCCTCAATTAGGTTACACTTTCTAGATGCTGCACTTCAGAAGCCTACACTCTTCCCAAGCCCGGCTCTACAGTCAGTCACTGGTGAACAGAACATACAAACTTTCTATTGCTAATATATTTCACAGTGCTGTGTGATATTAGCAAATTCCAAATAGCTGTCAGGACCTCAAGGTATTCTGGAACATCCTTTGATGTTACAAAGTAATGCATTTTCCATATTATTCCTTTGAACACATTATATATGCAAAGTCTAGCACTTTTTATGGGAGAGGTGGAATTATCATACAACAAAATATTTTTTCCTCTAGTTCTTTCATGGCTCATAACATATAAAGTTTCTTCTTAAAATCCAGGCCCAGGAACTCAAACTTAATTTATTCAGTATTGAAAACATTACAGGGCATAAATCAGTTCAATTTTTAAAGTTCCTGTATGATATTTTCAGAGCAGCCAAATTCCTTCATTCGCCTGGACTCCTTCCAAAATTCTGCCAGCGCTCATGGAAATCTAAATAACTTTGGAGAAAAAGCAGGTTTTCTGTGGAGGCTCAGATTACCCTGTCACCCTTCCTCCACTGCAGACAGACCTCTGATAAACAGGGAGAATAGGGACAGGGAAATTACTTCATTACTTCATGTCCTTTTCAATTATAAACATCAAGGAGTCTGAGCCTCCTGCCAGCTCATGCCCCAGACCCTTGCAAATTTGTGGCTTTCAAAAGCCAACAGTTGCATTTCCTTCGCCAGCAGGGATAAGTGATAGGAAGCGAGCAGGGGAGCTCACTTGAATTTTATTTCTGAGTGTTATTTAAAAAGTTTCAAATCTCAGCTCTGTTTATTTAAAATAGGACTCCAGCTGAAATGTAAGTCTGTGAACCAGAGAAGTGATCAAAACAGGACTGCACCTTCTTTTCTTTTCTGAGAATTAATCACTCAGTGGTGGTGTGTTGCTGTAATTGTTCTATGATCACTTAACCTGGAAGCAGGACTTCCAGAGAGCTTTGGAATATTCTCCTGCTGGCATCTTCAGATCTACTATTTGTACCGTTCACCTATTTTCACAGCACATGAGGTTAATGCATTGTTTTTCTGCCATCTTTACTTTGTGTTTTGATTTACACCTAAAGAAACAGGTGTATTTTCTTTGATGTAATTTTCCCATTACTGATGAACTAGTGTTACAAAGGCTGTTTAAGGTCTTACTTAGAAACCCTGTTATTTCTACAAAAAAACCCCCCAAAAACAACAACAAAACCAAAACCAAAACAAAACAAAAAAACAACAGCAAAAAACCCAAAACAACAAAAAAAACCCCAAACCAAACCAAAACCAAAAAACAAACCAAACCCCCCTCTGAACAACCAAACATAAAAAAAGAAAACCCAGCTTCAGAACATTGTGTTGCAGAGGTGGGGGAAATGTTGCAGGAGTGAATCTGATTTCCTACTTCAAGCATAAATCTTACAGGCTCAGCTTCTGCTTACTTTTTAGGTCTGTGCTAAAAGTCCCTGAAATAGAAGCCTGTGGTTGGATTGACCACAGGTGTCTGTGTGTATCTCTTGGGAGGGTTTTCTGTGGTTATTCTGCTCCTCTGTTTTTTTCCAGCCAGATTCTGCAGTGTGGGCTCAGGTCACTTGTACCTCGACTGGCCAGACATCCTCACTGCAGTGCTACATGGCCCTTGGGATCACTGCTGTGATCAGGAGAGAGGGAGGGGAGACAAGGACCAGTAAAAAGCTTGTGGGGTTTTTTGGCACCTCTCATTTCACGTTTTGCTTTGATAGGAATTAAAAAATCCAGACATTGTTGTGAAATGAACCTGAAGTGGGTATGGGTAGAGCAAACAGCAGATGACATGGAAACCAAGAGCTATCCATGAATTCTAGATACAGCCTTCCCCAGGTTTAACTTGTTTCTTACTTGCACATTACTTGAATATTTCTCTTGAAGTCAGTGGGAATTCTTTTAAGTGAAATTGAAATGTGGGGAGTTTTTAGTTGGAAGGCTTGCAGCATCTTTTTCGTGCTATCAAAGCTTCATCCCTTGGCTACAGCTCTCCTGGATTCAGACTGTGTGTGGGTACATCTGCCTCTGTGTGTGTGTGTGCATTTGCTTCTTGAGATTCTCTGCAACCTCTTGGGCCATAAATATTGTGTGAACCACAACGGAGACCTGTCTACTGCTGGTATCAGCCCAAGTGTGGAAGTACATAAAACAAAAAAAGTACTAAGGAAAAGTTCACCACACTTGGAAAGTCCCAGCTGGCCAAGCCTGGGATTTGGGAGCTGCCTGGAATGAATGATCTGTACCTGGAATAATTTTGTCTACACACTGACTCCCTAAGATATGATGCCAACTTTTTTTTTTTTTTTTTTTTCATAATGCTAAGGTTGCTGTGATACAGGTATTTTTTAGGTAATGGAAATTTTGGACGCACTGTAAGCAATTTTTCCCTTTAAGAAGAAAAACTACAGATGGACTCCCATTGTATTTGCTGATATAAAATAAGGAAAGGTGTATCACCCCAAGAATGTCTATTGCTGTGACAAATCACAAGAAGGGGAGCAAGAAAGTGCCTCCTAAATTTAGCCCGTACAAATCCAGTACATTCCAAATCCATGGAGTAAAATACTGTTTGCAGTGAAATATGATTGAAACTTTCTGGAAATATAACTCTGCTGGCTAGTTCACCACCTGGACTTAATTTTCATATTGTAGGAGAGTAATTAAATTTTTATTATTTTTAAATTACAGCTCCCCCCCCTTCCAAAATATCAGTTCTCTTGTCTTCCCACTGAAGCAAGCACTGTTAAGCTGCTATAACTTTTAGAGCATGAAAGCAAATGTTGTAAAGAGGTCACTGTAAAGGTCACGCAGCAGGTTTGATGTGTCAGTGGATAAATGATGGGATCACATCTGGAACAGTTTGGTGAATAAATAAAATGTGAAAGCTCATATAT
>NW_005054314.1:5198241-5199334 GCF_000277835.1 Geospiza fortis
GGGAAAGAGAAAATAAATTCTCTAATAACCTTGTAAAGCACATAAAAGATATTGAATAAACTCTTGAAATTTTGTGACTAAAACTGTCTGTATTAAATAATGATTTTAAGAGTGGCAAAAAGCTTGAAATACAGTATGAGTCTTCCTTGTAAAATGTTGTTTTATTTTATGGTTTATTTATTAGACTATACTTGGATAGCTTTGAAAAATATAATTTTGAGTTTAACTATGTGTTATTGAAACACTCTTCCTTTAGATATGTCCCCCAGAGGTATTTTTTATTTACACTTAGGGAAAAGAATTTTCAATTTTTATTATGCAGTGCTGCATTATTGCTCATACTGCCACTATATTCTGCCTTCTGAAAGTAACATTAATATATGCATATTTTACTGCCATTACCTTCAAAAGGCCTTAGAAAACCCATAGGTCTAAAATAATTTCTCTAAGTTGGTCATTACCGACTACTGAATTAAGATACAACAGGCCGTATATTGTTTTACTGGGCCATTAATAATAAGCCCCTGTGAGCTGTAAGACAGTAAGGTAGAAACTGAGTAATTCTGGGCACCAAAGGAATGCACAGAATTAATAAAAGGCTCACAGAAACCTGCTCTGGCGTGTGAATGCCTTTGCTGTTGGATGTGGGCTGCAGGCAGGGGGTGGGTTTTGATCTGCAGACTGGCAGGGAGCTCCCTAGGGCCAGTGGCAGTGGGGAGGAATCACCAGTGAGGGGTCACTCCATGCAGGGGTGTGTGATGTACGGGCACTGCCAGCAGCCCCCAGAGCTCTGCTGCCCCTTGTCCTCCCTTGGACAGGCCATGGCAGTGCCCCAGCTGTGCCCTGAGTGAGGCACACAGAGAGCCTCCCTGTGCTGCAGCCACTGGGCAGGCACTGGGTGCGCCCAAACACAGCCTGGGCTGTGGGGAAAGCAGAAAAATCGGTCGTGGCACTGCTGAGAAGACAAAGCAGACAAAGCAGTCATGGCACTGGCACTGTTTTCCTGGGAAGTTCCCAATGCAGCCATGGAGAAAGTGCCTCATCTACTTCAGCCAGAGTCATCTGGGAGCAACAGAGTGAATGCATGTTGTTG
>NW_005054314.1:5199344-5252653 GCF_000277835.1 Geospiza fortis
AAACCTGAAATGTCACCAATGCTTTTTTGACTCCTACCTTTCACACGTGCAGTTCAAGGTATTTAGCATCTGGGATGATGCAGGAAGATCTAAAAATAAATGTAGGCAAAGTCTAAGCTGGTTATATCCACAAATAGAGCTTTTATTCTGAAAGACCGTGTTACCTCTAACCTTTAAACTAAACTTGGAAATCACAGAGCACCTTGTAACATTGCTCGACCTCTCTGAATTTGCTGCCAGGAATCAAATCAATGACTTACAAGAAAACTTTATTTTCCCAAATCCAATCTTGTTGCAGAAGAGTTAATCCTGCAATTTCTCCAATTCATTTATTGAGTTCCCCCTTCATGTGGGTTTGGTTTCTTGTCCCTGTCAGCTGTTCTAAATATCTTATTCCTTTGATGAGCCGAAACCTCTTCAAACACCCAGCTCATACTTTGTAGCCAACTTAGCTCCATTAAATTTCTGGCAAATGTATGGTCATGTGGTTTTTGAAGACAGCCATATTTAATACAACTCTGTGCAGCTTTTTTTCCTCAGAGGAAAGGTAATTTAACTTAGAGAAAGAATCTTATACTTTAGCACTCGTTTCCCTGAGCAGACCAGCAAGTGTGTCAGTCTTGCCAGAGGAACCTGGAGCTTTGGGCTTTTCTCTTTTATTTCCTTGTGACAGATTCCAGCTACTCTAAGGATGAACAGGAGCATGTGAAATTCTCCACAGAGAGTGACAGAGTTGGGGCAGAATGTGACACCTGTTCTAAGGCAACAGACATTGTAAAGGGAGCAATTTATTTAGCAGACACATGATGAGGTGCTGTGTTGAGACAGTCTTGGCCAGTGGAAGTGATCCATAAGTTTTTTTGCAGAAATTAAACTTACTTCTTAGTCAACTTTATTCAGCTTAGATTTTTCTTTTTGCAAGCTGAATTGTATTCATCTAGAAATTAATCTAGGAATCTGCACCCAGGATGGCCCTGGGGGACAGCCCATGAAGAAAGGAACATAACACAGACATTGCCTGTGTGATGACAGAGAAAGCATCTCAGCATGAGTGCCTATCAGAAGCTCATTATTTGTTACCAGCTGATGATTTTGCTATTATCTGCTTCAGAGGTGCAACCTGTACTTCCAGCAGTGAAAAGCTTTGTGGCTCTGGACCTAATCAGGGTTTCAACCCTCAGCTGAGAGCCAAGGCTACACATCTTGTGTCCAAGTCCTCCAGGCAAACCCTTCAAGGCTTCGTTCTGCCTCGTCTCACAGCTGTGGGGGAGGCAAGACCCACCCTTAAGTCAAGGGGTTCAAAGTCCATAAACCAACTATTGCAGGCCTACACTGAGCTGTTCTGCACACAGCCTTGTTGGTAGCAAATGGTGAAGGTGGGAAGAAAAGCCAAGAGCCCTCACTTCATGGCTGGATTTCTGACTCTGTCATTCTAGCCCAGCACAGGGCAGCATCTCTCAGATTTCAGTAGTGGCTAAGCACAGAAATATCACAGTTCATCTGCCCCTAATCCCACAGATTTTTGCCCCACTCATACCCTCATTGTATTTTGGAGCCAGTTACTAGTTTGCTGCGGGATGTCTTCAAATTCCCTGTACTTTTCTGAGAAGTTTTAATCTTGAGGGAATGTCTGGGTTTAGAGACATGCTCGGCAGAGCAACTGGGCTGTGAAGAATATGGTTTTAATCAGAGTGAAGCAATGCTTCTGCTAATTGTGTTGTGTAGTGTGTGTGATAGAGGAGATCTTGTTCAGTTTTCTCTTCCATACCATGTGAACTTTTGTATTTTCTGTTCCCTGCCAGAAGCCATCAAATCTTCTTGAAATTCAGTTGAAATTCAGCTGTCCTTGCAAATAAGAAGAGGTTAACATGATATTCTAGGCTCAAGAAAAATCATGAAAATGAGGAAGAAAATAGGAATCTTTCAGAATTATAAAGATCATGGCAAATACTCATAAAATTTGAGCTGGTGCCATGTTGTTAGAAGATCCAATCATTTTCATTTTGAACGATTTCAGCACATTTACAAACTGTGGTCAGCTAAACATGCTGCTAAATCAATACCTGAAACACTTTTTAGCTTTTTCAGCTTAGTTCTTGCATCTGGCTTTTCTGGGGGAGGGTACAGGTCTTCGAAAATTTACTGTAACATAACATATATGAGGTGAGATGTGATGCATGGCTGAGGGGAGGATCAGCCCAATAATCCATGGTAGGGCTACATTATGGTTCTGCAATCCCCCATCCATCTTTGTCAGGTCGGTGTGCTTTAAATGGGAAGTGGTAGCCATTGGAACATGTAAGATTAATAGGTGATGTGTGTGTTAATTACAGGATCATAGATGTTGGGTTTGGAATGGCCTTTATAGACTGTTGAGTCAAATCCCTGGGATCTCTTGTGGTTTACCCCAGGTATTTTCCCTCTGAGAGTGCAGGCTGGCGTCAGCTGGGATGTGTCTGTTGATAATGCTCCTGCTGTTTCTCTCTTCAGACTGCTACACTGTTGAATTACTGTTCCTGTTGGAAAGTTTTTTCTTGTTATCTAATCTAAACTTGCCCTTCTTTAATTTAAAGCCATTACCTCCTGTAGTACATTGCACTTGGCCAACCTTAAATAAGTCTTTCTTCTCCTTTACATTATTTCCTCTCAAGTATTAATTACCTCCAACACTTCTCTTTATTTCTTTAAGCTATTTAGGTTAACTTCCCTTAACCTTTCTTCGAACCCTCCTCTCAAAGGTTATGTTAGCTGACATATTGTCTTGAAAATGTTAACTGTTGCTAAAAGGAGTTCTTACAGAGCACACTCCTACCGAGTGTGCAGCTGGATAAATACATGGTGACCTTTTTTCTAGGACGTCTCGTGGCCATAGCATGGTCATGTAGATGATTCTTAACCACTGATTTCCCAGCAATGTGCTTGGTGTTCTCTGTTCTGTTTGTAAATAAATTGGGGTCTGCTCAAGAGTAAAGGAGCTGACCTGAGAAGTATCCAATGTGATTGCTCAAAACCTAACATGAAAAACTGAGAGAGGCTGGATGGGCTGGCAGTAAAATCTGAATTGTGACCTTCCAGAGGGCAAGCTCTGTTCATTAGTGCCTCAAGATTACTGAGGGAGTGTGGAACAGCACAGAGGGTTTAATGCTGTACACTGCTCTGTTAGGGGCTCAGAGAGGCTTTCAGCCTCGTTGGCTCTCAGACCTGAGGGCTGGAACCTGTCTGCGGTCAGGACACTTCAAAGGCACTTTGGTGGAAACTCAATTGCATAATTAGGGTTTGAAGCTGATATGGCCCCTATAACAGAACTGCTTATAGTGAAGCTGCCCAGAAGACTCTTCCCCTCTCTCCTGCCCTTGGTAGGTTATTCCTACCAAGAAATGCCTGCTTCTAGAAATTCACAGGGGAAAGTGTCTGTGCTCTCCTGGGCACACGGGCTAATTTTGCAGCTTCTAATGCTGGGTACTTATGGCAGAACTGGTTGGAATCTGGTCCTTAATCAAGAATCATTATGGGAGGATTAAAAAGTTTTGCTCTGCTAGTCTGAGCAAGGGACATGCATATGAGGAGAAATGATGTTACTCCTTTAACAATCCATCCATTAAACTCCACACGGGAACATCTGTTTCCTTCATATTCTTCACAGAGGATGGGGGTTTTGCTCTCAAAGACAAGGAGCTTTGCTATCACGTTGTATATTTTATTCTGTTCCACTCTTTTGCTTTTTCCAGAGTAGATTTGAGGTGTTATTTGAAACCTGTCAGAAAAGGGCTCATCTCTTACAGCATCAGCTTCTTGTGTCGCCTTTGAGACCCTCCAGTGTTGCTTGTTCCATCAGGGAATTAAAACATTCAAATTGATGCAAGCAAGATGAGAACAGGCTGAGATTCTGGCAGAGTGGTTTTTGTTAACAGTTGTTCCCAGGCCAACAACATTTGAGGACCTCTGTGTTTGGGGCAGAGTAGAATTTTTGAGAAGCCACCTCGATGTCACACATGCATCCCGTTTGCTGGCTGACAAAAGCTGCATATCCAGCATGCTCTGCTGCTTCCATGCCTGACAACAAGCTCCTTGGGATCTTGTTTTAGAAGCATATGAACACTGGTAAAACTGAGGTTTGCTGAATTCTTGCCCAGAGCTTTTCTGACTCATCATATGGTATATCCACATGTAACTCATTTTTCCAGCAAATCTTTACTCCAGACCTCAAAGAGGATACAGGAATGAATGAAGAGTTGCTGTTTCTTTTCTAAAAGTTTATGTGGAAACAGATTCTTTCCTATTTCTGTGGTCCTGATTGCATTTTCAAGCCTGCTGCTGCTCTTTGTGCTGTTTTAAATCCTGTACTTGAAAGGGTTCCAGAATAAAGGGAAATCCTTACAGTAGTTGTGCAGCTGAAATGAGCAGGTGACAGGTAATAATTTGGTGTAAAAAGGCAAATGAATTTATGAATATGCCATTCTCTCAGGAAAGTGAGAAAAGCAGCCTTTCTTTATTTTTTTAAACTTTCTTATGTGCCACATTATAAAAGAGCAAAAAAGGGCTAATTCTGATCTCCAGGCCACTTTGCATCAAATGTTTTGCCCTGGAAGAGCTGTTTGCTTTTTCTGATAGAAGCCAACTGGCATAAACTCCCAGTCAGAGATGGAGCATGGAGGAGCTCTGTGGTGGCCCAGGCCCTGGCTGGCTTAGTGATGTTGTTTTCAGCTACCAGTTGTGAGCCCTGATCTCCTGGTGCTCCAGTGTTTCCTCCTTCCAAGGTGTGTTATTTTCTGCCATCATGAATTGGTGATCCCTGCTTGGTAGTACAATTTCTGTAGGGAATTCCCTAAAGGGAAAATTCAATACTACTTTTGAATCATAAAGCTGAAAATATCTTATATCAGTGCTACTTGACCACTGAACAGTTCCTTATGCAGAAATAGCAAAATGGGACCAGGACACCAGGGCATATAATGGTGAGAATCCTGGAAAATCCTTTATTTCACCAAGCTGGGCAAAAGTTTGGGGAGTAAATTTTTTTGCATTACAGGTTAAGAAGGCTGGTCTCCCTCCCTGCATGGGAAATTCCAGGATTTTCTGCAGAATCAGCATTCCCAGAATGTATGAAGTGTTTGTGATGAGTGCACATAGCTCTGTCTGGGCACTGGAGCCTCCTCAGTGGGTACAAAGGGAGCAAACATGGAGTAGAGCTCAATCTCCTGCTCACTGGGCTGCTCTCTGCAAAGAGGGAATGGTGGAAATGTGGTGTTGCTGCTCGTGCTGGATGCCTGCACCACAGTAGCACTGTTTGGTAAAGGAGCCTCCTTTTGAAGCTCCCAGAACTCCTGATTTTGCAAATCTCCTGATGTCTGCCAACACACATGCACTTCTAGTCCTGTCCCACAGAAGCCAGAAATCACTGAATCGTGCAGAGACATCTCTAGAGGATCATCTTTGGCATATAAATGTTCATACAGAATGTGAGAATGGGAAAAACAAATGTGGCACCCTCTTGAATGGGTTGATTTATGATAGAAGAGGAGTTGGGAAGTACAAAGCTGCCTTCTGGGAGCAGCTAATTTCATGTTTTAGTTGCTTGTAAATAAGTGTGTTTCAGATAAATGCACCCATCTAGCTGACTGCACGTTTCATTACTGGGAGGATTAAGCCAGTTTAAAAGATTTAGGCAACTGCTGTGCCAAGTTCATGTTTTTTAAGAGTGAGGACTGCCAAGCCCTGTGGGTGTAAGAGCTACTTTGGAAGCACTTTTATGAACTATTCCTGATGCATATCTTCAAAATATTTAAAGCAACACCTGTCATAGGCTGTTCTCTCTTTATCCTCTCTTCATGCCAAGTAATGGTGCCACGTGGTTTCTACAACTGAAATAACTCTTGGAATACAACATCCTGCAGCTCGGTGTGCAGTGTATGTTGGCAGGACTTCTCTTTTTCCTTTTTTTCCCCTCCAGGATTTCTGCATATTGGATATGAGTGCTAATAAACTGCTTGGGAGCCACTATTATTGTGTTAATCTGGATTTGGCATTGGAAGGATATTAAAGCTATTCCATTATCAGCCCTGTGAATATAAAATACCATGGACTTTTAAATATTTACATTATTGCAAGGTTCAGGCCCAAAGGTATGAGGGGGCTGTATTCAGGCCTCCCACGATGGAGTCTTGGGTGTAAAGAGGGATTTAGCCTCCTGACTATGCAGGATTATCACATCCTGTCTCCCTATATAATGAATGGAGAATAAGGGATTTTGTTGGCTAAATTATGTGTTTATAGCAAATGATAATTTTTTTCCACTGGTTTTAGAGGGAAGTGGTGTCTGAACAATAGGTTAAGCCCTTCTCATTATTCTAGATGCAGCCACCTGAAAATCTTCTCACTTGGCATCCTTGAGTTCAGGTCTGTACCAAGGTCAGGCTGTGCAGAGCTTCAGTTTGGGGTCCCCTGAGCCCAGACTTCAGGTTGTTTTACCTGTTTTTCTCAAAGAGCACTCAAAAAAGAGGAAA
Organism: Geospiza fortis; assembly: GCF_000277835.1. Classification (NCBI taxonomy): domain Eukaryota; kingdom Metazoa; phylum Chordata; class Aves; order Passeriformes; family Thraupidae; genus Geospiza; species Geospiza fortis. Next base: position 5,205,848 of record NW_005054314.1, read on the forward strand.
GCTTTTCCAGGACACTTGTTCATACCAACACCTCATGTTCTTTTAGGGCATGTCTAGGCATGTTACCCAAGAGTTCTTTTTGTTGCTCTCTGTACCTGGTGGTGTAGCCTGGGGGTCACTGCCACAGCAGGATGTTGCTTCTCTGTGCTGTGCAGAACCTCAGAACACACTGCAGGCCATGTGAGCAGTAATATGTAAATCATCATTAGCATATGTTTATTGTTTCTTTTCAGAAAATCAGATTTAACTAATCAGCCTAAGTGAAACATATGCTGAAATTAATTAAAGTTTGTTTTAAAATAATTTGCATGCTTATTGCTTTTAACTGATTGTAATTGGGGCTTTTGAATACTTTTTAACAGACAGAGTCACCTAGGCTGAGCTTTTCACAGCACCCCCTGGCATGTCGCCATCCATCTTCCACTGCTGCCTAAATGATCTGTGTTGCACTGAGTTGCCAACCCCACCAAATCACAGCCAAAAAGAAGGAGCACGTCATTGTTCCCCATCTTGCCATGGTGGTTTTGTAATGAGTGCAGTTGCTGAGATATGCGTGCCATGATGAAAGATGTGATGATTACAGAATAACAGAAGACAGCAGAGCTTTTATGAATAAAACACAGAGCGGACAGCATTGCTTGAGCATCGTGTGTGGTGGAAGGTCTCATTGTTCTGGCAAGATTGCTCACCTACAGGCATGAATTCCAGCCACCTCGAGCATTCCCCCTGGACAGCACTGGGGATGTCAAGACTGTCAGAGACACCCGTGGTGTGGGGTGGCCCTACAGGTGAGTGCCCTGGCCAGCCAGGCTGTGCAGGAGCTGTCTGACACTCTGCTTTGAGCCTGGAGGGAGCCAGCTGGCTCTGCAGGCAGGGGCATTTAGGGTGGGGAGGGACTGGCATCCCCTCAAGTTGTGCCCCAACACGCAGCATGGCTCAACTGGCTCAGCCCCCTTGTCTCTGGGAGCCCAGCAGAAGAGCCAAAGGCAGCAGCAGCCTTGCCAGAGCACGCTGGTGTCTCACTTGCAGGCTCAGCCAACATGCCTGGGTTCTGTGTCTGGTGTTGCTGCTGGCTCGGGGCTGAGCACTGGGCAAGTCCCTCCTGCTCTGCTCTCCACGCTTTTCTAGCTGAAGGAAATAGCTGGGACTGAGAACTGTCTCTTTGATAACAGCAGGTTATACAACAGGGCTCTGAACAGGACATGCTTTTAACTCTGGGTTTCTCACTGGGAGCCAATGAATCATGTGCTCCAGGTTTTACATGGGCTTCTTAATGGTCTCCAGGTGGAGATGAAGGTGTGGGTTATGACCTATAACTTCCTAAATAGCCTGGGGCTGGCCTAGCCGTGGGACTGCCTTTCTCTGTGTTGTGTTCTGCCATGGTCGGCAGCAATGTGCTCCTTAATGGAAATAACAAGGTGACCAGCAGTCTGCAGCCAGTCTTAAGGAAGGGGTCCCTTTTCGCCCACCTCCTCTTCTTTGGTTTGAAATTATCAACAAAGAAAATGTCAAGAATGGCCCTGAGAAAAAAAACAAACATATTTTGAGTGGATCTAGAGCTCCTAGGGGTAAAAGGCTACCTTAGTCAACAGGTGAGCTGCAGTGAAAGGCCTCTCAGTAAGGTGAAAGTTATATTAATTGAACTAAAATTTAATTGTATTTAGTCTCACACATCCAACTGCCCTCATCTGGAGAATCTAAGCAGACCTGGACTCTGGCTCCTTTATGCAAATATATGGGCCTGTCTGTGGAGCCACGAATCAGCATCCTGCCACTGATAAATACTGCTCATCCCAGCAGAGGATTTGTCTCACTAGCACTGCTTACCCTGCAGCAGAGCTTGCAGGATTAGTGCAGGACTTGGTTTGTTCTTCTCATTCATTAGCTCTCTTAGATCTTCCTCAGACCACACTGAAGACAAGAGGCACTTATTAAGAGCAGCAGTTTGTTTCAAGTGCTTTCTCGTAAGTTTTCAAATCTTTCTGCTATAATGTCACGGCATCACTGGCTCCTGTGATGGAGAATAACAGTGGTTCATTAAGCTCATAAATCCAAAAGGAAGAAAGACTCTCCTGGAGACATGAGTAGCTTTATAACAAACAGAGCAGCAGGAGAGCCTGCAAATTATCAACCCAATGCTTTATAAGCGTTTTATCATCAGCTGGGGGAAATTACAATAAAGAGCAATGAGTAAGTGAAACATAAACCCTGGCATAAACATGCCCTGTGTTCCCTTCTGTCCAAGTTTCACGTAAAAGCTTATTGGAAGTCATGGCACCAGGGTTAGAATCCAGGAAAGTTTCAGAAGCTCTTTCTCATCCAGGGATTTTCCCAGGCTGGAAATTACATAGGGTTTTATGTTATGTGTACAAATTCTGCCAGAAGAGTGAAAATATATACAACATTTAACAATATCTCCCCCATTATTCCAATGCAAGTGCTACATGACAATGAGCTTGATGATGTTTACACCCTATCCAACAGCTTTGTCACTACCACATTTTTAAGTGTGCAGCTTTGATTTATGACTAGTGATACTAAGATCCCAGCCTGTAAATTTTTACAGCAAGCAGACTTGAATTATGTGTTGAGTCTGCTGCACTGGATCAAAAATGTTCAAAATCCTCTCTGGGAAGATTTAAATGTACACAGTCTCTAAGCCATGAAAATATTGCTCTAATGTGCCTGTGTGATTTTTAACAGATTGTGAGTTCAAATCCATTTATCAGCTGATGTCTAATGAGTTTGGCAGGCCCCTACTACATTAAGTTTAAGAAAAACTATGAGCATAATGATGTAGACTGAGGACAATTTAATGAACAAATAAGTGACCTTCATGTTTATGTGAGGTAAAGATTTCATGCCAAATTTTGCATAATATACACTGGAGATAATGGAGTATTTATTAGATTTCTTCTCTCCTTTATCCTCTTCTTTACACATTGTTTTTTGCACAGCAGACCTGTGTCATGCATGGTATGTGACTGGCAAGAGCACAGCTGGCCTGCAGTGGCTAAACCTTTTAATTCTGCTTGGGGGAATCTGACTGGACAAAATAAAGGAGTAAGTCATCCAAGGCCTGTTTCAGGGTGGCAGCTCTGCTGGGGGTCAGCACATGGTTGCCACATGTCCTGGGGTTCCCCTCAGTACCTCCACTGACATCACTGCTTGTCACTTCTGCAAAGTCATGTCACCAATTTTGATGCTTGAATATGTATCTAGGAGCTTAATTACAGGCACCAATCTCTGCAAAATGCATCCCAGCATTCTGGCCTGAATCCCACAGTGTTTCCTGACAAGTGACCATTAGTGACTGGCTCTAGTGTCTTTGAAGAAAGGACTGTCCTTTGGGTGAGGAAATCTTGAGCTCAAGGGTGTACTTAAAGCTGGCTGATTTGGGCTTTGTTTTTAGGGCTGCTTTGAATGATGAGGCTTGGAAGAGCAGGATAAAGCTCCAAGGGTCTCCCCATCCTCCTGCCCTGCCATCTCTCGTTAAGCTCAACTGCTAACTGGTATTTAAAAGTCGCTTTCTCTCTTTAAATGTCATGCCCTGCTTGGTAAGCTCCTGGATGTTGTCTCGCCCCAAGCCAGGGCACTGACTGCACAGGGTGCTGAACAGCAATGAGGATGGCAGACCTGCAGATCTGGGTGGTCCTGTGCAGCCCCTACCCTGAGCTCACCACTCATGGGAAGCCTCTTCTGCAGCCAGACCAGGTGTAGCTGTGCCTGCCTCCCCTGTGCAGAGCTGCAGACTGAGCCATGGCCCTGTTCCCATAGAGCTGGGTGGGTGAAGTGCTGCTAGATCAGCAGGGGCGGCCTCCACAGCTCATCCCCTGTCCCAGGGGAGCAGCTGGTGCTGGGTCTGTCCCAGGGCACTGACTGCAGAGCAGCAAGCATGAAGGACAGCCTGCACTTTGTGGAACACAGTTTGTGGTCCCTGGGATGGGGCTGGCCCAGCCTCATCCCCAGTGGGTGCAGCTGTGAGCAGCAGGTGAGCAGCACTGACAGCAATGAGTGCCCAGGGGCACTGAGCAACCACCAAAGGGAGCCGAGGGCACACAGGTGTAAGGCATCAACATGAGGGGTATAAAAGGCTGGGCTGAAGAACAAGATGGACAGACACTTGCAGCCTTCTGAAGTGATGTTCCTCTGTATGGGGCAGAGATCTGAAGCCTGCTGTGGTAAAGTGTTACTGTATATGGGCAAATGCTTAAAGCCTGCTGAAATTGTATGGTGACACTCTGTGTGTCGTGGCTGTCTCGACTGTGGTGTATGCTGTGACAACACTTCTCCTTGCCCCAGCTTCCACCTTTCCACAAAGGCATCTGGTGGCTGCTGCCTGCCCTTGGAAAGCCTGACAGAGAGACCACTTGCAACAGTCGTGCTTGCAACAGTGAGCTGCACTATCAGAAAAAAAATACTTTACTGTTTCTTGAGTCTGTAATGTTGCATTTTCATTAAAAAGTAACCAATTCTGAGGATGTTTCCACCAAAAGCAATGGGAGATTTTGCTGAGGCTGTCCAACTTGGTGGGAAGGAGAAAATCACAACCTGGTAATTAAAAAGGGAAGAGGGCAGACAGGTAGTGCTCTGAAACAAGCTGATCGAGCCAAGTGGCAGGAAAAAGAGTATCTTACTTACCTTTTCCCTCTCATCCTTGTTTTTGTTTATGCAGGAGCAGCAAAAGCTGACTTCATTTTTCTATTTGAAGTGATCCGTGGCTTTTCGGTGTGTCCTGTAACTCGGCAGGTATTACAAACTGTATTCCTAACTAATGAACTGAGGGAATAATTTATTTAATGTGTCAGACATGGCAGAAGGTGCTGCAGCCAGTCACTGCTCAAGAAGCTAATTGCTGCACTAAGAAAACAAATCTGTGCAAGTCCTCATTTCAGAGTTATTTCCAAACATTAACTCAAAAGTTATTTCAATAATGAGGCCTCTTAAAAGAAGCATCACTTTTCACAGCACATGGCACAGCTCTGTTGACCCTCAAGCACTGCTCAGCTGGGAGAAGCACAGTTCAAATGAAACTTCAGCCATAAAACTTGGGCAAGAGGGAGGCTGTGCAAAGTCTGTGATTAATTAGCAGTTAGCAATATTGAAATGCAGTGAGAAGGGAAAGAACTGGTTCTGTGCAGAGATTTTGGAAACCCTGTTTGTGGTCTGGATGACAACATATATCACTGGCAGAATCCCTCCCCACTCCTTCTGTCTGATTTTTTTTTGAGATCTTACACAGACCTCTACCTACTTAAAGTCACTCTTAGCTTATCCTGGAGAGGTTTTAGGGTTATTTCCCAAATCACTCCTTAACGTCCTAACTTGCTGAAAGGAATACATATGAAAGAGAAATCTTAAGTAAATTAATTTTTTTGCTCAGGCAGAAAAAAAAAAAAAAAAAAAAAAAAAAAAAAAAAAAAATTAAAACTAGTTATCAAAGCTGGTCTAGACAGATTAGTTTTGTTATGAAAGCACCTAGGCAGCAGATAGCAGGTAACTGGAAAATGATGAGCTGGTAGCCTGCTTCTGGGAAGCACCACAGAGAGCTGAGGTTTCCCTTTGCTCTATGGCCAAGGGATGTGTCAGCCTTGGTGTGAGTGAATGCAACTCCATTAATTTCCATTTGCATTTGATTACACCAAGACTGAAGTTGGTCCATGGTGTTTTATTGTATTCCTTTATTCGATTTTGTTTCATTTACTCTTCCTATACCATAGAGCTGAAGCATACAGTATGTAGCAATTTACAGCAAACTGTCCTTGTTCTGCTCTGTGATAGATGGAAACAATTCCAAAGTTAATGGTATTAGTGAGGAAATACAGTCATTCTTAACCAATCTTGTAATGCCTTTTTGGAAAAATGATACTTAAAACTACTTTTATAATTCGATTTACAAGTCACAGATTTTTGCAAGAAACTTGACTTTAAGTCAGTCACACACCTTATAAACTGTGCAGGGCCAGTTCACAAATGGTTTTACAGTTCCATACACTCCCTGGAGGAGCCATCTCCTTCCTGCTGGCCAGACACATTGCCTTGAAACGGCTGCCAACTTTTTAAGAGTTCCTTTTTGGCTATATTCTTCTTTTCATAGCAGCATTCATGGCCCCAGCCCAGGTTCATAAGGAACAAAGTGTAAAATTAATCAATGGATTGATGCACTGTTTAGAATAAAAACAGCCTGGTTTTGGCTACATTTTCTGCCCTTCCAGCCAAAAGAGTGCATGTGTGTACATGAAATGTAATTTAGATTTTCCTTTGCTGCTTGTTGATTTTCTCCTAATTCATTTTCCTTTTGACTCTTATTGAGTCTCCTCTTGTCTGAGTAAGTTTAACCCTGTAGTGCCTGGTTTGTGGAGCACAGAGCAATCACAGGGACCCTGTAGGTGGGCCCTGGCATGGTTACAGGCTTCATTAGCCCCTGGAAGGGACATGACAATATGCAGGAAGAGGGCCATGTGAACTCAGCAAGCCACAAGTGAAGCCTTTGGTAGGTAAAACCTACCTGGAGTTTTAATGACTTGTAAAGCCCTGAGAAAACCTCTCACTTGGTATTTATTGCCTTGAAAGTCTTCCAACTGAACTTTATCTAAAATGTAGCTCAGCTTTTTGGAAGCCTTGGTTGGAGCTGTTAACACACAAACAGTTCTGTCCCTCCCTGGACAGAAACCACAAACCAGTCACAATGGGATGTAACTCGAGACTCTGTGCTACAGGGCTGTAGTGCACAAACATGCACATTCACACTTTGAAATAACACTAGCAAATATTAATCAAACATCTTGAAGCAGAATGTCTGGAGCAGGAGGAGGGTTTGGGTGGGCTGATGGATAATTGCATACATCAAACAGATTCCAATGAGCCCTTTGCAGCCAGGGGAAAGTTGACAACAGCTGTGTTGGTAACCTTAATTTCAGAAGTAGCTGGTCTGGGAAAAAGTTAATCATATTTTAGGCACTGCCTACCGCCACTCAATCTCATTTCTATCACTCTCAAAGTCATGTATTTTTAAAAATACCAAAAGCAATTTAAAAATACATCTAACAGTAATCACTTCATTGGAAACAACACACAGCAATAACATAAAACAGCAGCTACTTTCCTGTGAAGATTTATGAGACAGACTAGTTTTCTCACGACTTATGTTATTCCTGCCTTATTGTTTTGTCAGCAGTGGATATGGAAAGTGGATGATATGTGAACACTCTCCAGCACTAGAAAGCTTCAGAGTTTTGATTAGGTAACAAAATTGAAAAAGTGAGTTTGCTTTCCCTGTTCAATCTCTGTGATTTAAATTTCAGTATAACAAAGATGCCTAAGCAGGGAGCTGCCCTCTCCCAAACCCACACTGGCTCTCACAGTTCCTATCCAGAGCCTGATTCTGAATTTCCCCTGCTGGGTCTGGAAATCCAAGGGGATTTTACATGTCAGTCAGATGCTGACTTTGCAGTGCAATGAGAGGTAAAATGATAGCAATGGTGAACAAATGGAGACATGAAGATATTTCAGGGCATGTAAAACCACATTGACACAGACCTTGTGATCACATCTGTGTGTTTGGCTCACACTGTGTCCAAGGAAGCTCTGTCCCATGTTTTTGATGGCTGTCTGCTGCTGTCCCCTAGAATTCAACAATGTGAGATGGCAATGATAGGTCAGAAATGAGGAGCCTGCATGGAAAAACCTCAGTAGTTAATGGGGGAATCTAGACCCTGTGAAAGCCTAGAGAATTCAGTCCAGTGTCCATCCCTTTGGAGGTGGCAGGCTGCTCAGTGGGACACAGGCTGCCAGCTCTCAGAGTGACAACAGAAAGCTTTGGGTTCATTCCCCCACCTTTTCCACTGAACTGGAATGTCTGCCCTGCATGCAGAGAGCAGCCTCTGTTGGGCACTCAGCACTCCCTGTCACAGGTATGCCTCTCATAACTTGCACCTTCTTACACCAAATGCCTGCCACATCTGCAGCAGTAATGCAAAGAAACAGCTCTCTGTGCCTTTTAATACCAGAACAGTCGCAGAAGTGAAATTTTATTCATATGAATATTACATATATATCTCTAGTTACAGAGAGAAAATGTGTAAATAATAAAATGGGGTTTTCTATATGTGTTTTTCCACACCAGAACATATTACAAAGCATTTGTATTAGAATCAAATAGGAGCCAATAACACAAAAAAAGCACTAGTCTGATATTATTGCTCTTGGTTTCTCACACATTTTAGCCTACCTCCCTAATGGCACTTCCAATGGCATCTTGTCTGTTGTGTTTATAAATTAATTGTGAGATTCTGAAACACAAAGTTATTCTGGAAATGTCATAATTCAGTGTATTCTCTACTGGCATGCTGCATGTCCCAAGTCCCTTGGGCAAACCTTCTGACTGCACAGCTGCCTGACATCTACAGGTACACTTACTGATGGGAGACCATTTTGTCAGCTCAGGCCATATATTCATTATAATTTGTAGCAATTCAATAGAAATAAGTTGTCTGTATTCCTAACAGAGCAGCAATTAATGTATATTGAAATAGTGATTGCTTTGTTGTAGTTCATTAGGAAGTCAAATTTTAATTCCTATTTAATTACAATTCAGTTACTACAATTTATTACCAATAATTCTAATGAGGTAAAGTAAGAGGTGTATTGAGGACTAATGAAAATGTTACAAAGGTTCATTTGGAATTCACACAAAAATTCCCATTTAATTACAATGGAATTACTCCTATTTCATTCACGTGGAGTGTGGGATGTGCTGTGATTCTTGCTGGAGGATCAGCCTCTGCCAGCCATGGGTGTTTGTTCATGATCCTCTGAGCTTCAGCCTCTTACTCAGAGCTGTGTCTGCTGCATGTTGATGTGCCAGGATGCAGGGAGGGCACCTGCTCTGTGTCACACAGAATCTGCTCCAGCACTCTGGTGCTGTGCAGGGCTGCAGGTGCCCACGGCCACCAGCTGCCAGACAGAGCTCTAAAGGCAGGGCTCTGATCAGGCTGGAGAGTGCAGAGGAGGATGTGATGGGAAGCTCCCTCTGCCTTGGGTCTTCTGCAGGGAGGTGGAGTCAGGAGATGAAATGGAGAGCAGCTCCTGACCAGTGTCTGTGCGGGGATCATTTCTGAGTCACAGTGACATGGGAGTGGTTGTATTCAATGGAGGAGAGAATGAGATGTGTGTAAGAGGGCACAGTGAATTCATCACTGTAAAGCTGGACAAAAAGGTGGGAAGTGCTGTCTTCGATTTTGACCTGAGCCTGGCAAGAACTCCCCATGGTAATGGGGCTGGTAATGAGGCTTTTCTCTGGTAAGAGCTCTGCTGTGCTCTGCCTTGGGAGGCACCACGGCTGCAGATCAAGAGATGCTGAAGTGCATTGGTCACTCATCTCTGAAAAATTGTTTTCAGAGAAGACTGGGATGTATTAAAAACAAGGAAGTGTACCAAGCCCCAGGCAGGCTTCCTAAGCCTGGCTCTGAGGGTCTGCCTTGTGCTTTTTCAGAAATGAGGATGCAGTTCCTTAAGTAAAACCAAGCGAGTGTGTGGGTTTTCTTCCCCTTCCCATCCTCAGGGAAGATAGGCTCTAGTCTAGGTTTATGTTCAACTTTTGAAATTCAGAAAATTGTAGGGTCATTTCTCATTTTGCAAAGCAAGACCACCTGATAAATAGGAATTTGAGGATAGTAATTTTCCTTTGAGTTAGACAGCCTGAAATGTTTGTGGGAAGTTGCCACATACTTCCCTTGCTGACATTAAGGCTTGATATATAAAATCCCCCTTTAAAGCAATGAACTAAGTCTGTCCCTGGTGTAAGCTGTTTGCTGCATTCACAGGCACTCCACCAGGGGCTGGTTTGGTCAGATGTCCCTGATGCCACAGGCCTAACTCAGCAAAAGTGTTCCTCTTCTATATTCAGCCCAAGGCACAGGGTATTTATAACACCCACTTACTTAGGCCCTCATATTTCCCCTCATTCCAATTTCCCCCTTCTCTTTATTTCCCTGTGTGTCTATCACCTTTTTTCATGCCTCTCCAGATGCATTTCCCAGCATAAGATAATTGAAAGTCAGTGAACTGAGTTCCAGGTTATTTTGCTAAAAGATGCCTATTATTTTGATGAAGCAGGTGCACAGAATTAAAAAAAACCTCCATAATTGCTACTTTACTATCAGGCTTCTGCTGCCTAATCTTCTTTGATGTTGGTAGAACAAGCTTTCCATCTCTTCTAGGATGATTACAGGGAACATTGCTCTGTTCCTCCTACAGAATCCAATCCTGATGGATATTAAACCTGGGTTATCAATTAAAGTTTCTTTATGTGCCGAGTGATTAGAGTCAGGATCGTGTGTGATTTCTAGCATAAAGCAAGTTTGAAGTGATTTCTGCCATTAATATTAATTAATCACTGATATGCCTACTGCTCACAAATGAATGCACAAGGTAAGCATGTGCAATTTAGCACAGTAACCTGGGATTGAAATAAGAACTGAACTGCTCTAATTTTAAACATTTGGCAACAGTTTTTATAAAGTCTTCTTGGTATAATTAACTAAAAAAAAAAAAAGAGAAGCCAAATGAAGTAACTGGGACATTAAGAGCATGGCTGTAGTACTGACTCTTATCAAAAAGTCTGGCTCTTACCCTCTTATGCTCTGTTCTCACTCATGGCTCTGGCATGCTTCAAATCATTCATAGAATTTAATCAAAATTTAGTAAAAAAAGTAGTAAAATTTTTGATGCTGGTTGACAGTAGCTTTTCTGTGTGTAAATAATACCCAAATATATGCATGCTGAAAGTCTTATAAGGTATGTGGTGGTAAAGAGAGAAAGTGCTTGAGACAGGATGTGCACTTGTACAGACTCAAATTTTGGCAGAGTCAAAATCTAAAAAGCATCTAACCTCACATCACTCACATCTCAACTTCTCTGTGGGACTGGGCTGCCCCTGAGCTTGCTGGGGACATGTGTGGGGGCATTCCAAACACTCACAGAGCTAAAACAGCCTCAGACATGGGCATCCATTGGCAATTTTAGGCCCTCACTGCACATGAGTAAACAGTTTGCTTGCCTTGAGGGAGAGGCTGGTGGCTGCCCTTTCATCCAGGCATGTTTACAGGTATTCAAGCAGCTCTTAATCTGCACTGTCTGATTGCCTCCCAAAGGGCAAGGAAATTGGGCAAGGAATCATTAAAGGTCTTTTCCAACCTAAATGATTCTATGATTATTCCTGTCTTGGAAATGGAAAAGATGAGGACAAAAAAGTTAAGTTGCACCAAACAAAAGCAAAGTTGGAATAAACTTTGACACTTTGGACGTGTAAACATTGACACTTTTCAGTGTCAATCCTATGCTTTAGATGATCCTGAAGTCAAAAGGTCACAGGACCATATAATTGAGATAATGGCAAACAGGCACAGAGATGACCATTGCACCTCTGACAGATAACTAGCTGGGAAATGGGATTTAATTATCCCACAACACTAATCACACAGTCCATTCCCACTTTTAGTCTTGGCAGGAGTATGAACAGTGCTGCCAGGCATTAAGGACCTGTTTTTTCCCTCCAAGCACGTGATATTCTGTGCACATACAACATCATCAGGTGCAGGTGGCAAAAGAACCTGATGCTGCTGTACACAGGCATCTTCCAGTTGCTGTCAAGGTCCTCTTTTCAGCACAGCATGTGCACTGTTTGCATGACTGTCTCTGAGACCCAAATTTACTGCTAGAGCTGATGCAGTACCTTTGGCCTCCCTGGAGCTGTACATGTTTACACCAGCAGTGAACACAGCCAAGTGCCTGTGGTAACTTGTGGCTTTTGAAAACATTTTCAAATTTCTCCCAAGAAATGCATCTCCTAGTTGGCCACTTCCTCATTTGCATCAGCACATCTTAAATCTGGGTCTTGTTCAGCAAATGCCCAGTTTATTCGTTACTCACATTGTCATAAATCTTCCAGAAAAGCAATTATGAGGAAATCATATTTCATACTTTTATGGAATTCCTTAAAGCTGATGAGAGCAGCCAGATGGCTATTTTCATCAATGAACCTTTGATAGAGCATTAGGAAACAGAGATGGTGTCTTTTAATAGACCATTATTACCTGCCTTGGGTGTGAGGAGCTCTCATGCATTCCAAAAGTATATTAATGGCAGAGTAAAGGATGACTTAGGAATAATATCTCCAGAAAGGGCCTTATTTTCCCTCTTAAAATGATTTCAGATGGGTTTAGCTTTCACACACGTTCAGCATGGGAGGCTGGTGAGGTGAACCTGCATTTCCAGCCCCCTGACAGAGTCTGAGGCTCCTGCCTTGCCCAGGAACCCCTGAGGTTCTCAGTGCCAGGGCTGGCTCAGGGCTGTGCAGAGCTGAGGGCACTCAGAGCCCAAGGGCAGACCTGGATCCTCTCACTGCTGAGCAGGCACTGGCACAATAAACCAGCAGAGAGCCCTTGGCAAAGTCTTTTGCCTCCCTTTCCACCTCCTTCCCCTCCCAGCTGTCCTGCCCCAGCTCCAAAGGGCAAAGAAGTCAGGGAATGGAGTTATTTCCAGGACAATGGGATAACAGACAGGGGTGAAGCTAGGAGTGCCATTGCATAGCAGGTTTTGCTGTCACATTTGTGACCATATCATCTTCCTTTATCCCTACCATCAAGCCTTTATCCATCTTCCATGTGAGGGTGGACTAGGAGAGTGGGATGGGATGGGATGGGATGGGATGGGATGGGATGGGATGGGATGGGATGGGATGGGATGGGATGGGAGTGCCTATACTGTGGCCTGCTGAAATCATTTTTGAGTTCAGCAGCCCCTGAATGGAGCACACAGGCAAAGGAGCACCTTCCAAAGAGCTTCCCTAGAGCAGACAATGAGGAAATGTGATCCAGATGCTGAAGCTGAGAGAGAAGAGCTTCAAGCAAGGCAATAGAAGGAAATAATAGAGGACATAGAAATAAAGGAAATATAAAAGGAAATAGAGGCAGTAAAAGGAAATAGAGGCAATGGAAAATAAGGGAGGTTAACTAGGAAAATGAAGAGGCACTTTTGGATTTAAACAAAGCTGCTGGCTGTGGGAGATGGTGATTCCAGGGAAGGCCATAACAAAAGCTCTGGGGAAACCCTAGACAAGATTTGGCTGCAGCAAGGAGTAAATAGGAAACTCTGCTCTGCTTCCACAGGATATTTGAAGGAAACATGTTGACAGAAAAATGGATTTCTCTGTTTTAGGAGAGATAAAGCATAAATGTTTCTAAGTCTAAATGAGGGAATGATGAGAAATGCTTACAGAAGTGCTTGCCATAGTTATGGAGCATGGTGTGCACAGGCCCCCACAGTGACTGTGCTGTGTTGTGCTCCTTCCCACAGCAGCAGTGGGAGGGATGAATGCACAGGACACCTCAGCACCTTCACCTCCATCCATGGGCCGGCAGGAGGGGGTGAGCAGAGGGCCTGAGCCACACCCAGCTGTGATTCAGGAGGTGGACATGTGTTGTGTCTGACACAAACACACATTAACTGGCATTGCCTCCCAAAACAGGGAGGCTGCATTTTCCCAGCTTAGCAGCACCAAGGCAACAGCTTCCCCCAGGGCTGGGGCTGAGGGCTGGTGCTGCTGCAGAGCAGCCCTGGGTGCTGCCCGAGGAGCCCCTGCAGCCACTGCCCCCTGGCACCAGGGACACCTCAGGGGCAGCTGGGACACACGGGACATTTGGAGCAAATTAACAAAATCAACAGTAAATAATATTTACCCTCTTCCACCACTATTGATTGAAGGTAAGTTTAGCTCTACAGTCTTAAAAGTCTTTCCACACGTGACTCTTAATTAAAGTTATGAACTTTGTAGGGTTGTTTTTTCTTTTGGCTGCATAACATGAATTCTTTCTCCTCCTTTCTGCTCAGGTAGCCTTTCCTTTAATGATCTTCACAGGCCATCTTTAAGGAAGAGGCAAGCAAGCAATTAATAAAAGTGTTAACAGGTGGTTGCTCTGCTACTAAAAATGATCAGTAGTGCAATAATTTCCTAATTATTATTATACCTTTTAAAGGTTTTTAGATACATTATATTTCCCCATTTTTTCTTCTGGCACCCCTCTTGCTCCTGGCATTATTTCTCATTCCAAATAATAATTAATGAGAACTGAGGTATCTAATATATATTTTATTCCTTCTGTTTCAGTCCCTTAAGTAACCATCCTGTCACATTTGTTATGCAAATTTTCACACATTGCGTGTAATTTCAGCAGTATGTGAGAATGCCTCTCAAAAACGCCTTGAGTATTTTATTTTATATATTTGTAAAAAATTATCAGGTTTTTTTCTTGAAAGCAACATTTTTCCTGAGCCCTTGAGAGAAATAGATGAAGCTTGCATAATTGCCCTTGCTTTATTGAAGTAAAGGAACATTTATAAACATATGATAGTGATAGCAATAGCATGATAATGATAATAATGATGATGATAATATTTTGTTTTCTTTTTTAAGACAGCACCCTTGTCTTGCTTTAGGGCTGCAAAATGTACAGCTATAAACAAGGTACAGTCTTCACTTGGATAGGTAAGTCCTGTGCACGTGTTTAAAGCTATTTAATGCAGATGATGGACCACATCAAAGACAGGGTGCTCTAGTGAGAGTGCAGCACATTCACTGTGCATCTGTCAGCTTGCTCTGTTTGCTTCTAAACACTTTGTTGTCTAACAGCAATCATCCTCACTGTGGGCTGAGTAAAAGGGATATTTAGGCACAAGGATCTGGAGGGGCTAATGGAGCTTCTGGGCAGCTTTTGGAGCAGAGCAAGGCAGGGGAGCTTTGCCCACTCCCTGTGCAGGTCCTTGCAGCAGGATGCAAACCCAGTGAACTTCTGAAAGCATTTCCTCACAGCCTGTCCTGGACCAAGGATTACTTCAACAAGTGGTTGGGCTGAGAATTCATCTCTCTTGTAGTCTGTGTCGTTTATTTCACTCCTTCTGGATGTCCACCAGGCATGTCCACCCCCCATTCCTTGGGATCTGCAGCTTGTACCTGTGAACTTCAGATGGGAGTGTCCCAGGTTCAAAAAACAATTGTATGGGCTCAAGATAACCAGTTTTCCTGCTGAGTTCAGCTGTGCTTTTGCTGCAAGAAGCTATAGATTTCCCTGTTAAGTTGCAGATGTGCACAAAGCAGAGCACTCATCAATTAGGGCTGCATTTTGGATTTTGCAGCCAGCAAGTGTCCATCTCTGGGATGGCATAAGGGGATTTGTCTGAGCCTGATTAATTTTAAATATGTGTGGGCAGAAAAAATACTTTTTGGGATTAAACTACTGTACTGAGAAGCTCACAGAATTGGTCCTTACTTGCAAATTCATGTGGGATATCAGCATACAGTCCAGAAGGGGTGAGGAAGAGAGATATCTGACCTGAGCGGCCACTGTGACCCTGTGTGCTTGCATATATGAGGATCAGACACTCATTCCTGAAGGGAAGCCTTCCATGTGCTTGCACTGCTTGCAGCTATGGAAAGATAAGGAAACTTGGGCTTCTTACATAGCAATCTAATGTGGACGTTATGAATTGGTGCTGCACAACTCAACAAGCAGAATTTTCCTTAGATTTAATGTGTTACCTTCCAAAAGGACTCAGTGGGCCTGGAGTACTTACTGAATGTTTTCACTGTGATTGTTTTACTGGCAAGGATCCTGGGGTCATGCAACTCTCTCACCTGGTTCTCTCTTTTACCCTTAATCATATTTTTACAGTGTTGGATAGTGGCAACCATTTGTCCCCAGAGTCCCTTCAAGGCCTTGGCAATCTGTTTCTGGTGACCTTTTCCATAGTTTGTTGGAGATGTGGTCAATGCTAGCCTCAAATTAATCTATGAAGGGAATGATTCATTAGGCAAATTTGAGGGAAAGTCAGATCTATTTTTAAACTGTCCCACCTTGCTGAACAGTGGAAATTCTCTGTAGAAAAAAGGTGGTTGATTGGTATACCAAAATATCCAGGGTGGTTATATGGAATGAAAGCTGTGAAATGTGATAGTGTCAGTGCTGTAATGAGTGAACATGGAGACCTGGGGTTTGGGCTTGGGCTTCTGTACCCTCTCTGCTCAAGTTCAAAACTATAATTTGTTGTGAAATTAAAGATGACTGTGTTTTGGACAACGATAGAAAATGTCTTTCAACATTAACAGCTTGGCTAGTGAGGGAGGATGAAGGGTGGCATGACTCCCTGTGCCTGTGTGTGCCAGAGCAGTGGGAAGCAGCTCTTTGTCACCCAGGCCTGGCATCTCTGAGAGGCGCCTCAGAGGTGCCTCAGCAGCCCATCCTGTGAAGGGTGCTAAGTGCCACACACACCTTTGGCTCCTGCCTCACTGCACCCTGCAGCCAGCCTGGGCTCTCTGGCACTTCAGAGGCAGAGCTGTCCCTGTCCACTCCAGGTTACTTGTGGCCAATGCTCAGTGCCAACTTCGGGGATCAGTGTCTCTTTTAGCAGCACTGATAGATTTTCCTCCTGCTCAAAGAGTGAGAAGCAGCAGGTTCTGAGAATCTGAATGCCAAGATCTGCCAGGAGCCATCACTGCCTCTGAAACAAGCCCTGGAGTCTCAACAGCAGCACTTGGAGCAGAGCCTGGTGTGGGATACTCTCACTGAAACTGGAGGAGTCTGGAGGAGTAACTCTGGGACTTCTTAGTCTGGTGTTTTCTATGCAGGAACAAAACTCCAATATAGCAAACTGCTAATTCCCAAAGATTTGAAAAGCTAATTGGGAGGGAGCTAAAACCAGCCTTGTATGTAAATAAGGACTGATAGTTTGCCCTCCCCATCCTAAAAATCCATTCAATAAAAATGTAAATATATCCCTTAAAGGCTTTCTTAATAAACCCTGTAATTTCCTTAAAATTCTTTCTATAATATCAAAATCCTAAACCACTTTGAGATGAGCTATTTTAGGCTGTAATTGGGCTATTCATTCCCTATGCATACAGCGATCCTAATCTAATATGTAACAGGAACTTAAAAGCTAATCAATAATGGAACACGATTCTCTATCAGTAGAGCTGCCTGTTGACTCCTGTGAGAGGGATCTTCACAAGACAGCTCAGCTCTGATGACAGCCTTATATTTATTTTAAACATGAAGTTGAAACATCATCTTTCTCTGTATTGTCACTTCCAATTATTTTTGGAACAAAAACACCGGGGGAAATGAGATCCTCATCCTGAAGGGTGCATTCATATTTGATAAATTGCCACAGATTCTGGAGAATGTTTACTGAAATGTGGGCTTGGAATGCTTTCTTGTGCATTTTACTAGAGCCATTGATTATCTGTTGTAACACATGTCCAGGTCGTTTTACCAAGCTGCTCCTTTCCTATGCCTCAGAGGTTGAGAAAGAAAAAGGGCTGGTTATCCTGGTGTGGGCTTCCATGTCTTCCCTGAATAAAACTAAGGTAAAATTAGCATGGAGAGGGAATCAAAGTGCACTGTTCTTCAGTGGAAGTCAAGAAGCTCTTTATACCCTCACGTACAAAAGACAAATTCCCACTTTTCATGTCTAGGCAGCGGTTTGAGGTGGAGAGGGTGGAGGGAAGGGTTAAGTGAGTACACAGATGTGCCTAAACCATATCAATCACAGGCAGGAGAAATGCCTCCCCTTTAACAGGCAGAGCCAACCAACCCACAGAACTGCCTTTTGAATTTTATAAGCTCCCTCAATAAAATGCAAGTGGAAGACATCTTGCATCATTCCCACAGCTCTGACATTTGGGCATTGCACCACTTTCCCTCCGAGCCACCCTGGGGAGGGAGGACTGGAGCCCTCCCTGCAGGGCTGGAGCCATGTACAGCCCCCCTTGCTGCTGTCTGGAGACAATTAACATGCACTGCAGAAATATGGGGCTGGTTTCTGATGTCACACACACTTCCACAAAGGCAGTGGATTTAATCTGGAATTACTCAGGGTATGAGGGATCAGGAGCTGGCTGGGAAAGCTCCTCTCTAGAGGCTCCTAAATGCCAGCAATTTCACATGATTATTTATTGAGCTTCATAATAGTGCATATATCCTCATGCACACCCTTTCTCCTACAAATTGCCTTACAACTTCCCAGCCTTCATTACGTTGTAGAGGTTAAAGCTTTCCTAAGTAATCAAAACATCCAGGAAGGGAAGCTTGCTAAATGCTGAGCTAAGCTTAAACACTGACCCTATCTCTTAACTGTAAAAAGAACTTTATGTACACCGTAAAAAGTAATAATTGCTGTGGTAACTGCTCGTTCATATTAACTAAGGGCGTAAATAAAGTTGTGTAACATAGCCAGGGCTGATGTTGGGAGCACAAGGGAGGTGTCCCCATTGAAAGGTTTAATTGATACATGTGTCCTATAGAAAAATTTAATAGGTATATTTAACATCTTTAAGGCAGCTCTTTTTCAGTCTGCTCCCACTCTTGCCTTGAAAACCATTTGAGTATAGAAAGTAATTAGACAGTTGCAAGGACATGACAAATCAAACATGAGCTGTGTTTGCCTTTGTTTCACTCCTGGCTTTAACAGTGCAATAATTCAGCCCTGTCCTTTTCTCAGGTGATGCCCCATATTTCAGCTGTGCCACACAGAGGGCAGGAGTATGTGCTCCTCCTTTTGTGGTGGATTATTCCCAAGCTTGGGTTCTGCTATTATTGATTCTTCTTCACATCCTTTTGCCAGTATTTTGATCACTTCCATAGTAAAAAATAATTTAATTTTAGATGCTCTGAGTGGTCTGCAGGAAACAATGCCAATGGAATGACTGGGAATTTTATACAAGCCAGTTCTGGAGCTGCAGCTGCCCTGGGCTCAGACAATGCATTTACCCCACCTGCTCAATGAGACACTATGGATCAAATTAATTCTCCATGTGGTTGGTAAAGTCACACAGATGCATCCAGCCCCAGAAGCAGAATGAATGTACTTAGATTGCAAAAAGATATCTCCTATCTTTACACAAACACACTCTCCATAAGCCTTAGTTTAGAATTTTCCCTTTGCCTTGCTGAAGCTCAGTCTGCACCTTGAATAATACATGTAAGTTTTTGATTGACATGCAGTTCTAAGCATTTAGCTATCTTGATGTCTTGTCAAGTCATCCTTTGATAAAAGCATTTTAGGTGCCATGAAATGTAATCACTGCGGCATTCTACATTGCAGATTCAAGTTTCTCTGCACATTTTTCAGCTGAAGATCTTGGCAACGTCAATAGATCTGTTCCATGGGCGATTTTGGATGGATCTATTAATATTGCCTCTAAGAGTAATAAGTCCCACTCCTTTACAGAGTGAATCATCTGTCTCTCCTGTGGACAAGTGAAATTCTCTCTCATTGGAGTCGTAGTCCACAAGCTGGCAGGGTTTCCTGTTTTGTTAATAGTCTTCATACAGCAATGAAGTCATTTCAAAAGATGTTCAGCCCAGTTTTGGGGCCAAGTAGTATGTCTTGGCTATTTGTTCTTCTAGACAGGCCATGTCACCATTAGTCATACTTCAGAATGATGGTTTACTTTCATTATTCACTGACTGCACTGCTTCCGATTCAACACTTTCCAACCCAGAAAGATTTTCCTGTGCTAATTCATCTGAATCATTTCTGGTGAAGTTTATATCAAAGGACACATTCTCAATGTTAATAAAGTGCAGCAGTTTTGAAACAGCTTGTAATTCTGGTTCTTTAAAAATGTGCTTTTTAAAGATGTTTACACTATGTGTGTGAGCACAGTGTGTGCCAGTAGCAGTCTTAACATGATTGATAGTCCTTTCCATTTTTATTTACATTCTATTTGGGACCTCTAGCACACTCACTGTGTGACCAGCACTGGGCTAACGTGACTCCAGACTGAACACTGAGGCTACTGCAGCAAAACCAGATTGGTTAGGGTGAGCCAGATTCTCCAAAGTTGCCAAATTTCTTCTCTTGGTGATCAGTGGAAGGACTTGTGTTTCCAGTCAATAAATGTGGGATGTTTCTTCTGAATACCTGGACAGGATTTTGTCTTGAATTTGGAGGTGCCTGTTGATGTTGGGTGCCTGGAGGCTTTTGTGTGTTTGCAGGGTGTGAGGTCTGCTCAGCTCACAGCCTGATCATCCCCTGTTCTGAAGAGAGGAAAAACAGACCCAGCTCTGCCCATCACTGCCTGCTCTAAGAGCTTGGCATTTTCCTTTGGCAACACTTGGAACTGTGCCAACTTTCCCTCACCTTTCCATCTCCCCTCTCCCATCTCAGAACAGTTTTTTGGGATTTTCTGGTTGCCATTTGGCATGGCTGACATCTGAGCCCTGGGATCACTGATTGTGCTTGTTGCTGCTCAGATCCCTTCAAGCTCTCCAAACCAGTACAAGGCTCTGGGCTTTCAGCCAATTTACTTACAGGTTTATCATATGCTGACATTGTTGCTCTATAAATAGGTATACCTTTACTGACTCTATCGATTCAACTGCCTCTCTTCTCACTAATTCTCTTTTTAATGTATCCAACCTGCCTTTGTATTTCACCTAATGAAAGGCTGAAGTCAGAGGGGTAGAGGTTGAAGAGGTTAAACTCTGAGCTTAAAGGTCCTGGGCTTTAAAGTCAGAGTTTGCTATGGGAGACCCACAAGCTTGTCAGTGGAGCAAATCTGCAAGTCCAAACTCTCTTTTCCACCAGAAAATATAAGCCATCAAGTCAATTTCACATTTTATTACTAATAATTTGAAATAAGAGGATATTATTTTGCAAACTGCTTCATCTGATACATTTATGGATTAACAATGATAACACAGACCCTAATCTGCCCATCTTTGGTAAGAAGGAGCAAATTATCCCTCAGAGATAGGAATACTTGCTGTTTGTCTTGGAGTTACTCCAAATGAGCAGACCAAAGATGCAGTTGTCTTGCTTGTAAATTAAATTCAGCTTTAATAGATCATTTGTGCATTTTCTATATATAGGGTTGGGTTTTTTTGTGACTGTTGTGGCAGTTTCTGCATAGAGCCCAGCCCTCCAGTGCAGTGGCAGCAGCAGGAGTGCTCAGCAGTGGTCACTGGTGCAGGCAGCAGCACTGTCCTGCATCCTGGAGGGACAGCACTGCCCCCTCACCACAGGGAAGGGACAGGGGCCCCTCAGGGCAGTGTGACAGCCACTGGGTCACACCTTGTGCCCTGCAGACACCTGCAAGGCTGGGAAGTCATTGCAGCCTTGCAGGAAACGTTCTCCACAGGCAGGTCTGTGGGCAGGGCGGCTGGGAGCGGGAGAAGCAGCAGGGCTCAGTGGCCAGGGATGTGCCAAGGGCTGGGACTGGGGCTGAGCAGGGCAGAGAAATGAGACTGGTGTGGGGGAAAGGGCACACAGGACCAGGAGCCATTCAAGATGAGCAAACCTGGGGGCAGCCCTGCTAAAGGCTCCAGAAGCCTCCAGAGCTGCTGGGGAGCTGCACCGAGCCTCAGCAGCAGAGTCCGACAGATCTCCAGGGCCATCCCTGAGCATCTGCACAGCACAGCTCCCTCCTGCCCTCACTGTGCACCTGTGCCAGCCTGGCAGAGCCAAACCCTCCTTGGTTTGCCTCAGGAGGTTTGGGCTGCTGGCCCCAGCTCTGGCACGGCTCACCCTGGCCGTGGAGGCCCCTGGCAGCCACACTTTGCTCTGCCCTCCTCCTCCTGGTGCCACCTCAGAGCTCCCTTCAGCCAAATGTCCTCAGCAGGGCAGGACGGGGAGTTAAACACCCCAGCCTGGCAAGGGAAACTGCCAAGGCTGCCAGAACAATGTGTCATCAAATCCCACACTGAAACCAAACAGCTTCTCCCTCCCCAAATAAATCATAAGGAAGCAGAAAATGTTTAACATTTTTAGAAGTTTAGACTATCTCTGACTTCAGACATGTTGCCATTAACCTGGGATTTAATCAGGGATTTTCATTTGCTCCTTGTTCTGAACTATAATGAGCCCTTTAACAGTGTAAATAAAAAGATCTAAAGATTCAATAAACTATAATGTCACAAATGGCAATCAGCTACATTGTGAGGCCTCAGTGTTAAAAAGGATCTCACAGCTGGAAACAAATGCTTCTATATAACATTGTAAATAACCTCTAAGCCCACTACTAATTAAACTGAAGCCTCTCCTCTCCTGGGCATTGAATATATGAACCAATTAAGAAAATATAATTTGTTTTCTGAGAGACCTGTGCTGTACCTTTTCAAAAAAAGAGGAAGGGGAGAGATACAGGAAGACACAGTGACAGAGAAAGAGAGGGAAAGGAGAGAGGGGAAAGAAATGAAGAAAAGAGTTTCACAGGAGGGACCACACTGATGTGCTGGGGTTACAATAATGAGACATTTCTGCTTTAAGCAAATTTTGCACCTGTAACCTGCAGAAATATAGCCATAGCACTTGAAAAATTACTTCAATGCTGCACAGTGCCATGAAAATTTATCTTTGAGATGATTTTATTGCATGGTTACCCTAGGCAATTAAATCAATAAATCTTAACTGTCAGAGAGGTTGGCCTACTGCCAGGAATAAATGAAATGCACGGAATCAGTAAATAAAAGGTTTCTGACAACTCATTCTAGGAATTATTTAGCAGTTGGGCTTTTTGTTGGTGGTGGTGTTGGTGTTCCTTTTGTCTCCAGCATTTATTGACATTCTCCATGAGAAATGATTATGCTAACATAAACAACCTAACCCAGGGATGTAGATGGATGGGGGAGAAGAGTCAGGCTCTTCAGGGTAATAAATTACCCTCCTGGAATCCCAGACAAACTGCAACTTTGGGGGGCTGATAGCACCAGCAGAGGCAATTAGAGAGCTGGGGCTGAGCCACGGGCTGGCAGCACGTGGGCAGCCCCAGTGCCAGGCACCAGGAGCTTTTTGTGCTGGCCCATGGTGCCTCATTATTAACATAGATGTGCTTTTTTCATTGATTGGTTCAGAGATGATTGAGATTGAAATGCCTCCCTGAGACACGGAGGTGACGTTTCTGTTGATGCAGAGTCCAGTGCTCACCACAGGAGATGCCAGTTCTGACAGTGAAATCATAGTTATGCCTGTGTAAACCCTGAGTGGTCAATGCAGCTGCATTGTTTTTCATGCTGGTGTTACAAAACTGAAGGCCCAAGTCTGTTTTCACTTACCCTGGGATTTGACATTTTAAGTTAGTGTGGAATAAACTGTATTTAGGCTTAGGCTCTGTCTCTCTCACTGTGGTGAGATCAGCTGACCTGATTAATAAACTGAAAGATTATTGTGGTAATCTACTTTCAGTGCCAACAGGCCACCAAGTTCACCTGGTAAGTCCTGGTTCAAAGCTTCCTTCACTGGCTGAACAAGCCCATTCCTCCCTCAAGGCAGCAGCTGCTGGGATAACAACGGGGGCAGCCCTGGCCATGGGGATCTGCACATTCCCAGTGCCACTGGTGACAAGGACACCAATGGCAGAGCAATCTGCTGTGCTGAGCACTGAAGGAGGCCTTGCCTGCCTAGAGTAGAACTAATTAGACTGTTTGCAGGGCCAGTCCCTCACCACCATCACACTGGGGCAGTCTGGGGCATATGGGTCTGTCCTTGAGCCAGCACCAGCTGCTGGAGCCAAGAAGGGATTTATCTGTGTAGTGTGGGAGAGAGCCTGCTGTGAAAATGTCTGCATCCAGCCTCTGGACACCCAAGTGACCTTCAGTCACAGGAGCCCTTGGGGAGAAGCTCATCTCTCTGCCTGAGGCTGGCAGAGGCTCACCAAAGCCTGGTCCAAGCCAGAGACATAATGTCATCTTGGCTGGGGAATATTCCATTTGAAAGTATTTCCTTCAAGGTCCTCTATGGTTTCTCAGTGCCAATGTCAGAGTTTCCTAAGCCATACTGCTCCTCTGACATGTCCAGTCCCACTCAGGATTTTGCAGCCTTTGTGCTCCCTTGTGGGGAGAAAATGCTCCTGCATTTCCCTGTGGCAAATTTTCTGCCTCCAACCACGGGTGTGTGGAACCAGGAGGACACTTGGGAACAGCAGCTCGGGCTCAGGGCTTTGGCAGTGCTGGGTGAGGGCTGAGGCACTGGGAATGCCCTGGACACCCATCTGGAGGAGGCTTCTCCTGGCTAATCAGCTCCCGCACCATGGAGAGCATTAGAGATCTGAGTGCTGTGCTGAGCTGAATGAGTGGCACCCATTTCCAGGTACAGATAAAGCCAATGGAGTTTCACAGGGCTGATTGGCAAGCAGCTTCTCATTGCAGATAACTCCCTGCCAGCACATCCTGAACACACAGGTGATTGCTCTTAAATTGATGGCACGAAGCTTTTTTATTTAGCTCCTGCTTGATAGTCGGTGAATGTAGAGTTACAAGAAAAAACACCCAAACCACACACACAACCCCACCAAAAAATCAACCTCCCCCCCAAAAATCCGAAAAAGAAAGAAGTGCTGCAGAATTTGCTCTCTGTTACACCTCTCTAAGGATGAAATTATTGGAATGGAGAGGTAAAGCTCCTGATGCTCCTCAAAGCCTAAGATCAACATTGAGGGGGTATTCAGGGTGTGCTGAATTTTCCAGCAGCCCCTGCCACAGCTGGGAATTGCCCTTCAAATGCAGCAGCCATTTGAGGGCTTCACTCTCCCCACAGATTAGAGCTGGCATGTGAATCTGAGAGGGAAGCTGGCACCCTGGTGCTCTTGGCTGCATGGCTCAGCTTTTAGCAGAAAATGGAGCATTTTTCATGTGGCTTCATCATTTCCAGCCACACACATTTCTCACAGCACCCCCTGTGAAAAGGGTGAGCCCCATGTGCTTGGAACTGGCTGAGAAATGGGGGATAAATGGTGGTGGTGGTAGTTGTGGCTGTTGGGTATGTGTTTTACTTTTTCACTCAGATTTGCCTTTCAAGAATATAACTTCTTGAGCAAATAATCCTACAAATAGGTAGAGTAGGAATTGGATGATCCTGATGGATCCCTTCTTACTCAGCTGATTCTATAATTCTATGACAGTATCTTTTCTTCTGCAGTGATGTACTAACTCATGTCTTGTGTTTGGCTGGTCTCATGTGTCCATAGGTTACGAGTCCCTAAAAGAGAGAAGAAGAGAAGAACACATCTCTTTCACAAGGCCAGCCTACACACACATCTAAAAAATATCAAGAGGGGCTCTTCTGTAGCTCATATGACCAGAAAATTTTGCTTAACATTAATTGACGTGTGGTGTGTTTGCTGAACACGTTTACATTGGCTATAATAAAGTCATTCCAAATGTATGGACACAGTTTGGAGGGGAAACCCCCCCATGCACATGTGCTTTTTTTAATAAAAAGGTATCTAAAATCACGTTGAAATGCAGCTGGTAAGGGAAATGTAGAGTTGATGTTGCTTTGCTTTCCTGCTGGACCATGTGTGTGGGAGGGGCTGAGGAGTGACAGTGTTTGGGCTGTGCTTTCTACTCCTTAGCCCTACAGACCATGGGAAGCTCAGCCTGACTTTTTAGATAGAAATAAAGGCTTCAAAAGCTCTTCTTGTTCCGTTCTGGCAATGGAACATCCTGTGGTCTAGAGCAGTTTGTCATGGACCAAACTCATTCCTGAGGTGGTGTGCAGTTAAATCATCTGGCTGCCAAGCTGCAGTGCTTCCTTCTCTCACTCGAGCCTTTTGTAGCTCCTACAAACATCCTGCTCCATTGCCTCAGCCCCAGCCAGGGAGGGAGGGAGGGAGGGTGTCTCCTTGGCTGTGGAACAGAGCACACAGTACCTTGCCCGAGGTTGTTGTGAAATTGTGTATGGAAATGAGCATCCAAATGCCCATCTTCCATTATCCCTGACACTGCCATACTTGGAGGAGACATTTCTCCCCCTCCTCAACAGGGTGGCATCTTTTGCTCCTGTGGGAATCCCACATACTGGCTGTATGAAAAATTATCCCTTTTTTATTTCCAGAGGTTTTGTGGGTTTTTTCTGAATTGAGCAGTCACACTAAGAGTGCTGTATAGCACAGGTTTATGTGGAGCCATTCATCATTCATAGCTGGGATCACAGAACACTTCACAGCTGATTACAAGGTTACACATGCAGAGAATGACATGAACTCCCAGTCTGAAGTCAAGCTTCAAGCAGGTTTCTGGGCACACCCAGAAGATGAAAAGAATTCAGGGAGGAGTGAATGGCACAGGAAGCATCAGACCTGCCCTCCCTCCTGCTGACCCACAAGAGTCTCTCTGAGGTATCCACAGAGGATGTTTTCTGTCTCCTTGGACACAAAATGGGCACCTGTGACACACAGTGTGCTCCAAACACCCCATTCCAGATTTCCCTTTGAAGTGACTTATGCCTGGCAAGGACCGGGGCTCCAGCACCCATTTTCCAGGTGACTATTCACACCAGTGGGATGATGAACTACAAAAGCCTCAGTCTGCTCAGACCAGAGAGCTTTAGTCTGCTTCATGAGGTTGGGGTGTTGCTGAGAAGCTGGAAGATACCAGCTACTGGCCCTTTGTTTTAGGGGGGACACTACAACAGATGCTCATTCTCAAATCCAGACTAACACCTACTGCAGCGGCTCTCCAGGAATTGTTCTGTGACACCATCTACTCCCTGGGCTCAGCACCCTCTCCCCTGCACTGTCTGGGGTGAGATGTGCCTCCAGCTGCCTCCCAGCTGTGCCTTCCTGCAGCAGCCCCAGAGCACACAGCTCTCCAGGCTGATGGAAATGTTTTCAGCAGCACTGTGAGTGTGAGAGGCCACAGAGCAAACCACAGCAATGGCTTCTTTAGCTTGGGGACAGCAGCCTGAGATGGACTCTGTGCCAGAGAGCTGCAGTTCCTCTCTGCCTGCAGGCACAGTGACCTCAGCTGCCCCGTGAGCAGCAGCAGCAGCACCGAGCACTCAGCCTGGCGCTGGGCACATCACACTGTGCCAGCATCTCCAGGGAGCTCTTCACATCTCCTCCCAGCTGGTACTCGTGCCTCTGCCTCTCAGAGCTAACCCTGCAGTGATGATACAAAACCTGGCCTTTGTTCCCAGCTCTGTCACGCCAGGAAAGCCCTGGGGAACAAGGAACCCCAGCAGGGACAGTGACACTGAGTGGCACAGCTTCAGTCTCCCCAGCAGGGACAGTGACACTGAGTGGCACAGCTCTGGGCACCCCAGCAGGGTCAGTGACACTGAGTGACACCACTGTGAGCACCCCAGCAGGGTCAGTGACACTGAGTGGCACAGCTTTGGGCACCCCAGCAGGGTCAGTGACACTCAGTGACACCACTTCAGGCACACTGGAGCCCTGGGCTTGTCCAGAACCCCTCCCTGGAAGTCTGGCCCCTCTGCTCTCGGGCTGCTTTGGGACAGACAGATTTCGGCTGCTGCCTTGCAGCTGAGGCCCCTCAGGGATGGGGAAAGCACATTATTGATCCTGTTACCTCACACTGGTACCAGCACTACATTGTTTTCTAACATCAAGTCATTTCAAGTTGCCACAATGACACAAACACATTGATTAAAAATTAAAACCAATGACGGTTCTCCACAAACAGTACTTACTGTACTGTACTTATGCTGTCCTGGGAGGAGAAAGAGAAAATAGCAGAAGACAGAATAATTTATAGTGATAAAATGGGTTACATTTTCATAAAAATTTTATTTTACTTTTTTTTTAAATAATTCAATGCACTGGCAGTATAATTAATCCCTCTATGAGAGACACGAATGTACCAGTTCAACCAATATTATTTATACAGAGACATTGTGTTTAAAAACAACAAAAGTACATTTAAAATGTTTGTACATAAAGTATTACTGTTATTTCTTTTTTTTTTCTGAAGAAGGAACAAATGTAAACAAAATGCATAATTGTGCAACACGTTGGAAATACAAAGCAAAACAGGCAAGATACAATTTTATACATATAAAGCAAAAGAAATCAAACTTTTTTAACTATACAACATTTCAGTAATTGCTTGACAGTTTAACAGTTACCTTGGTCTGTACAAAACATCTTAACTTAAAACTTTACAAGAATAACATGCTTGTTCAGAACAAAGACACCTTGTGGAATTGCAATGATTATTGATATGATACTTGCACACATGAGAAAAAGAAGAGGCTACTTCAATAGTAAATAAAAAGTAAGAACATAAGAACGTAAGGTAAAAGGCCATTTAGTAAACCATAATCTAATTCCAATAGCTAATTAAGTTGCACTGCAATGCAGAAATTAAATCTGACTTTTGCTGGAAGACCATAAGGTCATAATGTTGCTCTATTTCCAGGAACCAGAAGAAAGCATATATAAATTTTCCTGATATTTTGGTTAATTATACATGCGCACGCACACACACACACACACACACAAAAGGAAAAAAAAGCGAAAAAATAGTATTTGCCACAACAGCCAGAAATGGTGGGTGAGAGAACCCACAGACCAGACTACTCCCAACATGGCAGGGTTAAAAAATCAGGACAGCTAGAAAGAGCAAACAGCCACCAAGTTTGCTGGGATTGCTTTTCCTGAACCTTAGTCACATTTTGCTTTTTTTTTTTTTCCTAAAAGACAGGAAGAAACTTGAATTGAGTTGAGCCATTCCAAAAATTCTGTGAGTATCACAGCCAAGCCAAAACACAAACTGAAGGAGAGCTCAAAACCAAAGCAAAACACCACCAGATCTTTGACTTGTTTTTATATTCTGTGATGGTATGTCCTAGACTTTTGAATGTGGGTTTAAAAAAAACAGCATTTAAGATTCAATAGAAGATATGCAATCCAGAGATGTCAAAAATACAGACAGGAATAAGTTACACAATATTTTGTGGAAATACAAGGACTGTCAGCTTGGATAAAAAGTACATAATTTTTAAGTGTCCTCAAATGATACATATGGCTAAAATTAAACCCCTGATTGCAGCAACCTAACATATGCAGTGCCTGCTCCTGCAATCTGTGTGCTGAGCACCAATTCTCACAGTTACTTCTGTGGACTTCAGTGGAGCAACCTGCTCACCAGGATGCTCAGGGGAAGAACAGCAAAATTGGGCCTAGATAAATATTTGTCATGACTTCTAAATGTACAGAACCCAACTGGCTTAGAAAAACCACTTTAGCCTGCTGCAATGTCTTTGAACTAAAGTAACAGATTCCA
Organism: Geospiza fortis; assembly: GCF_000277835.1. Classification (NCBI taxonomy): domain Eukaryota; kingdom Metazoa; phylum Chordata; class Aves; order Passeriformes; family Thraupidae; genus Geospiza; species Geospiza fortis. The sequence goes on from NW_005054314.1 coordinate 5,234,929, forward strand.
TCTCTAGACTGAGAGCATTTATGACATGTTTGAATTTATTTGCCGTTTTTCTATGCAAGCTAATGCTGATGCCAGTAAGTATTTAAACTGGGAGGTAATGAAATTGCAACATGCCTTTAGTAAAAACCAAAGCATATGCAAGCCTAGATGGCAAGCAGAAAATACCCTCCAATTTTTTTAGCAGGGATTATCTGGTGCTGAATCAGAATAGTTCACTATAGGCTCAGCCCCAGTGTGCATTTCTAAAGCTGCATTAGGGCATGCAGCACAGTATGAAAAGGGAGAGGACTGGTTTTTCAGCTGGTGTAAATCAGCACTGACATCCACAGTGCTACTTAGAGGTGCATCAGCTGAGGCTTTGGCCCACAGTCATGAGAAGCAAGCAGGCATCACTCAGTCTGTATGAAAAACTCAGCTGTGGAAGTGCAGAGTGAGGTGTAATTGACATCAGATCAAAAGATGCTCTGCTTGTCTCGTTTCTGAAAATAAAATGCATCTCCAGACTGTGTGGTCTAAAGCAGTTTTATGATGGGCTGTACACTGCACAGCTTTGCAATGTACAATATTTCCTCACAGGCAAGGATTATGGTATGTTAATAATTTCAATGGCATGATCAGTAAAAAGGCATGATGATAAAAGCTTTGGGAGTTTATCTGCATAGAGATATACTGGCAAAAATTAGTCTGGGATTAGAGGGTTTGCTCCTTGGTGTGTGCACATTGGATTTACTGCACTGAAATCAGTACTCCTTCACCAGTTTACAGCAGCTGAAGAACTTGTACTCTACCTCTGTTATAAATAAAACATTTGTGTTGCCATCCACTACTCAGTTATTTCATAAATCCAAGGGTAAATGTCTCCTGCCAGTGGGTCAAAGCTTCTCTGAGTCCACAGCATTGTTACTTGTCACGAAGTCAGTGGTGGTTTCCCTGAGCCAGGGCTGACCCAACACATGGTCTGCTGAAGAGCAAATCTGCTTGCAGTTATTCCAGCTCTAGTACACAGACCCTGAACTACTTTCACTGAGATGAGTGCCCAGCAAGAACAAAAATGGATGGAATTCCATAAATTAATTGGGTTAACGCGACTCAAGTTCTGGCTTAATACACACAACTGCAGGAAGGCTGTACCATTTTTGTTATCCAGCTTCTCCTTTGATAAACAGTATTCAGCAAGCTCTCTAAGACTTGCACTAATGCCACATGACAGCAGAATTTGGTCCCATGAATTCCACCAGTTAAGCCAAGTTATTTTACATTTGCTTAGCTCAAATTTTGGTCCACTGTGGTTACTGTTGTTCAATAAAACAATTAAATTCACCTCTGAATCTGACCTTCCTTTGAATTCTGAGAATAACTGAGTGGAAACTAGGGCTATCTATACTTGAAGGGTCTTTCAGTGGTAGTACAAAGGGTGACACTCACACAGCTGTGAGCAAACTCATATCTAGCACAGAGAGCTTATGGGACTTGCAGACAGAGGAACTCAAAATCAAGAGGAAAACAAGCCTCCAACAGCTGCATTGTCCACTCATATGCCTTTTTAGACTGGCATCAGTGGGACTCCGTTGGAGTCCTGTAAACATGAGTGGTCCTGTGGACAGCATGATTTAAATTCCAGTTCTGTGAGCAGTGGGAATGGGCTGAGCTCTCTGCTGTCACTGTGAGCACACTTCTGTCAGCTTGACTGGCATTTCCAGACACACTGCAAGTACCAGGCAGTGCTCAAAGCCCAGTCCAGCTGCAGCTGCACAGGACCAAGGCCTGAAACAATGCAGAGCCCCAGCTCTGCTCACCAGGCAGTGGGGCTGGGGTCCCTCCTGGGCCCAGCACTGTTCCCCCAGTGCAGCAGACAGGGCTGGGTGGGGATCCACAGCACACAGACCTGCAGCAGTCCAACACCCAGAGCAGGCTGAGGGCTCAGGAGCTCTGTGTGGCTCCACAGCCTGTGGGAGGCAACATCAGGTCACACAATGCTGCCCGAGGTGGCTGCTGGGCCTTTGCGCTTGGTCCTTGCTTCTGTTGTAAAAATAAAGTAAAAAATAATGCTTTAACTGGATGGTGACTTCAGGGTAGTGACCAGAATTACCTCTCAGTGACATGAGGTGGCACTCTGAGGTGCACTGAAGAATTGGAAGTGGTGGTGCTGTATTCTGATTTCACAGGATACCATGGTATAGGTATTATTTTGCAGGACACATCAACAGTAATAAGTCCCCTTTCCCAAGAAGCACACTCAGCTTAAATTCACAATGCCAGAGCACAGCAGCTTGCCCCACTTCCTTTACACCACTCTTGACATCTTTACCATTGCCTAATATCATGACAGTGCCAGTGAGCTGCCTGACATGTCACTACACAGCCTGTGATTCTGGGAACAGCTTTTCATCACAGTGCTGTGCCTCCTGATGAGGCCAGGCTCGATTCTCATGTGACACCAGCTTTATGCAGTAACTCATCTGCACCTGAATTTGCTCTCATCTCTCTATAGAGCCACAGGCTCCCCTGAATTGAACACAAGATCTGAACACAATCTACCCTGGCTTCAGCAGCCACCACAAGAGGTTTAAAGTGGTGTGAGATGATCAGAATCCCTGATCTTGGAAGACAAAACATCTCTGAAACAAAATGGCTTAAGGAAAGCTATGAAGTCCATCAGAAAGGCAGGTCTGACAAGGGTACTGGGGAGAAGATGACCACTCTCTAAGTCAGGCAGGAACATTTTGCATTCAGGGGCAGAGAGGTTCCAGTCATGAAGGAGACCCTAAGAGCTTTTACCCTATACATTTAGGCTAAATATCAAGTGATCAACCAAAATTTGCCCCCATACAGACTTATTAGACAACAGAGAATGCCTATATGCATTGGTGTGCCCTGGTTATATCATGGAAGTTCAGGAGGATTGTTGGAAACTGAGGAATTGAGCTCTCCCAAGATTAAGACTTATTTGTACTTATAAAGTAGCTGTAAAGTAAAGCTGGAAGATGTCATAAGGACAGTGGATTAGTTTTCCATCTTCATCCCCTTTGCCTCACTCCCAGTGCATTCAGGTGTGGTCAGGGAGATGCTGAGAAGGAAAGGCCCTTTGCAAAGAGCCCTGGTCTGCAGCCTGCCTACAGCTGGGACACTCCTACACTTGCTTCAGAATGGCAACTTGATTTTCTTTGGTGTCTTGTTAAATATTTTGTCTTTCTTAAAACTTCAAGACACTGGTCTATGGCAAATGAGTTAACCTCAAAACCAGCACACTGACACAGCACATTCATTCTTACACTGACTTCAGGGACCACAGGACTAAAATGACAGAGTTGTTGCTACTTTCTGCCACACCTTCATTGTCTGCAAGAGGCAGTAGGTGCAAACAGGACTATGCACAAACTACAGAGGAACATTTGAATAATGCCACTACCACTAGCAGTGGTAGGAGTGTTTTCTGTTTCCAGCTACCATATCTTTTCTCCTGTGCTATGAAGTAATGAGCAGGAACTTTCTGCTGCAAATCCCCATATAAATCCACACAGATGTGTACACACACTCACACACTCCTGGCCTTGCTTCAATACAGCATGGAGTTTCTCCTGAACTCCAAGTAAAAAAGTATGTTAATACTTGAGTCAGAATCCCTACCAGCCCCATTTTTTGTTATCTGTTAATTTACACTCACAAAACTAATAATTGGATTTAGACAGCATTAAATGCTGATAAAAAGTTTTTTCCAAAGTACCTAAAAACATCAGTGAATCTAAACTGTCATAACAGAAGAACATAATAAAATCTGTGAAATTTTAAAAAGCATGGAAATTAAATTCCAGACTCAATTGGCTTATTTTGTTTCTTTAGGAGGAATGAATATCTCCAATCCTCTTATTTTAAAATCCCCCACATAACTATCAACAGATCTGTCTCTACTTTTCAAAGGAGATAATTCATAAATGAGGCAATCTATTCACAGAGAGACTATTTAAATAATTGAAAGTCCAAAGAACATGTAAGAAAAAGTGAAATTAAGATGCAAGCCATGAAAGTTGCCACCAACATGATCACAAAAAGGCTTTCCCTCAGCTCCCTGCTCTAGAGCACCCAACACACATCACATGGCTGGAGATGTTCACTGCACTTGGAGCTGGATATTCTGCCTGCACATTGTCAAATCCTTAAGACCTGCTGCAGCCCTCGAAGTGGAGGTTAAGTGCTATGTAAATGCCTCTCTTGAGCATTTAGGACTTTGCTGCCCTTGGGTCTTGCATCCCAAATGCCTGAGTTTAGCCCTTGACAGGCCTGCTCCCTTCACTGCTGAACTCCTGATATTGCTCCAAACCTCAGGCATGGGTCACAAATGACAGTCTTGTCAGTTCTGGCAGTGTTCTACAAAGCTTGGTGTCCTTCTTAAACCCAGCTACAGGAGTCAAGAGATTACATCACTGTTCCAGTTTATCAGTATTAAAAAGAAATGTGTCAGTTCCAGCCCTTGGCACGCTTGTAAAATGCCTGAAAATGTGTCATGAAACCAGTCCCAAAGCTCATAATCCAGAAGGCAATACAAGAACCAAAGAGTTTATTTTAAAAAACCAACAAAACCAAACCACAATTTTAAGCCAATCTTGTAAATTTTGGTGCTTGGTTCATGAGTCTGAAAGCTTAATTTGGGCAGTTTTAAGTGCAGACATTGCAAATGCCCAAGCACAGACATGCTGCTTCCCCATGGATTGAAACAAACAAACAATCTTATTTGATTAACTCTGCTGGAAGTAATATTTTAAGGGGTAAAATGATTCCATGAAGATGACATGTTGGCAATTGAAATGAGATGAATATAGTGCCTGTAAAAGTGCAATAATCCTTAATAACTAACCCAAAAGAAGCATCATCCCCAGGGATAAGACAGTAATTTACTCTCCATATTTAATTTGTTTCTAAGCCGCTTTTGAAACAAGACTGCTAATAGTAAGTTGGCTTGTGATCCTAGACTTGACTGCTGGACTTATCATCATGCCACTGATTCAGCATGCATTTCATCCTAAGTCACAGGATACAAAACCAGGAGGGCTAATTCCTTAAGCTGTTTAAGCAAAAGATTGTGAACATGGGGTAAATTTAGGGATAGGAGCCTGTTTACCACAAGTAACGGGGAAAAGGTAATATATGGTGATCACTGAGTGGCTGCAGCAAACTCTGACGAGTCCTGTGTCCGAAGACTGTCTTTCAAGACATTGCATCCCTTGTAAATGCATGGAAGTCTTGGATTTCAATCTACATTAAAGGAGCAAGTGATGACAATGCCCTTAATTAGAAATAGTTATTTGCAAAAAGAATGGAAAACTCTGGCTTATGACAAAATCAGCCCAACCTTAGCTCATCTCAAGTACTGTTAAAAAAATATTTAAAATGTTCCATTTTCATTTTCTTTAAAGAAACCCCAACCACCACCATTCATTACATTTCTGAATAGTTCTCACTGCTGTGGTTTTATTCATTAGCTCCTGGGGCCAGGTTGGCATGACCAATGTGTCAGATTCAGGTTTCAGCCGTGTTACTGAAACCCTCAGAGAACAGATAAGGCTGAATCAACCACTTCAGGAACAGGAATGTGCAGATAATACAGGATGGGCATGTTCTGCAAATGTCCTTTGCAGAAACCCTGCTGGATGATTTCTCTAATGATGCACGTTGGCTATGTTTACAACACAGTTTTGTGGAACAAAATGTTACGAATTATTGGTTTTTAAGAAAAGGTAGTACTACAGGGAGCTGATATGCAACAGTACTGAAATGTTTGTCTTAAATGTGCACTGGGCAGAGTCCTTAAACTGCTCTTATTGCAAATATCCAAGGCGTGCTCTAAAAATCTTAACAGTCTGAACCTTTTAAATGCAAATTTGTCCTATTTATCTGGTCACAACCCAGTGAGTAGAATCCAATAACTCACCAGATTAAAGAATATACAGATTTATATAGCAGAAGGTAATTACAATTAACTAATATCTGGATGGCATTTAATACACATATTGTATTATTTCAATGAGATGAGACAGAATAATATTTACATTGCTATGAGCATTTTCTGTTTATAGAAATGGAATTTACAGTTCACTAAGGTATGCAGGCGTTATATCAAGAATGAGATGAGACCATTTAAAGTCTTGTGAATTATTGATATAAATTCATTTTGTTTTGTTTCATGCACCAGTGCTTCTTGCAGTGGCACCAGAAGAGCAGTGCAGTTTATAACAGGGAAAAAAATAAGAGGAAAGAGCAAATGTGAAATGGTGCAATTTATTCACAATTGCTTTGAAATTCTATCTGAATTGTCTCATTATTATTCACGCATTAGAGGAATGGTCCAAAACATGACAGCATGGGTAAACAGATGCAGAGCTTGGAAAAAAGGTAATCTGACTGAAGTATTCATGGCCATTATTAGACAAATGTTATATTGCTTTTGGGTAAATCTGGTGATTTTATTTAATTTGACAATGTTTTCAAGATAGCAAGATAATACTGTTCGCTTCTAATGCTCTGAAATGAACAAAACAGGTGAAAATTGATGCCACATGGAATTATAATGTTTCAACAGTAGCTGGTTAGTTAAACTTGTAGATAGTTCATGAATAATCTGCATACACTTATTAATGGACTTCCACATACAATATCAATGCCTAGAGTGCAGTAGTCCTGTTAAAATCTGCTTTCAGTGAGTCACTATGCAAGGAGAGATTGTTCTATGAAGAAAAATCTTGGATAAGTATTTGTTTGAGACTAAACAGTAAAACAGAAAGAAAATTCACAGATTTAGTACAGGAATGGTAGATAAGACTAAGAAAGCTAATATTTTGAAACTGCCTAAAAATTGCAATAAATTCTGCTGCCTACTGAAATTATTAAGCCAACAATAAACAGGAAGAATGGAATATCAAAACCTCATTGCATAGTGTGTCATCATTCTTTAATGAGGCATTCCTTCAACCTTTTACCTCTTAACACCTTTGGTGATCTTACATTATGTACCTGTAAGATATTCAACATTCTCTTTTAGAGATTAAACCCATAGGGAGTATGAAATCTTAGGAATGTACTGAGTCAGGTAATGATGCCAGAATTAAGCGTCGAAAAGCTTGGTTCAGGTTCAGAAGATGATTTTGAATGAATAGCTATAACTTCTACTAATTTATTTCAGAAGGGACTTCTCATATATACCCTCAAATATTTAAGACGCTTTGTACTATTTCTCAGGAATCCATATCTTCTCAAAGTGCTTTTTTTGTTTTCACTTGAAGGCAGCATGGACTTAAAACAACACTGCAGGGAATGTACCGTTCCATAAAGCACATAAGGATGGCAGGATCCAGGAGACACAAGGCATAGAAAATTGTCAAAGATGATTAGATGGTACAACACATACTGCTCTTGAGTCATAAGTTTCATTTATGGTGACTTCTACTTCCAATAGATAGGATATTAAAAAAGGCAATAAAAATGAAGTTACATGAATAAACTTCCAAAAATGAGTGGAGTTCCACCAGTGATCGTCTCTGCGCTGGTAGAGGTAGAAGAATGGGGATGTCATGAGCAGGGCAGCAGTCACTACAACAAATGAGCCTCGATGCGGAGCCAGTGGAGGCCCTGGCGAACGTAACGAACCAGATTGGTCATACTGCTGTGTTGTGTTAAGGGTCCCATCACTGAGTCCAGCTCTACAAAGAACTCTGCAATACATAAGAAACAGAAGCATTTTTTCAGGCAATGGTGCAGAAATAGAGGTACTACCATGATTTACCACACAGAAGCAGCACAGTGTAACCAGTGAGTTCTAAGGACGGTTGTGCACATGAGCACATGGTGTGTAAGAAAGAATTTAAATGACAACAATATATTGAAACAAACCAAATTAGATTATCCGTGCTGGAAGTCTACCACAGGATGGTATGAGTGATTGTCAGTAGTCTTCCTTTAACTCTGATCATCTGCACTGTCAGTTTTTCAAGATTAGGTTTGCTGACTGTATGATTTAAATAGCTGGCAATAAATCTTGCATTACTTTTCCATGCTGTACTCCTTCCCAGACATGAAGGGCTAGACTGGATCTTTCCAGGCTAGAAGACCTTTCTTGCTCTTTTCCTCACCCTCTAATTTCTGTCACTGCAGCAATTTTGGCCCTCTGCTCATCCTGCTGCAGCTGCAGGCCCCAGAGGATGAGTGTGGGATGGGAGCTGGGGAGGAATAGGAGAGAGACAACACAGCAGGAAAATAACTTCTTGGAGACGGGAACCTCTAAGGGGGAAGAATCCCAACCCTGGGATTCCTGGTCGGGAAGGGTTAACAGGAGGTCACTAAACAGAGAGCCCCAGTTAGGAAGCGACACACCAGTTTACTTTATGTCATGTGTTAGATGCTCTCTGGGTGAAAGACTAATCCTGTTAGGGCCAACAGACCTTTCCTAATTGCTGTCAATGGAGACCTGAATTGTGTCCTGTATTCTCCCACAGTTCTTTATGCTTGCTGGGGCACAGGCATTCCCACATATCCAACACTTACACTATATTTAGGCAAGTGGGAACCTGCTCTCACTTAAAACCCCTCAGAGCTCAGATAACAACCAACAATCACAGTAAGGAATGGCTGAGCCCTCACATTCTCACCCTGTCTGCAATCCAGCGCACTGAGCCAGCCAGCACTGCATTGGCTGCACTTCAGGAAAGCAGATGCTGGGTACAAAATCATTATCAGTACTTTCTTCAGCGAGTAAGTGCTGCTTTGAGGTCTTCTATCCAAGTATTGACAGCCTGACCCTGGTCAGCTTGGGAGCTACAGCAGTATCAGAGCACAAAGTGATTTGGCTGGAGGCAAGCATAACGAGAGCTCAGGGCTAGCACCAGTGCTGTTCAGATGCTGCAGCCAGCAGCTACTTTTAATCTTCCTTTCTCTGTCTTTCATTCATCTCCTCCAGTGTAAAATCAATACATTTTGAAATGAAATAGTGCACTATCTTGCTTGAATTCTAGAGATCTCATTCTAGGCTCAAATAAACAATAATTGCTTTAAACACTAAGAATTCACCTTAAAGCCTAATTTCAGGTTAATATTTCTGGAAAAAGCTACAGGCACTGAAGCCACTTAATAAATTTATGCGTGAGAGAACAGGTCTTGCTCCCTACAGAGCTGGTAGTTTTCTACTGCAGAGAAAAAGTCCTGCTTTCTTCAGAAGCATAAAAAAAGATCTAATCTTGTAAAGTCAGCTGAGAGTTTGATGTTATAGATGGTGAACAACACCACTTTAGGTGATCCAACACAAAGCTTCCCTTGGGCTTTGGGAAATCTGCAGTTTAGTTTGGCCTGCTACAGACACAGGTTTATGCCAAACTCCATCTATTCTCCCCACACTCTCAACTCTACAGACCAGGGGATTCCACCAGAGGTACATGGCAGCATGTTCCTGCTTTCCTTTTCAAACCAGATCAGCTTGGCGGGTCGCAGCTCTGCTGCTCTCCCTCTTGCTATGCATTTTTATTTTAATGGCACATCTTTTGTCAGGCTGACAAAGAAAGGCTTCTGTCTGCTGCTCTGAGCCAGCTGAACATGAGTCAAGTTCAAACTGGGAGCGTGCAGCAGACTCAGAGGAGCACAAAAGCTAAGCTGACAGCCGTGGACAAGGGGCGGCTGCACAGCTCCTACAGTGTGGAGGAAATTCCTTGTGACTGCATGGGCATGACCTGAGAAGCACTCATGGCAACAGTAAGACCCAGAGGTAATTGCTATTAGGCCACAGTTTTATACCCATCTCAGGACAGATCATCAAGGACATATTCTTATGCAAGACACACCCTGTGATTCAGAAGACAACAGAAACAATTAGAGCTGACCACAAAAACCTCACAAAAGTGACTGAATCTGGTTGGTTTTGTTTTGTTCTGTTTTTTTTTTTTATTTTTTTTTTTTTTTTTTTTTTTTTTTTTTTAAGGAACTATATTTTTATCTTATCAGGGTTTCTTCGCAGGTGTGTGGGTTTTTTGGTTTTGACATCATTCTTATTTCAATGAGAGGGAGGAAAATCTCATTTTTTTATAAAGAACTGACAGCCCAAGCTCCTGAGGGAGAGGTCAAATGATGACCTGGGACTCACAGCAGAGTCTGGGGTTTGAACTGTCCTGTTTGCTGTCACGTGGCAGTTTTGAGTCCACAGGCCAGTGCAGCAGAGCTTGGGCAGTGCAGCAGAGCTGAGACAGCTGGCAAAGGTGGACTGGAGATCACTACAGAGAAAGTGTGAGTCGTGTTCCAGCCAACCAGATAAAGGTGCTTTGAATTATGTGAGAGGTGCAGATGACATCTAGTGAAACAATTACAGCCAGTTTTCATGAAACACTGCAGCGTTTCTCATGTCAAAGTGTCTTGAATACATCCTTTTTTAAAGAGAATCCCTCATGTGGTATGATGAAGACCTGCAGAGTACCACAGCAGTTCTCATATACTTTTTGCTACACCATGAATTTTTCAAATTGCAATTTGTGTTTAAGCATGCAACTTTAAATCAAGTACTTAATTAGAAATGAGATATCTTTCCAGAAAATATATAAAGGCAGACATGCTATAGCATGTAGGAAACTGATCTCTCTCCAATGGTTTACAATACTTAAATGAAATTTGAAGTAACATGAACTTTGCATTCCCTGTAACATGTCTGCAGGTTGTGAAACAAGATATGAGAGAACAGGTCACAACCTTAAATGTCTTGCTCATGTGAGAAACCCTTATTCATGCATCCAGTCCCAGTAAAGTCAAAGGGACTGCTCATCTGAATAAAGAGTATTCCTATATGGCTTTGCAGAATTGGGTTTATTTGATCATAAATCAAAATGAGAACAAAGAAGAGAGCAGGGAGGAAAATGCAGAAAGAGAATCAGCAGGTTTTTCTCATCCAGCTCTAGGACTGATAACAGCAGTGGCTGGGTACATTTTCTGTCTGCTGGCTGAATGCCTGAGCTATTTTGATTTAATACCAAGTAGAACATTTAACAACTCCACAACACACAGGGCTAATTACAAGATTATCACCATCTCTTCCTCCTATCAGGGCATCCTTCTGCATTCCCACTGTAACATTCTGCATTACATTTGACAGGGAATCGCTTTCACATTTTGTGAAAATGGATGCAGCTATGGAAAAAATCCAAGATGACTGCACTGCTACTAAATTAATCAATGTGAACAAAGACAAGAAGCAGTGGGGAGGACTGGACAGAACTTCTATTATTGTTCCTCATCCAGGGATGGATCATTATGACCCACCATTCAGACATAAAACTCTATAAATCTCAAGCTCAGTTTCTCTAAATCAGTGGAAATTTGCCACTGACATTAATGGGAGTAAGATCAAACTGCATACAGCAAGCACATTTGTCAGGACAAGTCGGCCATCTGAAATCTCACTATAATTTAAGAGAATGAGCCAACTCACGATGAGACTATTTCCTAGTTAGGCTCTGTACCTCTAGTGTCAAAGGAAGCTTTCTCAGTGATTTGTGCAAGCCCAAAGCTGGAGTCTGAATAATTATGTTGTCATGGGGAAGTTCACAGCTGGGGAAGTTCAACAACAGGCCAAATTTGTCCCTTAGTTATATCTCAGTCACTCCACTATACTTGATACAATCCAGTCACAAACTGCTTGCCAAAACTCCTTTGAAATGACTGTGGTAAAGACTTACATTTTGTTGTTGGGAATTAACAAACAGATCTGCAATCCAATCAAAGGAGAGTCAAGGTCATGGCTTTCAGTGGACATCTCCTAATCGGACTCCCCACATAAACACAACATCTAATGTTTGCTTATTATCCTAGCTAGCATTTTAATAGTCTTAAACACGTTGACAGAGCAATCTGAAAATAACCTTGGTGCTCTACAAGAGGCTGAAACTGTGAACGAATTTGCAGACTTAAAAGCTCTCATCACTTGGGGCTTGTGTTCACTAAATTATTTGCCAGCTGCTCTGATAACCCCATGTTCAGCGTGTGTCACACATCCCCCTCTGTGCCTGACAAGAGAAGATACGCATTGGCTACAGCCACCAGCAAGCAGATTTGGTCTGTTTGCTCAAGCTGTCACAGTTGTGCTCCTAGATGCGCTGGTTCTGGCTCCAAATCCAGAGAGCACCGGGAAAGTGAAAGCTGGGGAGCCAAAGGGGACACAGAGACAGCAGAGAGGGGGCACCTTTGTTCTCCTTGGTCAGCTTGTCAGCCATGTCCCAGTGCTCGTAGCTGCGCAGGACGTTGTTGGTGATGTTGACGTGGCTGGCAGCCATGTGGTGGATGCGCTGGGGAATGGTGATGGTCCCCGCCGAGGATGAGCCGGCGCTGCCCGAGCTGCTCCCAGCAGAGCTGACAGGGGACGGGCTCAGGGACATGGGCGAGGGGGTTTCTGTGCTCCTGCAAGAGGCAGAGAGAGAGAGTGAGGCCCCCTCACGCCCCCCACTTCACTGCTGTCCCAAATGCACCTGAAAAGTGCACCCCAGTAAAGGGGGAGCGTGTGGGGGTACCCTCCTGACTTTATGAGAAAGGACAGCTTATCAACTGGGAATGACTGAAAATAAAAAGGGATTTAATTCTCCCTTTAAATGAACCTGTTATTTAAAAAAAAAATCTATCAGAAAAATAGAGCAATCTTTCAGAGAAAGAAGCATCTCATAGCTGTAATGATTTTTCTACCTGCTGCCAGAAGCTGCAATGGCAGTTAGAAAACACTCAATGTGCAATATTGGCTTATTATCAAAGTATTTTCTGGAAACCATAACGACAGTTTGCTCCAAAAACAGTCACCACAATAAGTGAAGAGCAAGTCTTAAAAGCACCCTGTAGAGCAGTATTAGGACCTGAGGGTACTGCAGGATTATGAATATCTCCATAGGATTCTTTTAAGGCTATGGAGATTTGTTCTAATTGCCTACAGTTCATCCACACGGTTCTGCACAGCACAGTGTTTTAAGTTACCTACTTAGTGAGGCACTAATGTTCTAATATAGATTTTCCTTTAATTCTAACGCCATCAATTAGGAATCACCTGCTGGCTGCAGGCAGTGCAGCGGTCAGCACAGCACGTTCTTGTTTAGAGCTGTGTAGTGCTGAATGCTCACAGAACAGCTATTCTCTTTGAAAATTTATAGGATCAGGGATTTGTTCAGGAAAACACCTTTAAGATCATCGAGTTCAACAGTTAATCCAGAACTATCAAGTCCACCAGTAGCCCATGTCCACACATGCCATGCTGACACCAAGACACTTTTAAATACCTCCAGGGAAGGCAACTCAACCAAGCCCCTGGGTGGCCTATTCCAGTGTTTGATGACCCTTTTGGGGAAAAAATTATTCCTAATCTCCAATCTAAACCTCCCCTGGTACAACTTGAGGCTATTGTCTCATCACTTGTTACGTAGGAAAAGAAAAAAGAGCCACCCTCCTGCCCAACTTGGTGTCATCCACAAACTGACTGAGGGTGCCCTTGATCCCCTTCAAGATCAAGGGGGCTCCAGATCATCAATAAAGACATGAAACAGTACCAAGCCCTGGGGAACATCACTGGTGACCAGCCCCAGCTGGATGTAATTCCATTCACCCATTTGGAAGCACTTGCCTGAACAAAAGCATTCTATTTGCTGTGGAACACACTTGAGATGCAGGGCCAAGACTCTCGTGGCACTCTCTGCATGAAGCAAAGAGACCAAAACTCTCCAGACAGGGATGTTGCAACCCCTCTCTGGACATGCAGCTGTAGATGCCTCGCGCTGTGCAACAGCATCAAGCTCAGTCACTGAGCCTGATCCAAAGCCCAGGACAGAAGGGCTTGGCCTCTTGGCTTTAAAGGCCACTGTCAATGGCCCTGCCTGGGCACAGACCTGCTGACACCTCAGGGTGCTGCAGGACAGACTGACACAGCAGCACAGCCTTGGGCTGAAAGGCATCAATGGCAACAGCTTTTGCTGCAGATTTTCCAGCAGTGCCCTGCTATAACCTGTGCTCAACAACAGGCTCCTGTGATACATTCTTTTTCCAGAGCTGGAGATCACATTGATTTGGCAGCTTGTAGCTTTTTACCCAGCTTATGGGTTAGAGTTTAAGCATGTCCTAATGTACAAATACTTTATTTTTAAGTCTCAAAAGATCCTGGTTACCTGACTTGCCACAGTGTCTTTATTGCACAGAAGAGCTGAACTATACTAGATTAGGTCTGGGAGCAGTTAAAAATGATAAGTATCTGAGGAGACCAAGAGTATTTTGTTAGAGCCACTTACAACCAGCTGACGCACTTCTGCCAAATAAAGCACATTGTTCATTGGATTTACCCTGTTGTGCACAGCCATTATTACTGTGGTGAGTCTACTAAATCTCTGTATTTTGTGCTTTCTGTCGCTAGAGGTGGGAAACATTTCTGTAATGAAACCAGAGAAAATTTGTTTCATTGCCAGGATGGAACCTGGGCCAACTTTGTAGAGGTTCACAACCCTTTCAAACAAGTAGGCAGAAATTCCAGTAAGCCAAGCTGTGATTTTTGATGGATCTGAGATCCTGACTAGACTACACTCCATGGCAATGATAAGCTTTGCTTTGTTAAAGAAAAATACATGAGATTACCCCACTGTCCCCCCATCCTGCACCAGGCTGCTGCTCCATCTCCAGTGATGCCATGTGCTGGAAGGTGTTTGGTCTTTTTTTTCTGTGGTGTGTGAATTCTCTTCCCATCTGACACAAAGAGGAAACTGTAGAGCAAGTAGCCCTGGGAAAGGCAGAGCAGAAGCTGCCAATGGCAGCACCAGGTCTGTGACAAACCTTGGAGGAACGAGGAGCCACCTGAGATAGATGGCAGCTCTGGGCCAGCTCGAGAGCTGCTTTCTTCTGAGGCTCCACACAGGGGGGACACAAGGCCTGAGTGTGGGCTGTGCTCTCTGTGTACTGGGTCACAGGTGTCACAATAATGCTGTTATAACACGGCCTTGTCACTCAGTTACTCTCACATGTCAAGTGCTTCCTGCTCTGAACAGAAGACAGAGATGTGCACTTTCAGAGCTTTCCTTCCTTATCTCCAAAGTTAATGGGAACAGACTGATCAGCTGGGTGTTATGTTAGAAGTGATGCTGACCTGGAGGCTGGGTTTCTGCTGCCTACTTTGTGGCCAGACAAGAATTTTCTCCTCCAGACAAAACCTACTTATTCAATCCTGGACACCTAATAGCTCCTTTAAATAGTGAGGGAGATGTCATCACCTGCAGAGCACACACTTCATAGGGGTCTATTATAGGACAGGAATAAAAGGATAACTTCTGCTTCATGAAATGTTTATGCACAAGCCCCTTCTTAAGGAACAAAAGAGATGTTATGCTCCAGTGGTCTATTTGATCACTAAAACTTTATGTTAACATTTATGTATTTTTATTATGATACAAAGTTTCACTGACACATCAATGCCTGGAAAAAACTGGCACATAATGAATAATTTAATTTAGTGTTTGCTTTTCCAGTGTTAAAATATCTTTTTCATTTTTATTTAAAGTGATTTCTTATTTCATCACTTTAGCTTGTGTTACAATCTATACTTTAATTGCTCTATATATACATATTCAAAATAACTGAGTATTTGGGGTGTGTATATATACATATCTATGCCCCAAAATATTTTCAATTGTTTGAGGCAATATTTCACTTTCAGCAAAATGTTGGAATTTTTGGTTTTGCACTGATTGAGAACAAAGTCTGTTTGAAAACTTCAGTTCTTTGTGTGCTAAACTTCGACCCCTTCTTCTTTGTTGCCCTGGCATGTCTAATAGCCATTTCTTCTTCTGAACCCCAGAAAGAGACCATTAACAATAATCATTTTCACCTAGAATTTAGCCTACTCAAATAAAGATGGAAAAAAAGGTGAAGTCCTTCACCTTTGTTTTACTTATGTCTGGATGTGTGACCGGGACAAAAGAGAAATGTGTGTCAGCTGGCAACAGCCATTGCAAGATAAAGGCAAGGATGCAGCAGCAATGCACCTCCTCTGATCATAACTGCATTACCCTGACTTCATACCTGAGGTGAGGGTGTTTTAACGTTAATATGAAGCCACTGATAATTGGCTGACTAAGTGCCTTCACATTTTCACCACTATTATACCTTCAATTTTATTAAACAGCACTTACCATATATCAATGAAATATTCATTGGTCTTTCATTGCTGAACGAATCATTGAAAAATCATTGCAATGAAGGTTAACTTTACTTTGGCTTCCTAAAGTGTCATGGTACTTGCCAGCTAATTAACTGATATTTTTATGGCCTTCATTTGGCTTGAGAAGTAAACTGTCAAAGAATTCAGCACAGACCCACCATGTCTGATTTTAGACTTAAGGAGGCTTTGCAGGGATGAAGGTGGGATTCAGCTCTTCCTTCCTACCCACACTGGATGTCTCACAGGGGGATCTGACTTAGTCCAGTGGGAGCCCCTCGCCCCCACGAGCCCAAGGCAGCTGTATGATCAATTCTATAGCCCAGAACAGTTTATACATTATACATGTTTGAAATATACCTGCAGCCCCCAAAACACTGATCCCATGACCTGTCCTTTGCCTTGAGAGGCAGAAAAACACTTCCCCTCCTCTTGGAACCACTTGTTCCCAGACAGAAGTACTCAGGAGAAAATACTCACTTTCCATTGCCACCCCAAGGGGAGGGGGCCTGTGAGGCTTTTGAAGAGTTCTGTAAGTACAAAACCAAAATGTAAATACAGGTGATGCAAGTACATGAATACTGATGACACAAGGCTCAACATTCCCCCTTTTCATTGCAAGAGCTACAGTGCATGGAGCAGAAAAGCTCTGCACATTGGTCCCATAATTAAGTGGCTGGCAGATGATTGGTAGGTTCCAGCTAGCAGCTTGAAAATCATTTGATAAAAGAGAGAATAAGTTCCAGTAAAAGCAGATGTAGGTCACAAAGAAGTGGTTTAATTACCAATGAAACTTATTCTACAAAGTAAGTTCTTCAGAGTGAAAATGACTGCTTATCTTTAGAGGGACCTTCAATATTTTAATAAGAAAGAAAAATAATTTGGCTTGATGCTTTAATGAAATGGATCCCTCCCAAGTTGCTTAGGGAAGGTGGCTTGGGATTCAGACAGTAGTATAAATAAAATTTTTAGTAAGGATCTGCTTGAATGCTTTTGTTTTTATATATTTTAGTTGCACAAATTGACTTTCCTTACCTGCTTACTCATTCTGCCTTTCACGTCTGTGTAGCACCTTGTAAAACCCTGTACAAAAAGATTGCCGAGCAACAATAAAGCCCAGGTCTTTCCAGCCTTGCTCACACTGACTGGCATCTTAGTTCCCATACAAAGTGGCAGTATCAGGGCTGAGGCTATCTGTGTGTGCCCTCTGAAAACAATCATTCAGCTCCCTTGCTGAGAAGTCAGCACGCACAGTGAAAATTCAATCAAGTTTTACAAGTTCTCTGCAAAGTATTACCCACATTATTACAGCCCTCATCTGGTTACTGTAATCACTATTTTGCATGGGAGGCACAGAGATTCAGTGGAGCACAGACAGCAAGCACCCTTGACTCTAAACCACAGCTCACAGCCCAACATTTCTGACCAAAGCAGAAAACATTGTCCAAACCACAGCACTGGCCTGGCCATTCCTGCACAGCAGCCACTGCTTGTCACAGAGGATGTGAGCATGACTTGGGGTGTTTCACAGCACAGAGC
>NW_005054314.1:5252682-5263349 GCF_000277835.1 Geospiza fortis
AGCTTTTATTGTTAATTTCTCCTGTCTGGGGATTGCTCCCAACAGTACCTGGAGACAAATAATAGCTCTGTCAAGATTAAGATTAGATCTCAATGAGAAGCAGTTATTTGATAATGAAAATATTTAGCAAAAATATTTCAGTGACTCCTGGCAATGCATTTTAAAAAACTTCCTCAAACTTTCAGAGGAAATGCATCACAGGATGTCACTTTTTGTGATCATAAAAGGTCTGATTTCAATTTAAAAAAATTATCACTTTAGTGGTGTTTTACTCCAAGTTGCATCTAAATTTCAAAACTGCTTTCATGATTAAATGGCTATTTTCTGTTTTGAAATGTTAAAAGTATCATTTTGAAGCTTTAATTGGAAATTAATCAGAACCAGTTCTGTCCACAAGTGGTTTTAATTTGGACAAAGTGGCATTTGTAAGGAAAAATATAAAAAAGAATTTAGCTGAAAAAATCCTCCCCAGCTCTGCTGTAAACAGTGGGCTGCTTTTCACAGTTAAAATTGTGTAAAAGTTTGAATAACAGCTCTATTCAAACAGTTAATCTGTTTCATTTGTATTACAGATTCTTGCTAGTGAACACAGAGAACATGGTGCAGCAATACAAAACTAACACATAGTTAATAGTTCCCATTCTTCTCTTTTCTCCTCCTGTGCCACTACTACAGAAAGAACCTGAACATATAATCTGTATACACTCAAACCCTGCTTCTAGCAAGTGAGTTACAGTGCCCATAGCACACACACTGTAACATTAAGTGAAACACTTTGCTTCAACTGCATGCCTATGCCTAACATTCCTGATTCCTCTATTTTATTGCATTTTTATTTTTTTCTCTTATTTTAATTTACATTAAAAGACATTTTCTTATGCTGAGAGTGGTAAATATGTTCTTTATCTTACCTACTTGCACAGCTAGAGAAAATAAAGTGGCTTTAAGGAAAGAGAATCTCCCCTGCTCCCGCCTTTTTTTTTTTAAGAAATCATTACTTTCTGCAGAAAAGGTTTATTTGTCTAATAATCCTTTTTTAAAGATACAATCTACATTCATCCTGGATAAAATCTGAAGTGTCTGGAATACATTTCATGAAAATGCTGACGTTACAAATGCGTGTAGCTCAAATTTAATTTGTTGTGCAAATCCCCAACTGAAAACTCCATGAGCACAACAGAGGCACTCCTAATGGTACAAGAGAGTCTCCATTTAAGCACAAGATTAGGACTAACATTACTGGAGTTGCACAGAGACACACATAGGGGACACATGGGTAGTCAGGACAATGGCTGCTGCCATCTCAGAACTGGAGTTTTACAGCAGAAGGACCATTTTATCACCATTTACATGAAAACATGAAAACTGCAGTGTTAGAGGTTTTTACTGATTTGCAGTACCAATATGTCAAAGCCTTGAACAAATTCACAGAGGCTGAAAACACCAACAAAAAAAGACTGATGGGCTGACAAGCCAGTATAATTACATAATTATAGAATAATATGTAGTAATAAAGTAAAAAAATTAATGTATGGTTCAAACAGCATTAAGCAGTGAAATATAAATATCAAAACCTCACAGCTGAAGAAAGATTCTATTTCTGTCTTAATCTAGGAACAGTGAGGATTTGTCATTCTTACTGGGTAAACAGCATTTGACAAGGTAAAATGAAACATCCCCAAGTCATGACCATCAGATCTCCACTCAATTTAAGGTAAAGACAAACCTTCAAGATGTAGATAAGGTAATTTATCCACAGGAATAAAAGAAGAAATCTCTGAAACTGCAATAAGCTTCAGGAAATCTCACTGAATCTAAAATCTAAACTTAACTAACTACAGCCCGAATAATTGCTTTATTATGGTTCATTAGGGGTCAGTTCATAATCATTTGCACATTGAAACCTTGAAAGAATCAGAAACTTGCATAAACATTACATGGTGTTGAGAATAATGTTATTTTTGTAGAATTACTGAGTATAGTCCTCTGAATCAAGAGACTAATCCAAAAATCCCCCAAATCACTTCTGTCCCCATTCCCTGGCAGCCATCCTGCCTGCATTTCCCAGGGGAGACAGACGTTAAATGTGGGACTTTTAAGTCATGCAGTTATACTTGTGAGAGCTCTCAGTGTTGGCATGAATTTCATTTCATATCAATACATTAAACAGAATAAAGATTACCTTAAAATATTCCATCAGAGATCTGGAGTACTTCATAGCATGGTCCTTCTTTAGTTTAAACATTCTCAAGTAGAGAAGTGATAAGCATCGGTAGCTGTGGTAATTAGGAAAGGATTATGTTAATTCCATTGCTTAATGAAACCTATAAACTTAAAAAAAAAAAAAAGCTGACCTATATTTTGCAGTCTCTGTTCTAAGGTTACATTTTGAAACATAAGCAAATGTAGAAAAAAAAAAAAGTGGTCAAAAGCATTAAAATCCCATCTTGATAAGAGTATAAATTAGAAGAATAAATGTTTAGTCAGCTGCTGAAGAAATCCATTAGTTATCCTTTAATAGTTTAATGGAAAACAAGAATAATGATCTTCTGTAAGCTGCTTAAGTACTTTTAAAGTCCTCCTTAAGATTTTAGCTGCTTCTCTCATTGTCGCAAAGGGACTTACCATAAAACTGCTAATTTCTTGTCCCCTTCTGTGGCAGAAGAGCCTGTGAAATTCTTGAGTCTCATTGCATACCTTGTCAGAAAGGTGAGAGATAAGAAATTGAGAGTTAAGATGTTTCCAAAAATAATCAGATATTCTTCTCCTACTGCAACAGTTATTGGTCACAGTGTTCTGTAATGAAGAGATCAACGTAAAACTCAACAGAAAGCACCACTTAAAATCTGGAGGCCTTAAGTAAATCACCAACCAATTTTTTGGGCCAACAAGGTGAACTATTCTTGGGCATATTAATGATATTATATCCAGCCAGCTAGGCTGAGTGCTGCAAACATTTGGGATGAGTGTTGAACAGAAGCATGAGATCTTGGCCCTATAGGTACTGAAGTGTAAAGTAATATATAATAAGGTTTTACATATAATACTTTGGGTTTGAATAATAACTTCAAAATCGTTCTCATAAATATATTTTATATAGAAAATGGTTTTACATACAGGAAAGGTCATGTTCACAGCTTTTTTCATTCTTGGGCTCATTAATTTATGAATCTTGTGTACTTGGTCTTCCCTCTCTATTTAATTGCTGCTGTCCAGCATTTGGATGATCAAGGACTGAGTATTCCTATTTTCCTCTGTCTTTTTTTTCCTTTAACTGAGCACACTCCATTCTATGCATTAGTCTCTTGAAAATCAATTCATCGCATAAAATCATTGTTCTGAGCCCTAATGCAATTTCACAGGTACTTGTGTTAGAATAAGTAATAGGGTTCAGCCTTGCGTAAGAAAGTTTTAAGGTATCCAGGCAGTCCTGATGAGTTCCCATTTACAAGGAGGTAATGGAGTGCAGGCAGCTGAGCTGCTCTCGCCTGCCTGGCTCCCAGCACCCATCCCAGCCCCAGGCTGCAGCTGCAGTGCCCAGCTGGAGAGCTTCCTCCACATCCTGTCCCACCTGCTCTGGGGGTCCTAGTCAGACTGGATGAATGGGATCAAACACAAAGATCTGTGTCTCTTTGGGATTTCAACATTACCATTAAATTAAAACACATTTGACAGTCAGATCTCTGATAGTCCCAATCTCTTTGATGCTCCACTTGCTTTCACAAATAGGTGTCTGATGCAGATAGTCAGGGCAGACACAGTTAAATGCAAAAGGGGAAAATTGTGCTTCTGATGAAGGGAGGAGTAAAAGTGAGAAAAGTCTCCCTCTGTTTGTTATCTCACAGTAAACAGCTATGTTAATACTAGCAGCTACACTGAGAAAGTGTTGTGTGCACAGCCACATACTTTGTCCGTACATCAAGCACCCACTGTAGCCCACAAGAATTGTGTCTTTGTCCATGGAGCTTTACTGAGCCTGTACCAGCCTGCTGCTCACCTGGGCAATCACCTTTTGTCCATGTCTGACCACTGACAGCAATCAAATGGACAAATCAGTCTCACTGGCTGCCACAACATGCTGCATGCAACAGCTGGTGAATTAAACTCTACTTTTGGTGGTAGGGGGTGGAATTAATCTCACCTGACTTAAGCTATTTATATATTGGAGATCTGCTATAACACAGCCTCCAGATTCTTCCACAGCCAAAAGCAGTTCCAGAAGCAGTTCAGGTGCCACTTCCATGCCAAGGTCTACCTGTCCCCCAGCCTGCAGCAGGACTGTGCCAGGAGCAGCACGGCAGCAGGGCTGTTGATGCTGAGGAGCGCCAGACACCCCAGGATAAGCTGTGCCCTCACCTGACTCCCTGCAGGTCCTGCCCTGTTGTGAGCCACTTCTGGAGCTGCCATTCCCTGATTTAAGTGCTCACATGTTGTGGGTGAGCAAAGCTTTTTGGCCTGTGCACTCTGAACAGACAGACTGCTGGACTGAGGAGCAACGATTACAACTGGGCTGTGTGGTTTTCTTAAAAAATAAACACAGTCTCCTATGAAAAAGGGCTCCCTTCTTTAAAGAATATTTCTTTAAATGCAATTTATTCTGCCATGCAGCTTCAGCTATGTAGTTCAGGACATGCTGTCAGACTGCAGGATGATTTGGGCATAGCAGAGCAGAGGCAGGTGGCTCCTTTTCTAAGTCCTCTGCTCTCCAGGGTTTAACATGGATCAAGTGTTGAGTGAACATAATTTTTTTCTTGAGTGATTTCTTTAGATTTCCTTCTTCCCTTTATGAAGTGTAGAATGTAAAAACCATGTTTTTAAATATTTAACAGGCATATTATTTACCTGAGAGTAAGAGCTTAAGATTTGATACATTTTATTATGCAAATACCTACTTATTCAAAATGTAAAACATGCATTATCTTGGCAGTCCCTAATAGCTAATCTGGCATGTTAAAAAAACCACCGTTGACATATTAGAAACCAAATATTTAGGGCTTGATTTGCCTCTTTTTCTTTCACTTCTGCAAACTGCCAGTAATTACACTAACATTAACAAGGATATTCCCAGCATACACTGGGGAAAGCAAAGGTGCATCACAGTGAAGAGGAAAAATCCTGTTCTACTTACAGGTAAATTTAATCTTGCTTGATTTCACTTTGATAATTTGCTCAAGTAAAGCAAACTTAGTTACTCAGGAGATTATTATTTCTATAGACCCAACACTATGAAACAGCTATAAGGAGCAGTAGCAGATTTTAGAATAATAATTCAGACATTTTATTAGTATGTAAAGACTCTCTTATCCATATTCTAGCCTATGAGTCTACAAAACTGTACTTAAATTAATTCAGCTGGTGCACATTCCTTTAACATTAAAAATATACTGTTTGCAAGACAATATATGCAGAAGCTTCCTCTCTGGCTATGATCTTATATCCCAAGTTTCAGCTTTTCTCATTTTTAACAGCCAAGTTATAAACCTCTAAAACCACGGTTTGTAATAGAAATCCTGATAGACTCCCTTTAATGTTTTGAATTATAAAACTACACCTTTTAAAAGACAAGTGTCATTGCCAAACAGTGAAATTACTATACTTTACTTCCACCCACTACATTTCAATTTTAATTTTATGAATATTGCAAATTATAACACTCACATTATAACCTCTAAAGGGGATAATTTATAAAAGCAGTGTCCATCAATTATAAATTTTCCATGACATTAATAAAATGGCAAGAACTAATTATGATGACTTCTGAGATGAAGATGCCTTGGACAAATCATTAATACGTTGAAATGGTATTTTTTAAAACATAGCAGGTTCTAATTATGACTGAAATGAGATGATGAAAATGATCACAGAAAGGACATTAACCTGATGAGTTCCACAGTCTCTGAGTACATGGTGTATGGAGATTTAGCTTCTAATGGATCTCGCTCCATAGCGTTCCCGCACTCGATGAAGGAGAGGGCAGCATCAGCATAATTCACTGCCTTGCCGAACTTCTCCAGCTGAAATGGGAAGGACACTGTCAAGAAAATCCTTCAGCTTTGATTTCTAGGTGGGCAGATTATTCTACAAAGCAACACTAGCTTTAGGATGAAAGCAAAGCGACACTGGTAGTTAGGAATGAATTCATACAGTAATTAAGGCAGGATAGGTTTTTCCCAAATCTTTTCAGGGCAGTGTGTGGCTGAATGCTCCATAAAGGAAAGTCAGTGTATGCCCACTAATATCAGGGATTTACACAAGCAAGAAAGGGCACTAAGCATGTTTGTGCACATCCATACTGCTCTTTGAGAGATGAACTAAGCTTGAGTGTCACTATGCAAGGGTTAAGTAACAACTCCATGGCACTTGGCTGATGTCATATTCTGTGTTAACTGTTGGTCAAAAAAAAATCACATCACTTATATGATGAATAAAAGAGCAGGGAAAAAAAGGGGAGACAATATAGCACTGCTTAATATTTCATTTTACTAGGATTTTATTGCAAAAGGTTTTAGCCCTCATAATGGTTGTGATTAAACTGACTTAGACATACTGATTTCTTTTTTTATGTGTAATGAATATTATATATGACGTTTTTATAGTACGCACTTTATAATAGTATTTAACATTTTCAGTTTTTGATAGCTGAATGTAAGAATTCTACTAATGTGGCATTTGATAGAGGGGATCCAATATACTTTAAATAATTTAAAAATGTCTTTCTATGTCTCTGTCAAAATATTTTTGATGCATCTGCATATGTTTCCATTCACAAAACAGAAGCCTGCTCTAACAACACACAAAGCATAGCATTTATTACTGGTCCAAGATAACAGTATACTTGTCTTTGTGGCTCCTGCTAAGCCATAACTAGTTCTCTCTGCCCACCTTTAATTTCAAGTACTGCTCTTGTGCATTGATTACATACAGAGCCTTTGTATAATTGATAGCTATTAAATGAATGAGCAGAAGAAGGGAAATGTTTCTGACTGCTCTCTATTCCAGTGGCTGCTTCTCTTCAAATTCCTTTTTTCACTTTGAAAGAATTTACATTCCTTTTGGAAGACAAAAAGTCTTCCAAAGATGACTTTTTTGTGGTATGGAAAAAAGAATCTGGCTGCAAGCAGATTTAGTAGAGACACAGAATTTGATCCAGGAACAGGATCTGATTCTCTGAAGAAGGTGGAATTATTCCAGCTCATCACATCTCAGACAGGCACACAGTGAGGTCTCCAAGATCTCTTCCATATGGTACAGCCAGTTGCCACTGCAGCAGCCCACCCAAATTAGCTGATCCCTTCCTGCAGCCCCAGACAAGGAGAGGTTTCCATGGGGTCGCTCCCGTAAGACATGAAACGTCCTGCCCTTCACCAGAAATCTATTTCTCTACAAGCTCAGGAACACTGCTGCCACAAATCTCATTAACATTTGCTGACACATTTTGAGGTCACATGCATTATCTTTCTAGCCACTGCAACACATCTTTCAATGCTGCCTGTGCTCTGTCATGTCAGCACCAACTAACCAGCAGCAATTGTTTCCATAGGACAAGTAACACTGCGGGATTACACACCAAATGTGTTACATGGAGTGCAGCTGCATTGGGTGGGAAAAAAAAAAAAGACTTGAGATCTAAATAGCAGAAGGAAAAAGCAGATACTTTGTTCATGGATATTTATGCCTGCCAACAAGTTGATCACAGTGGACGGCCTCACATTGGGGCACTCGGGGTGTCAAACTGCGTGCGGCAGGCAGGACCTGCCTGCAGGCAGCAGTGGGATGGGCTGTGCCTGCTCCTCTTAGTGCTGCTTGAGAAACACCCAGATCCTGCAGGCACACGCACAGGTGAGAGCACAGAGAAGGGCCAACACCTTGTGTGTCTGGCTGCAGAGGGAGATGAATTGATGGAGCGTGTTGAGATCATCAGGGCCTGAGCCTGTAAATATTTGGGGCAGGTAGCCCTGTGCCAGCACCATGTGTGCTCTGTTTAAAGGTCACCCAGCTGTGGGAGGTGTTGTGAGCCTGCAGAGCCAGGCTGTGGCTGGATGTGCCCTGCTGAGCTGGCTGGAAGCCATCAGGCCACCTCCTGCGAACGGGCACGCTGGGAGGGATGACTGTCACCTTGCTGACAGCCACAACAGGTGCCAAAACCCTGAACACACCTCACACAGAAAACACACTTGGAAACACTGTGCCCCAAGCCAAAAGGGAGCCTGGAGAGCTGAAGCAGACAGCTTGAAATGTCATCCCTCCTTCAGCTCACTGACAGCAGAGGGAGAGACTTTGGCTAGTTTGCTTTTTAAAAACGTAGCATGTAATTGTTTTGGAATTTTTTTTTTTCTAAGTGCAAAATCTCTAATGGGTAATGATAGAATATACATGTAAAACCCCCAGAAATAATAAAGTTGAGATGTGAATAATCATGCAGCTTTTTGAGGGGCAAAGTGGATGGCCACACTCCATTTTAGACATCTTAGTTAAATTAAGTGGAGGAGTCAAGTTCCACTAAATCTTCCTGAATGAGCCTCTGTTCTGCACCCTATGTAGCACACAAGGAGGGAAAGTCCCTTCCTACAAAGCAAATATTTATTAAGGACACTTCAGAACTGGCAATAGCTAGTATAGAACAAACCATGGTAGAAAACAATCTGTCAGATTATGCAGTTTTATCAAAATCCAAACACTTGGCAAAATTAGGCCAATCTTACTGGAATTTCCTCTGGGGTAAAGCAAGCAAAAAAGCTTTCCCAGCATTGAACTACCTCACTACCAGATTTTTTGGGAATAAATGTATTGAGACTTTTTTATCAGGCTAAAACCATGCAATAAAAATGAATGTAGTACATAAAAATGAATTGTTTCAGATTTTATACAATCAGATTGGAAATATCAGTTTTACCACATGATAATGGGGTGTGAGGTGATTTGCCTGTCTTTCTACTATGGAATATTTCATCACTTCTGTTTTAAGCTCAAAATGAATAGAAAAACAAATTTCAAATACACATCAACTTTCATAAAATCATCTTACATACTTCATAAACAGCATGATTGTTGCTCCCCCTTGGAAGAAACACCAGCTATTGTAAGTAGCTTTCTTTTGGAACAAATACTTAAAAGTTAGGAATGGCATTCAGGGATTAACTTGTGCACAGTGTGTTTATGGAACACAATCTGAAGCACAGTTTAGTCAGTAGCAGAGTTCCTCTTGGTTTGAGAGGCTTTAGATCTTGTGCAATAATGTTCATTTTTTAATACTGAGTTCCACAGTGGAAAGAGACAAAAAAACCTGTGATAACCTACCAGTGCATCTGCTTTATGCTTCAGCTTCTTAGCCTCTTGCATGTAATAATCTGCATTGTGCAGCCTAGAGAGACAAAATCAATTAATTCAAGTCTTTGCTTTCATATAGTTGGACAAATGTGGCTTGAAAAAAATTGCTGATTGCTTTAAAGAAGAATTTTGACATATATGCCCACTTATCTCTTTAAATCTTAACCTGATATCAATCTCAAGCTGCTGTATGCAGAGATATGATGGGTGACCAGAATGTAAAATAAGTAGCTGTAGAAACTGGTTGCCCAAAGGACCTATTAATGTGTGCTGAACAGAGGAAAAGGAAAAATATTTTAAACTAATTAAGTATAAGAAGTTTCCATTAGAGGAGCTAAAATAAAAAAAATGAAGAAGAATTACCGTGAACCAACATTCATGATCTGAAAACATTTATCAACAGAATCTTCATTAATCAGTGACAACAGTTCATTTGCCAAGATTAAAACTGTGTGTGCCTTTGTGCAGCACTATCCACACAGGTGCCCAATGCCAGCACTGTAATCAAAGATATTCTCTTTCACTGGGACCTCTGCTTGCACAAAAATCCCAATCACAGAGTACAAAGTCAATAAAACTTACACATCATCAAATGTTATTTTGGGTCTTCTGGGCTCAGAATTCCCATTGGAAAGCGTTGGCATTGCAGACCAGATGTCTGGTTCTAGATGGCTGGTGTCAAGAAGAGTGTTGGCTGTGGGTGTACTGTGAGATTCTTCCTCCTAGGAAACACAGGACTGTCATCCATAGTTCAAACCAACACCTTCTAACAATGTAAGGGCTCACATCCACCCTCCCTGCCAAAACCCCTTCCCAACAAACCAAAGGCTAAGGCATCAAGCAGCCCACCTACCTTCATGTCACCTCACCAAACCACCCTCCCCTTCTTTGTAACATGAGCCTAACAGATTAATTAGGGAGTACAACTCCACTTCTGGGCTCTCACCTCAACTCAGTAATTTACACTTAGAGGCGTAAGGTTTAGGTGGATACCATGGTGTCACTGACTAGAGACACCGGTTAAAGCAAGGCTGGGAAGATCTAATGGGCCAGCCTACATCTAAACTCAACTTCTTCAAGGTGTATCACACTAATGGAACCTTTTTTTCTATATTACTAGGAGCTAACTGTTAATGTGGCTGAAGAATCTGCTTGGATTTCAGCAGGGAACAATTTCCTCTCTTGCTACAGAAAGAAGAATGGAAAGCAGAAGTCAGTTGTGACTTTGCAATGATTAAAACCAGAAGCATAACAGAAGATTTTAAATCAGGCAATTGCAACTTGCAAGCTTGGTCCCCAACCAGATAAACTAAATTACAGATGAAACAATGAACTAGGGA
>NW_005054314.1:5263539-5277729 GCF_000277835.1 Geospiza fortis
GTCTAACATATTTTAGGGGAAAAATATTTCTTGCATCAAGATAATAGATTAACAAAGGATAAATCTGACTAGAGATGCTGGGATGAGAGGAAGAGGCCCTGCTGTTTACACAGCACTGTTTATTTGCTGACATATGCAGTTCATTTTGGCACTGATTTCAGTTGAAGGCGTGTGTATTACTGGCGCAGCTTGAAGTGACACAATGATATCAGAAAGCAACAGGGATGAATGAATAAGGTGAAGTGATTTGTCACCTACAATTCAATGCAACTTGTGAGTTTTACTATTACAGTGCAGGGTAACAACCTCTCTCAAAGTGGTGAACTGTGAAAAATGGGGCTATGCATGGCCTTTTCTGTGGCAGAATTTTCTTCTTGTTTTTTTTGACAGCGATACTAAGATACAGTTTGATAATATAAAGTAAGGATGGGTTTGAAACTCTAAAGGAAGGACTATTTTCTAAAATGGGCCAAAACCCTGGAGTTTCTCTGTTTAACCTAAAAAGAGGATGACAAACCAATGTGAAGTTTTATGCTGTTTTAGTGAATTTGATATGCAGTTTTGGCTCTTTTTCATTTTCATTCTTTCTGTATTTTCAGAAAGAAACTCTACCTGAATCTGGTGAAAAGCAAGCAATAAAGAAGCATCTCTGTGAGAACCACTGATGGGGAGATGGCCCTAACAGTGTGATATTCTTCTGGGGGAGAAAAAAACCCCCAATTTACAAATTGTCTGAGAGGTTACAAATAATTAATGAAGATTAAGCATAAATAAACCTTACTGTTGTGAGCCTGAAAACCTGGGAGAGGTTATTAACATGCTGAGTGTACTATGGACAGGAATTTTTTGTTATGTTTTTATTGTCTGTTTAGTTTAGGCCATAGTATTCAGTATGACTACAGTGCTTAACTCTGGCTGAGAATTTGGGGCAGTAATTCAGGTGATATTCTGGAAGTTTTATTTTCAAAATGTTGAGTGCTGCAGCTACAGAGTAAAGGGACTAATTTCAGCTAGTTGATGGCTGCAAAGGCTCTTTGAGGCTCAGGGTTTAGGTGCTTCAGGGAATGACAGACAACACCAAGCAGACGCCTAATGCTGACCGAAAAATGGAGCTTGCAAGAGCTGTTTATGCCTGGCTCTGCAAAGATCCACTGCCCCTGAGTGGGGCTACATAAGGATTTAGAAATACATACTGTGTGGGGGAAAAAAAATCCAACAGAATAAAGCTGAACTGATTTCATTTTATCTTGTTCACTGCCACCAACGGAGGCTGGTTACTTACACAGATTCCTTTGGGGTTAGAAGAAGATTTATTTTCATTCTTTCTGTGTTTGGAAGCAGAGGAGGAAGAGCTGCTGGTCTGTGAGGTGTTGGTGACAGTGGGCTCCTGGCTGAAGGAGCTGTTGTCACTGCTGTGCCGCCGGTGCACAGGGTCGTCCAAGAGCGGGGACAAGGGAGGAGGGAACAGCTTCTCTTCTCTTTTCTTTGTCACCTTCTTCACCGAGCTACTGCTGCTCCTGGGACACACAGAAAAACCAGATGCACTTCAAGAATGTTGGTTAATTCTCCACATCACAAAGCTGTACATTTTATTTACTGAGAAGCCAGCTCTGCCCTCCAGTCTGTCCCACAGCCCCGTGACCTCCATGGCGAGGCACAAGGGGACAGCAGTGAAAACAGAAGAGCTGCTTCTGCCTTTTCAATGACTGCAGAAACCTTCTGCTTTGGAGGACAACTTGCAGTGCATTAGTACAAATTGCACCCAATTTAAATGCTAATTTGAGTCAGTCTTCATTTGAGAGGTCATAGAGGTTCTGACTCAGCAAAGTGCTGGAAAGTTTTATGCACGGGGTTAGTTCCTTTGACATCAGGTATGACTATTTATGTGTTTAACATTAAGCATCTTTTTAAGAGGTGGATTAGGGCTCACATAAGCAACCTTTGCAAAAAAACCCAAACAGCACATGGCAGCTTATGAACCAAAAATAGAATTTATAACAACTACAAAATGATAACCATAACAATAACAAGATAATAATTATTTAACCTCTAGAATAAAGCCATCATTCAACACTATATTAAAATGATACATTGTAGCTGGCAAAAGCCCTTGAGCAAATATTGGTTGATGAATTGAACGTGATTCAGAAAATGAATGTGGTTTTGACATGAAAGCTCAAGTAACATGATAATCTATTGTCTGTTTTATGTACAGAGATTGTTAGCTGGCTAGAAATGGCAGCTGTGATGCACAGTAAAACCAGAAAAAAAACCCAACCTGGTAGACCTTTCTCCACTCAAATTCATCAAAAAAGAAAAAACCAAACCCAAGACTTCACTGACTGCTTAACATGTTAATCTACTCATAGATTTTTATTTTAGGTATTGTCCCAGCTCAGTCAATGAAGATAACCTGAATTTTAATCTTTTGTTAGACATCTAATATTGCACTACATGATCATTTACTTTTCATGATTATTGACTAAAATTTCAATAACAAATTAAGTCAACAAGAATTTATGTTTTGTTCCCATTTTCAGTCAGTGTCAGGGATTATTGATCTCCTTTGCCTCAAAGTAACCAGAGAAAGGGGAGAAGGCGACCCAGGTTTCCTTACTTCTCATTTAGGAGCTCTCTCTCATTTCAGTCTGGCCTCTTCTGCAGTTTTACTGACAGTATCAATATCTACACCTCAGTCACTGCCCTGCTTGGGACTTTTGGTGATACAGAAATATTTTAGCCTTATCTGTGAAACCAAACAAACTCTTCGTGTTTTATAGCTTCTCTACCCAAAACTACTTTAATTCAACTGAAGCAGAGTTAAAAATATCTTATTTGAAACCCTCTGATATTAAAGATCTTCAGACTGAAGAAATAAAACAAGCTCAAATTCATATTGCCTTATGGATGGATGCTGTTCTTCTTGGAAAACACATGGGTCTGAAGAAGATCAAAGGCAAACAACCATGTTGGACTAGACCAGCAGTTCTTGGAGGAGACTGATTTCATGCACATGTGGTCCTGCAATATGTCCTCCAGAAAGTTCTCACTCAAAGCTCCATCTGTTTGCTTTCTGACCCCCAAAGGGCATTTTGGAACTCAGACAAGTTACCATAGTTATAGCTCACAACACTCTGAACTTTTTCCAGAGGAAAATTTTCCAAAGGAGGGTGAGCACTGCCCCAACAAAGCACACACAAAGAAGCAGCAAAGAGGACACAGTTAACCCGCAGAAGCACCCAGGAGCAGAACCCAAACCCTCTGCCTCCCAAAGCACATGTCCTACACAGGGAACCCTGAACATGCACTCACAGGGGGAACAAAGTGATTTTCTGTGCCACTGTGCACATAGGAGTTTGCAGCTCTTCACGATTTAAAACTTCACCAGTTCACTTCATCTTTGGGCTCAGATATAAGATGGGGCAAACCAAGGAACAGGTGCAGCTACTCAACTCTGGCACATAAATCACTCTGTGGCTTGGAAGAATTAACCACAAAACAAAAGGCTCTAGAGGATATTTTTTCTACATAATTTACGTTTAACTCCGCCCCCCATAAATACAGTTTAAGTTGTCTGTTGGGTTTTTTTCCTTTTCTTTCCCTTGCCCACTTAATTCTATAAGTTTTTGCAGGAATGAAGCTGACAATTTATTCAGCAATGTTACCTCCCTCAGATTTACACTAAAGCATTTATGCTAACAATAACCTCCATGAAATAGGTTGTTACCAGCAGTTAACCAGATTGTCACTTTGCTTTGGGCTGTTAATGGCCTAAGAAACTGGTCTTTGATTGCAGGAATCGCTAATTTTGAATGAATTTATTGCAATAATTACTGAGACTCAATGGTTTAATTTGCTGACATGATTGTTAGTTAAAATTATTTAAAATCTAGGGAGAAACACAAAGTGCACTGAAAAACTACAAGCAGAACTGATGGTCTTGTGGCTGCAGGGTTTTAATCTTTTGTGTCTAAAACAGGCCAATTATCAAAGAAGGAGAAGGTTCCCCATCTGCTTTTTTTTTCCAGACTGTATTTTTTTTTAGGGCAGAAGGCAAGCAAGCAAGCAGGCAACAAGAGGTCATTGCATGAAGAAGGGAGAATTTCCAGCTACTCTCATGTTTCAAGCTGCTTTTCTTTGCCCTTTCTTTAACCACTCCTTGTGGTATGCAGTGGTATCTCTGGCCTGGTAGTGAAACAAAGCCACCCCAGGCTTTATCTATACCAAGAATTTGGCTTTCCTTTGCCTCTCCTCCCCTGGCCCACAATGAAATGCTGCAAGATGGTGTATCTGACTTTCTGCAGGGGTTTACAGGGAAAGGTCACTCCCACATTGGCCTGGACCATTTGGCAGCCCCTGAATGGAGCTGAGGTCATTGTCATAGATGTGAAGGCTGCCTGTGCCACGAAGGAGCCCCAATGAATGCTGCTGTGACTACCCTAGGGATCAACTAATATGTATTGCCAAGGAGAGGTGCATCTTCAGCTAAAGGTTGAAAACAAAAGATAACGGGAAATTTTGAAAAACAAAAACGCAGAAATGCTTGCCTCAGACAGATTTCTAGCATGCCTGCTAAACGGTGGGCATGTCTGACTGGTATGAGTCCCGTTTGACTCATAGTTTGCATTAGCAAATAAATCCCTGTGTTGTTATAAAAAGCCAAATACTGGTGAGTATTTGGTGAGTCCAGTTTCTGTCTGGACTGGGTCTAACAATCAAATATTCATGTATCAATGGGATTCAGCAGCACATACAATTAAAGCTTAAATTAAAATTTCTCTGTCAAGGAACTAAATATAAATAAGTAATCCTCTGCTGCAAAGCAGGCAGGTGATCTGACAAAAATTCAGCTTTGCAGAAGTGCTTCAATGTATTCCTATAAACACACTGAAACACCTATTCCTTCATTTGCTGTAAGTATCAGAAATAAGGAAAAGGCATCAGCCCCTGAATATGTGAGGGAAGAAACAGAGAGGTAATTATGGCTTATGCAATGACTACATAACACAAAACTGCTCTCTGGTTGTGCAAATGCCTTTTAAGTTCACAAGTGGCCATTTGAAATGTCTAAACTCAAATTGTACATGTAGCCACAGAAACTTGTGGAAATTAGGCATATAATTGCCCTTAATAGACATGTGACCCTTTAAAGATTAATTGTGCATCTTTGCTTGCTTTATTGAGCCCATATATTTAGGGGAAGATTACAGAGAAATGTATCCAAGTGCCTAAACCATAGCAAGGCAGGCAACGGGAGCTGTGAAAGCACAGGTGTGACCTGTCTTTTGCTGATTGCTCCAGACTCCTGAATGCCTCCAAATTTTGGCCCAGATTGTGCTCTTTCTGTCAAAACACTCTTGTACCTTTAAAAAAGCCTAATAAAAATCTCGTGTCTGCCTTGGGGAACTTGGCTTATTGGCACAGGGATCAAGTTCTAATAGGAGAGACCGAAGTTTCCTACTAAGTGACAACATCCACCATGGGACTTAACACCTCCTTAAGGGATGAAGATCATCATCACACCTGTAGCTGACTCACCCTCATTTCTTAAAGAGAGTTCTAAAAGGAAACTTAGAACTTTTGGGAATAAAAGACCAAACGGCAAAGTCTGTCTTTCAACCTTTTACCCCTGAAGTGTTATTTTCCCCCATGGACTTGAACACTGGACTTTCTTCTGCCTCCCCTTAAAACTTTACTCAATCTTCTGGAGAACAGAATCACTCCTGACTGCTTAAAAATGAATGTTTAAATTTCTAGGAAATTGTCTTCACACAGTTCATCCAGCTCCCTGATCTTTTGGGAAATACATTGATCTATATTCAGTTGCATGATTATGGGAGTTGAAAACCTGAAGTGAAAACCTGAATCAAAAAAGTATTGCATTTTCTTCAAGCAAACTCAGAAAACACTAATAACAACAAAGGCAGTATGATCCAGGTCTCACTGAGGTGGAAAAATAGTCAGAAAATTTTGTTTCAAAACTCCAGGCAGATGAGAGGAAAAGCTAATATATGGAAATAACTATTGATGGACACAATTATGTTTTAACAGAGAATACCCAAGGGTTGAAAGCTCTGAGGAATCAAATTAACGACCTGGAAAACAAGCTCAAATTAAGAAACATCAGGTTGGGGGTGGATCCTTAGGGCTGATGGTGACAAGAATAGAAAGATTTTTTTAATGGATTGTGGAGGTGTTGGGGATGGATAATCCTTGATTCCCTCTGCAATATATCTCTGCTTATTGTATATCCAGCAATGACAATCAGGCAACACCCATCATGATGTTTATCAAATGTGCAACATGTTACAGATCCCACTGTAACTTTCATCTTCCTTTTCCAGACTCCAACTCTGATTTTCTCAGTGGCTGAACAAGGGGCTAATTCACAGACTGATGTTACTCCATATTGACACCAGAATAAATAAAATGATGCTCAACCTTCCTTTAGGGATTTTAAAATTAGTGTGCTGTTTCATTACCTGCTTTTGAACCTTAACAAAATTTACCTGTATTATCCTCAAATTGTTTTTAGAAGCACGCTATGATTTTGATTCTTTGCTTATCCTAGTGCAAAGCAGAAAGAGCACCTCATCTCAAAATCATAAAAGCACAAAATAACAAAAGGGAATTGGACTCTGGCTATTTATAGAATATTAACCTTGTGACTCTATAATCAGAATCATTATTTATGTGGCACCTGTTTGTTCAAGCATCATAGCCACCTCTGAAAGACACTCTGAAAGGCACAAACTATTGCATGGTGTGTCTGCTGAGATACAAAGCACGTCTGAGACACCTGGGATGGTGGCACCTGACATTGCTGTATACACAGGTAAAACAAAGAGGCAATTTCACTATTTTGTTCAGTAAAACTGGGAACTGTCTCTCATGAAAATTATTTTAAAAAATTAATTCCAGACAATCAAATAAATCCCACTTTTAGCAGGATTCTCTGTCCAGAGGCTAAAGGTAACAGAGGCAAGAAAAAACATTGAAGGGAGGTTGAAGAGTACACCAGGACTGTGGCAGCATCCTGAAGTCCTGTAGGCCATCAGAAGGAGGCATGAATCTCATCCAAAGCCATGTGGATCCTGTTCCTCATGGATGGGAATACCAAGGTTGTGCCACTTATGCTGATGGGCTGTAAAGCCCATCTGACTCTACAGCAAAGATATTTATGGAACAGTACTGTGAAATCCCTCAGGAATGTGATGTCAAAAATCCACTTACTCTTTAGTGCTGGTTATTCTGTGGTTTGGAATTGGAGAGATACAAGGTGGGAGCAGACAGGAAGCCGGAGGCTCCTCCAGGCGCTGCTTCTTGCTTTCCACAAAGGTGTCCAGGCTTTCTGTCTGCTGTAACAAAACATGGCAGAGCATCAATGATCCAGCACTTATGCACAGCTTCACTGGTCATCCAGAGGACCTATGGAATCTCAGTGTATTTCCTTTACAGCAGCAGCAGTTAAACTACTGGTCTAAGAGAAGTGAAAGTCACCTGAAATCAGGGCTAAGCGTGCTCCAAATACAGGACATGGAGTTATATAACAAGTGACATAGCAGATAATTAGGAAGCAAAATGTCTCATGTGCTAAAGTTATCTTCTGTAGTGCACTGGAATTTAATTAATAATTTAGATGCAATGATTTGATAGCACCAAACCTTATTCAAGTAAATAGCTTTTACTCATTGACCTAATAGAAGTTGATGGGAAAACTTCTCTGAGTAAGTATTCCTCACAGGACTAGGAGTAGAGGACTGAGCTGGGGTAGTCATTAACAGCAATTGCTCATTTGAAATTTGCTTTGGAAGACTCCCTGATGCATGACTTTTGTGCCTGAACTAGGATGATACAAGCAAAGCTGATTATTGCTCTGTCACTGGAACCTTCATATCAGTCTTCGAGCCCACTAATAGATGGCTAAAATAAATTTTTTAATAGTATGATTTAGAAATTAGTCTCTCCCTGCCCTGCTTTAACTCTTGGTATACCCTGAAGTCATCCTAATTGGCTTGTTTCTTAGGTAGCAGTGAACAATCACATTAAAACATTACTGGGGCTCATTCAGAGTCCAGCTTATGTTAGCACAGGCCCAGAGCAAGATTCTCCATTTTGTTACTTTCTGATTCAAAGTTTCAGTCAAGGAAATGATGAGGTTCCACCTTTCATATAACCCCCTTATTTTTTTTTTCTTCCCTGGGAGCCCTCACTTTAATTGCCAATACTACACTTGTGTTTTAGTCACGACACCTTCTCCATGATACAGACACTCCACTAAGCTACCCAGCGAGAATTATTTTTGGTATAATTAATATGCACCACCCCAGTGTACTTAGACATACATAAGTATGGACATTTATACATCCCTCTCCTCTTTTTTTCTCCTTCCTTCTGGCATCTCTGTAGTGTGCAACTAGAATTTAAACTGAATAAAAACCTGCTGAGTTTACTCATGTGATTACTTTCACTTAATTCAGCAGGGAAGGAGCCAGTGCAGTGACTCATTTAGGCAGTGGTGTAGACCCTGTGTCTGCCTGGCATCATCTGTCTTTGTCTTGCATTAATTCTCTTGTACCACTGGACTCCTCAAACTCAGGATTTCAAGAAGTCCTCCAAAACAGACAGCTGAAGTTATATTCACAATGATTTATAAAATTTGGGGTATAAAAAAAACACACTCTGGTGACTTTTCACAGGCAGACCAGAGTATAAGCATTTCAGCTGGAGAAACTGACTACAAAAATTCATTTAGGATATAAAACCTCAGTTTCTTTTCTGAAAACACATTTAGTTTGAAGTGCAGTGTCATATCCCACAAGGTAGGATACCCTTGGGCATAAATAACATAAAACACATGATAAAACATAATGCCTTCAGTCAAAATATATTTGTTTTTTGGGAAGCTGTGCAGAGAAAGCAGCTAGTTAAGTAAATTATATTTCTATGGATCATATTTGTTCATACCACAAAACAATACAAAAACTAAATTCACCAGGAGCATAAGCAAGAACCATTACACTGACTTTGATGAAGCCTGTTTAAACCAGTGGTGAAAACACCTTAATTCTGCAGACAATAAACCCCTCCCTTCCAAACTGAAGTCACATTTTCTGAGTATGGCTGAAACTGCACTAATATGAACTCATCACTTTCTGCAGATTACAGAACACTGGAAACTAACAGGTGAGTGAGCAAATACAGTGAAAAACTTGTGAGTAAAATCTCAAAAAATACATTGTTTATTGATTTTTTCAGCTGGGGTTTGCTTTTTACTAGTTTCTGATGTTAATTTGTAGTGCACTTGTAAATGTCAGTCCTTTGTAAAGCCAATAAAGCCTCAGTGCTGTGATGCCTCCCCACAGCCCGGCTGCAGGTGCAGTGAGGAATCACTGCCTCTGGTCCTGACTTCCAGGGTGCTCAGAAACACAAGTGTTTCCTTTAAACAATGGGAATGACTTACCTTGTGTTTCCTTTTGGATTTTGTGGAGGGTTTTTCAGCTGCTGGGGTGGGGGACTCTCGAGATGGTCGCCTGTGTTTCACATTTGCCTCTCTTGGTTCACTTTTCACAGATGTGGTCTCAAAAGTCTCCTGTCCAGGTATCCTAGAGAGTAAACTAAGGTCTATTTTCACCCACAGAGATTTGAGTTCTTCATATTCTCTCAGTGGGGACAGAAGTTCATTTTGTACGATTGGGATAGGAGAAAAGAGCTGCTCCTCCAGGTCATTGCTGGTCTGGTCAATGGATGTGTTGCTGCCATTGCTGGTTAAGCTACTTACGCTGAGGATGTTACTGCCAGAGTCCTTCACTTTGACACCACTGCCAGACCCAGTGCAGGCTGGCAGCACCTTGGCCTGCAAGCTCTCCTCCTGGTCTGTGTTTGAATCAGAAGTAGATGAATCAGTTTCAATGAACTCCCGGGACTTTGGGACAATTTTGCTGGGGCCTCTGTACTTTTTCTTCTCTGAAGTGAGACCTGTGCTAGTTCGTGGTTCTTTCCTTGGAGCTGTCTTCCCAACTGCTGCTTTAGTTCGAACCTTTGGCTGCTCGGGGGGTTCCTGTGTGTCTTTTTCTTTGGGAGTGTTGCTGGTATTATTTGGTTTGGGCCAGTTATACTCTTCTACACTGGAAGTCCTTTCTACCTTTTTGGGTTGCTTTTTCCCAGTAGTCCTTTGTGAAGTTGGCTCATTATGAGCTGGTGACTTCTGCTTGCAGCTTTTTGCCTCTGGGGTTTTCTGGGCAACCCGTGGTTTGGCTTTCTCTCGGATGGGACTGAGGATCGCCCGGTCTTTGGGATCGGTCGGGGGCAGGCTGCTGTTGAGCTTCCCTTTGTTTGACCCTTCGGCCTGCTGGTTGCTCTGGGCCTGGGAGCTGCTCTCGCTGTGAGGCTCATTTTGATTGTTGATGATGGTCTTGTTGTGGGGGTTCACCTTATTTAGCCATTTATCCAGCTGCCATTTGTTTGTTGAGGGGGGTTCGGGCTGCAGATTGAAGGATGACAAGGAACAAATCTCAGACAGAAGCAGTGCTTTTCCCTTTAAAAGAAAACTTTTTTAATGTACCCTTTTATTTCAGTCAACTAGTGGTGACTGCTAGTTTTATGGGAGTATTTATGGAGTATTTATGGTTAATTAGGCTTCCTTATCTGGTTTACAACGTAGCCCTGGAGAAATTTAATACAACTAAAAAGTTTAGCTAGTCCCTGAAGAGATAGTTTTGTCATGTTGCCTTTCCTTAGTCCCAGCTGAATACTGTGTCAATAAAATCTTCTCTAGCTACTGGCAAAAATCTAAATATTTCTTCAAAGCAGCTCAAATGTAGGCCAGAAAGATCCTTCCAAAAGCTAAAATGAGTATGTGGGTCATACATGTGAAACAGCAAAGGGAAGCCAACAGCATCAAACAGCACAGAACTCCAACATCCCCCTAGCAAGTAAGGGGATTTGCTCCCCTCCACCCGTCCCCCCTGGGCAGAGCTGAGGGTGGCCTCACCTCTGGCGTGGCACTGCGGGACTCCTCGTTGCACTCGCTGTCACTGGAGCTGCTCTCGCTGTCGGAGTCGGACTCGGAGCTGCTCTCGGACTCGCTGGAGCTGCCGGAGCTGCTGCTGGAGTGGGCCAAGCCAGCAGCGTGTGCCACGGGCACTGGCAGGCTGCTGGGGG
Organism: Geospiza fortis; assembly: GCF_000277835.1. Lineage (NCBI taxonomy): Eukaryota > Metazoa > Chordata > Aves > Passeriformes > Thraupidae > Geospiza > Geospiza fortis. The sequence goes on from NW_005054314.1 coordinate 5,274,703, forward strand.
ACAAGATACTCTCTTAGTGTGCTCCTGGCCTTCTGCAAGGGCTGCCCAGTGAACCCCATTGACACTGAATGTCCTCAGTGTCACCTCCCTCTCCTGGAGAGCTCCAGGGTCTGGGACACCTCCAGGGGCCGTGCCACCTCCAGGGCCTGCGCCATCTCCAGGGGTTCTGCCACCACAGAGCCACCAGAGGAGCTGGTTGGCTTCATGACTCATGGGACACATTGATTATGTTAATAGCAGTACCATCATCATCACCCTCCAGTAAGAAACACTTCAGTGTCACAAGCCTGAGCTTATTAGGCTGATGATTGCAAAAACTAACAATCACACTTAAATAATTCATTAATGGAATCATGCTTTCTTCGTTTTTTGCCAGTTCATTTATAATTTATGATCAAAGGAAGGACATCAGGCAACTAATATTGGACAGGACATTTTAAAAATTCATTTTAATGAATACTTTTACACTGCAGTGTACAAAAACTACGTACTTTTGACAAGTCTCCAGGGAGTGCCTGAGAATTTTTTATTTATAGCTTTTTTCCCTCTCATATTTATGATAATGCAGTGAGAAAATAGCATTCATGCTGAAAATAAGCTTCTCTGTGAAATCTATTTTTCTGTGTGCTCAACTGTCCTCTAAGATGTATTTATTAGCAGTGCAATGTGTATCGTTTCTCCTCATCATTTGTTTCTAATCTGAGAGGTCAGATGACCCCAGCTTTTAGCACTACAGAATTCTGCCAATCTGAGTCCTTATAAACTCATCTTTAATTTCAACTTTTTCGTCAGGGAGATAACCATAAGGTTATATGTCTCTTCAGCTGATCTATACAGGGACTTTTTGATGATTGATTTTAAATTTGTGAAGCTGACAAAGCAAAGTGTTTGAAAATTGACACCATTTGCTAGTACGCCTTTATGGATATTCAATACTTCACCTTAATATATCATACACTGTGTGTGTCCCATATTGAGTGATCCAGAGGTGCCTACAAGGTATAACACAGCTTTGCCTCTGTTTCTATTTGCTTTTCTATTTTCCTCCAAGAAGAAATCAACTAGGCCAGGAATTTTCTTTCCTTCCCATTTCAAACCATGATGCTCTGTGCATCAAGATGCCCTCTTAAAAAACCGCAGTAACCAAGAAACTGGAAAAGCCAGGGAAAGAAACAAAAAAGGAAAAGCCAGAACAAACTGATGGGTGACCCTGCTCTGCTAGAATCTTTACAAGCATTGCCACTGGCTTCTGTGACAATAATAGATGGACTTTAATTTTCTTCCTACACTGAGCTACTTTCTCTCCCTCCTTGTTGGTAAAACCTATCGCTTGCACCGCGGTTGGTAACAAAACTGTCTCTTTGAGCCTGGCAATGGCCCTGCAGTGCCCATTGACAAAACAGCTTGGTGCTTTAGGGTGCATTAATGAAACAAAATTACTCACTTGGGTAATTGCTACAGATCACTAACTTTGTTGCTCATTAAGTCCATACACTTTTTATTTTTTTAATTCTTTTAGCGGCTTCTTACTCAACTGACTCAAGTAGACCTAGTCAGAAAATGTCAACTGGACATAGCAGGTAATTCAAAGAGCAGATGATGAAAACATACGGGCATTTCTGAAAGTATTATGGGAAACTAACCACTGAATTACAATGGATCTTACATTTTGTATTTAATAAAATTATTTTTTAATACCGTTTTTATTTCTTCCTTTGTCATTCCTTTTCAGTGAGTACTTTTCTTGTACTCAAGAAAGTACAAGAAAACACATTTTTCATTCAATTTTTTACAGTAAACAAGGAAACAGAAAAGTGGAGAAAAAGAAAATCTGTTTGTAGGAGTGTTTGCCTTTCTCATCAATATCTAGTAATTTTGGTCTTATATTTTTTACTTGGAAAACACTAATAGTAGATGAAAACTGAGCTTTCATATTTCATTGCAAATGTTTCCAGGAAGAATAAAATAGAAAACACCACAAGGATTCCCAGACTGAGGAGGCAAACATAGCACTTCCATTCTATAATGCCAGAATGAAGCACCAGCCTTGGAAAAAAAAAAGTGTTATTTATGGAATCATCACAAGACTGAAGTTTTAAATTAAAAACAACTTTCCCCCTAAATCAGAGAGCTTCTCTGGAATGGTTTGTGCCAAAGCAACCTCCACACAGAGGGGTGTGTGGGGCTGCACATAGCTGTGCACATCTGCCTAAGGACATGCTCTGCTCTCATTAAGACAACTGATCTAAGGAGTAACACCTCTTATCTTAGATCAAAGAAGGGAAAGGCAGTGCCCCAGCCAGACCTTTCCCACCTTTAAACACAACTTACCTCTCTTAGCACTCTGGGACTAACACTGCAGCTGGGATGTGCTCACAAAACAACAGGAATCATTCTGGAGCAGACTGCAACTGTCTGACAAAGAACTCAAAGGGCAGGAATAAAACCATGGAAATAGCAGCTCCAACCTGGCCTTATTTTCTTTCTTTCTGCACACCAGCCTCACTCAGAAAAAGCTACCACGTGCCAAACATAACTGAGTAATACAGCTCAGCAAGCATGCAGGAACCAGACAGGCTCAAAATAATGTTTTTCATACAAAACACAATGAGGTCATATTTTTCTTTCATCTGGAATAATAAAATTATGCCTTGGCTACACCGGGCAGTTTCATGCTGAAGGCATCATTGCTGATCCTCATTACTAAAGTAGAAGCATTCATTTTCATCATGTAGTTTGGGTTGAGAGCAATTGTGTGTGCTTTGCAAAACAATCAGATAAGACCCAAAATGCCTTTCCTAGCATCTCACCATACTAAAGATAGATCTAGTACATAGCTACAAGCACAATCATGTTCTTACAATGCAGTTCAGCAGAGAAGAAAAAGGTATACATACATTTCACAAACAAACAAAAGCATAAAAGTGTGTAAAAATGAATCTTTGCGTCCAATAAAATAAGTTTAGTAGATATTCTGGATTGCCTTTTGTGATTTTTTCCTTAAATAAAATGCATCTCTTAATTAAA
>NW_005054314.1:5277739-5312189 GCF_000277835.1 Geospiza fortis
TTCGAGAGATTTATGCAGATTTAAATTTCAATCATGTTTTGAAAGATGTTGGCCTAGATTCTGCAATTCAAGCAGCTGTTATACAAATAAACTGGGCTTCCTCACATAGGTTTCAACTGCATGAACTGGGGGTTCCCTCTTGAAGAGACTTTCAAAGCAAGCTTTGTTATGTTGCTAAGATTCAGACAAGGAATGCCAGTCCAGACAAGATTTAAAATGGATTTAAAGCATTTTATCATCAGACCCAAGTCCTCAAAGTGACTAAAGGGGGCAGGAAGGACTGATATTTGAAACTATTGAATTTTTATTTCCCAGCAGGAGATGAGCACTCATATTGTTCCTCAGTGTTTGGGTGGACAATGTTTTTATATCATGTGAACTGAAAAAAAAAATTAATAAAAACAATGCTGCACAATGGAACACAGCATTGTTTGGGTAAATAACACTTAGAAGAAAGCCAGTTCATTATTATCACTTGAGATTGGGGGCCCCTACTGAGACCAGTGACCCGCTGTGCTGGATCTGTGTAAATACATGATGAGGCACAGTCCTTGGGCCAAAGAGCTTGCAGTGCAAACACACAAAGCAAACAGCAGAGGTATTACAGTCATCTTCATACTCAGTGTGGGCCTGTCACATTCTCTAAGTGCAAGGCCTCTCTGCAGCTAATAGAAACATCAGTTTTGCCCTCCTTTTAAGTTTGTTCTCATTTTGCTCAGCACTTGAGCTGAGTCCTGCAGGGCAGTCAGACGTGCTCTGCCCTGACCCAGAGCCCTGACCAGGCTGGGGGCAAAGATGCAGAATGACTTGGCAGGGAGAGCCCCATGACTCAGGCCAGATGGATCAGTGGCTGCTCACCCCTCTCCCGAGGAGCTCCTCCTGTGCTGTGGGGATGAGAGCCCTGGGGTGACACCCACACTCAGGGGAAGGGCAGCCAGGCCTCTGTCCCTTGCTAAGGTCACCATGAGGATGTCTCCATCCAGCTGCCTGCAGACTGGGGAGCTGGGACCCCTTCTGGCAGAGGAGACCTGCACTTCTGGAAGCCAGCTGGAAGGAAGCTCTTCTGCAGCACCTTCACCCATCTCCCTTCTTATGCTTTTGCAGTGCAAGTGTTTCCCCAGTCCCTGATAACTGTGCACAGCATGGCCACAAAGTATGAGATGAGAAATGCCTTGAAGGAGGGGACAAACACCAGCACCATCAATACCTGGAGTATTTTTCAGCTCTTGCTGAGCTCTTGCAAGCTGAGACTTGCAGGTGCATGGCTGCTGATGGCCCCAGGTGAGGAGCTGCACTGACCTCATCACACACCAACCATCTTTCTTTCACTGCACTTCACTGGTACAGGTCATCTGCCCAAATCACCCTGAAGCTTGTTTATTTTTCAATTCATGGGTTATTTTTCAAAAGCCAATTAAAGCAGACATGGAATTATTATGTGGCTGGATCATTATGCTGCATAGAAAACCAAAGGCCTGATATGTGGGTTATGCTTTTTTGTTCTTGTTGACATCTGGACCATTATATTGTTTTCAACATATAATTTACTCTACCGTTGTTATAAATGATCTTCAAAATTAAACCTGCTAGCTACAACAAAGATAATGTGAAGTACTCCAACTCATTAACATCTAATAAGTAAAAAAATAAACTTTAATCTTGTAAATACAGATGTTAAAAAAGGTATAATTCTGATGACAGCAGTAAAACGCATCAAGGAACAAAACCTATTAACAAGTCCTTAGCTATCTCCCTGAACCTTTTCCCAATTAGATGTAGTCATGTTAATTGCTGTGAGGAGAATTTGGCAAATAGATGGTGCTCTCCAACAATAGGTTTATTCATTCTAACCCTTCCTTTTTAGGATAATGATGAATAGGCCACTTGTTTCACTGTTCTACTCAGAAATCAAAATGTAAACTTAGAGAAAGCAGAGCATTGCTGGACAGTGGGAAATTGTAGATGGGAACTGACCAGTGAGTCAACAGTACATCCATGCTGGCAATGTATTTCCATTAGAAGCAGCACTCTACAAAGGTTGCTTTACTGTACAAGTCTATATTTAGGGAAAATTCAGCCAATGAAATCTGGAAATGACAAGGTCTATGCTGGAAAACTGACTACAGACTTGACAGAGTAGTTGATCTTCCTGTTGAGGCACTGCATTGGGACTGAGATTAATTTTGCTTTTTGTCTGAGAAGAAAATATGTCTTTGCATCAGTTCCTGCTGTGTAAAAGAGAGGCTATGTGGCCTACCCTTAATCTGGATCGTCTATTTAAAATGCAAATTCCTGAGAACAAAGAGTCTGATTGCACAGGGCACTGAAAGTTGGGTGCCCAGCTCTGAGCAAGACTTTTGGGCAATCAACTACACTGCGGCATCTACCAGAGCAGACAGCAACACTTCTGTTATTTGGATACTGTTGTTGTCCCACTCCCTGCGTTTTATTTGAAGAGAGAGACAGAGGAAAAAAACCCTCTGGGAACTGTTCCCAAGCCAGCCCAATCTCTCCTTTGGATCTATTTCTACAGAAGAACTGCAAACCTGACGGGCATTACTTGGAGTTGCTGGACTCACTGAATTCTGCATAAAAAAGGCTGTTTCATTATTCTAGCAGATAATAATAGTGCAGCACCTAGCAGATTAATATTTAGTGTCAGAATTTAATACCATAACTGTTCAATAACAAAGTTTTATTTCTCTTCTATTCTTACACCATTATCAGGAAGTAATATTCTCTTCTAATTTGAAAGGGAGCTGCAATTTTTTTTATAATGAATTGTTCATATTTTTATCTTCAAACGTATATACGCCTGCCATTAGATTGCTTTTTAAAGAAAAGGATTGCTCTGGATGATTTGTTCACTGCCTTTCCATTGGTTAGTATTAAATTATTTAACATCAGGCTGGTAGGATTCAAATCTAAACTTTCAAAGACTGGGTTGACACAGGAACTGAAAACCTGTATCAAGGCTTTTAAAATATTAATCAGCACCCAGGTCAATGAAATGAAATAAGGTGTGGAAATTGTTGCTTCAGCTAACATTAGCACATGTAGTAAGACATCACTTATGATGGCTCTCTCATTTCAAAACACATGGAAAGGGAAAACCTCTCTAATATGTTATTCAGGATGTGGCAGCTGATCTGCCTGTATCAATCCTGAGCACTGTAATGCAAGTAGGATCTCTGATTTATTTTGAAGGGGAGGGTAATTTACAAGATGTTGTATGTAAAAAGCCACAGCCTCATTTTACTGTGTTCAAAAGTAACTGTTTTAATCAAAGACTGTTTATAACAAGGTTGATAGAGTTACTGAAACCGATTTTTTTCATATACATATAACCCTTTTATACTTCCAGCTTTAAAGACCATAAAAAAGGATAGTAAAGATGAAAGAAATAAAAAGAATGACAGAGCTAACTCCTATGAGCCACAATCTATGTCAAAGCAGAACTAAAGTGATTGACAGCTTGCATTAGTAATGAATAGAGTGGGGAAAAGCTGCCAAGAATCCGTAACAAGGTCAAAGCCTTCCAATAAAGAATTACATTAGCCACAAATCCTAGGTGGAACTGTGTATATACATCTGCAATGTGACTTGAACCATGGCACTGTTTCTACTGTCCTATTCTGATGCTTCTCCAGTTTTTATTTCTGGGCTTCAGTAAATTCTGACCCATCACACCCGTGATAAAGAACAGGTGTAACGTCTCAACTTATGACATTATAAAAAAACAAATAGAAGGGGAGGAATTTTAATGCCACATTTCTAATAGTGCACATAAAAAACTTTCTGAACTATTGGTATGGTAATCACTCTCCTTCCAGTATCACAGCACTGTTATACACACTTGATGTGGAAGAGAAGGGTATTTTGCATATTAAAAGCAATATTGTATCCATGATTCCTGCATGCATCACTCTGCTCACCTCAGAGTTTAGAAACAATTTTGTGAGCATGATATTATTCAGGGAATGCAATGTATGTAGGCTTTTTGATGTACAATATTTTAGTGAATACATTCAAGTGTCAGAGAGCATTATTTGTACTGTGCCCTGATGTGCTGCTATTTGCCTGGCATCTGGAAGAACAAGAATACTCCCTCTTACTGTGAGACTCCAAAGGGTCTCATTTGATAAAAATGGAACCACTTTATTATATCAATATTGCCCCACTGAATCAAGCTAGATATGAGGATTGATACATAGAAACATCTTTATTTTCCGCAAAGGAAATCCTGGAATACTGCATTTTTCAGTACACTTTGCAAATCTTCTGTGGAAGTGCAGAAGCACATATTCGCCCCTCTACAGTTCAGAATTTCAAGGGAACATAAAATGTTTTTTAAGGAGTCAGTTATTTACACTTTGATTTTATTTACTACAGCAGAAAGTCTAAGTGTGGTCACAAAAAAACCCATCCAAAGTGAACCTCTGAAAGCAGTGTTGGGTTTTTTCTCATTCATGTGTGGCAGAAATTTAGGCACGTAACGTTCTAAATGAGCTACCCTTCTCATTCTAACTCAATTCTACTTCAGTTCTAACTGAAAACAGAATCCAGCTTGCAGAGTCCAGTGGGATGAGAACTGTGGGCTCGGGGACCAAATCACACTGGTGCAGATGGATCCACATGACACCTCCAACTCCTCAACGTTTCCAGTCTCATCTGTTATCTGAGGAAAGCTAATTTTACTATGCTGAGCAACCAAGCAATAAGAAAACATTAGAAAGCTGGAGGGTTTTTTTCTCTTTCCATGTAAAACAACAGCTCTGAGCTTGAAAAGGTGCCAAAAGGCATATCCTGATTTTCCAAAGCTTTATGGCACACTCACAGTCCTTTACACCTGAGCACTGAACAAGTGTCCCAACATGAGCTCATGAAACCATGGGAGGATTTCCTCTCCAGGGGAATCCATGGGGAGCAGATCAGCAGTAAAACTGGTTTTACTGACCAGAGCAAAGGGGAGGAACTGGGAGCAAAAGCCAGAAGAGGAAAAAAGCCTGTTGCAGGATGTTAGAGCTGTCCTTATTTAGAAAGACCCAAGATGGTTCCAACTGTAGTTGTTATCAGGAGCACGATGAGTAAAACAAGCAATACAGAAGGGGGCAGAGATAAAAACTGAGTATAATCAGAACAAATTGGGTAATATTCTACTAAATGAGCTTCAGCTGCTCACAAACTGGTAGCAATCTCCACGCATTATGCACTGTAGAAAGAATGAAACAGCAGGATTGGTGCTACAGGCATGGTTGGACATAGGAAGGTACGCAAATGATTGAGGCACAAATAATCCACCTCTGTGGGGATGACTGCTGCACCTTTGTAAAGAGGGACAGCCCCATGGTTACAGAACCAGTCCCACACTTCAGGATACAGGTTCAATTCCTGGGTCTCCCTGGGATTCAACGGGCAAAATAATAGAATTCCTGGCACTTTCCCCTGTTATTAATACATTTAGTTTTGTGAGACTCCAAGCATATTTACGTTCATCAGATTGAATTTGTAATAACAGGGACCACAGAAGTACACAGGCACTCATGAAAACCACAAGTAGACACTTTGTTTCACTGCTACTGCCATAACAATAAAAAGGAATCATCATTATTAATAATGGGCAATTACTCTGAAATAGTTTTTAAAGAAGTATTCCTAAAGGAACATGATGAATTTATGGCACACCACCAGAGCCTTTCATGGATATAAAGATGTACTTCAGCACACATGACTTGTTTTTTGAACAAGGCGAAAGCTGTCTAGTAAAATATTAATAAATCTGAATGCTGAAACATAGGTGTCTTCCTTACAATTCATTTTAAAATGGGGTAGAAGGCTCCATTTGGACTGAAAATCTTAACCTTCTGTATATTTATGTTTAATATGATTTCCTTTTAATGCTGCTGATTTTAGACAGTTACATAATACTTTGCTTTATAGACTTGAAAAAGGTATCAAATCTACTTAGGATTAAATATTATCTTGAATGCTCTTATGTTAAGAACAGAGCTAAACCGTTAAGCAGCATCCACCCTTAATTATGACACACGTAGGTATTAAGGAAAAAAAGGTGCTTCTCTGAGTGACAAATGGACCTAAAGATCCTTCACAACATTTACTATAAATCACAAAAGACCATTAATAAACAGTCAGAAAAAAAAATGACAGTTGCTACAAGTATCTGCTCTCATACTCTGCCTAATACTATCACTGTCATGTTTAAACCTGACATCTTAAATCTTTGACACGGAAACCCTTTAAGTCAAAAAGGCTCATCTATTTTAAACAGAATTTTCTATGCTTGTTATTTTGAATGACAGGAAAAGGAAACAGAGAATCTGTAATTCTGTAACCTTATCTGGCTGAAAATCTTTCCTTTCAGCCTTTTACATCAACCCCAAAATAAAAGGAAGATCCAAATAGCTTCTGCAGTTACTTGCTGGGATCTTGTGGGCAAACAGAGCTCCATGTCTGCCAGAGGGGGCTGGTGGAGCTCAGCAGCACTTGACTCTGTGGGAGCCAAGTCAAAACACTGCAAACACAGGGACTGCACTGCCTGTGTCAGGATGAGGACAAGTTTGGAGCCAGCTTTCATTCAGACAGGAAGGAATAACTGGGACTGCCAGAATTAACACTGGATGCCGTCCTGAAGTGTCACACTGCCTGCTTTCTTAACACAGGCTGAGAAACTGGGATGCCTGGCAGAGGCACTTAAACATCTGCCTGGGAGTGGGCAAACATTGTATTCCCCAAGAGGGCTGCAGGAAAAGAGTGACCATAATCCTGAGCATAAAGTGGGTTTTGTCAAGGGAGTGCTGAAAAACACTCAGTATGGACAAAATTATTTAGATCTTTAGGATTAGTCATATTATTTTTTCTTAAAAACCTTCCACCTAAGATGCTTTCTTTTTGGACATTTATGTTTCTGAGTGACCAGAAATGGACTTTTCAACATTACCACCATCCATTTTCCCCAGACTCAAGAAGAGTTATTGTATCAGCAATGATTTGCTGAAGGTTTGCCAACAAAGGTCAGGAAAACCCAAACCCGTCACGGATACAGAGGTAAATAGGCAAAGTTCGATCTCTCTTGCACTTTTTATTGTTTTCCACTTGATAATAATTCCCTTAGTAAGGTGCAAATGTCTTCTTCACACATCTGCCTGGATCTTTTAATGTTCTAGCGTGGCATGAAGGTTACTGATTACAAGAAATTCTTTTGTTTGTTAATGACAAAGATCAGTAGTGAGATGTCACTCTACCAGCAGGGAAGTGGAGAAGTAGTGACTTATTTTCAGCATTACACTTAAAAAATACCCCATCCTCTCGAATTCTACCTGCAGTATTTGGGATATCACAGGCAATAAAGCTGCATTAATGAAGGACAGTGCTCCAAAGTCAGCCCCTGCAGCAGATGGTAACACAAATGGTCCAGGGTTGAGCATGACCAATTGCTTCAATAGCAAGGTCTGAGGTGAACACCATCAGTGCTTGCATCCCTGAAAATATGCAGGGAGAGACACAGACACTCTGGCCCAGGGCTAAAAAGCTCACCCTGAATTTCAGATCAGTACTAAGCTGGATCTTGTCCAGTAATAACACTGCTTGGCTGATCTCTCTTGTTTTGCAGAGCAAAACCTACAAATGCCAGTCAGTAAATTCAGATGATGCCTTGAACATGCTGGAGCAGTTTAGCATCTATTCACTGCTTTGTCTCCTCCTTTGCTTTTTAAGTGAAGCAACATCCCTAAATGTTTTTGTAACTGATTTGTGCAGAGGCTGCTGAGAGAAAATCTAGTGTGGCAGCATGTTCCTCCCACCACAGTCAGGCTGGATTCCTGCACCAACAGACTGTCAATGGGAGTTTGCATTGGGCAAAGTTTTGAAGCTGAAAGCTCTACTTGCAAGTTTTGAAGTGGAGAGGCTGTTTTTTTTTGAATCTGAAGTCATAAAACACCACTTAACGTCTAGGTTACAGATGGACTCAGGATCCCACACTTGGCTCCTGACTGTAGATAACTCACACTGCGTATCTGTGGTTTGGGTTCAAGCCCATCTTGAATATAAGTTTAGACTGAAAGAAATACATGCAAATAGCAGGCACTGCCAGCTGTTTTCCTCTACTTACAAGGCCATTTCTGAGAAAGCAAAGTGTTTAAGTACAGGGTGGAACATGGGAGTGATGACAAGCTGGTATCCGTGAGTTCAATGTGAACCTGACATTCTCAAGTTTAGGGTGTCTCTTGTTCCTGACACATGTTTTCCTAGGACTCTGAGGCTACATTCTTCATTAAGTTTGTTGAGAAATGGAACAGTATGCTCACAACCCTTTTTTGGATCTCTCCTTAAGAAATATCTGTGTTCTATCTGTGCTTTAATGACAGCCTGCTGCTCATTTTCCAAGAAAATCCATGCCAAAAAGTCCAGATAACACTTAACTCACAGGCTGGTATACACAGAGCTGGCCTTGCAGGTCATGTTCCCAACTGAGTAATGGACTCATTATATTATCCCTGGCGAGTCTTGCAGGTTGGAATTTTCAAACAAAAGCAAACAAAATCAACTTTTGTTTTTTGATTTGATTATTTTTTAATGCTACAGCTTATTCATTTTGGTTTATTAATTTGTTGGTCCAATGGTTTTTATGTGCTGCAATTCAGGCTAGGCCTTTCTCTAGTATCATGTTTTATATAGATATGGGAAATGAAATGTAAGTCTGATACAATTACGGTTGTGTGCCATGCAAGACAATACCGTAAACACGACGACAGCCTGGAAAGCTGCTTAGCAAAATGATCTTAATATACAAGGCAGTGTGAAAATGTAAAAAGAATCTATAATGACAACAAAGATTAGCCATTTGCTCTCTAACCTTATTTACAGAAGCAATCAGAGGTATTCAGGTCGAGTTAATGACCCTGTCTCCAATTAATTCAATTGTCTACAAACAACACTGATGCAGTGGTTGTCTCAGAGTCTGCCACATAGTCTCTGAGGGAATACATAAGACTCCATTAAAAGTGACAATAATAATGCATTTATTACTGTAACACTATTGTATTATAAATAAATTCCTGATGTTAAATTATGCTCCACGCTTTAACAGAAATTCAATTACTGAAATAATAAAAAAGATGGTGTATTTGCCAAGTGCACGGACTATAATTTGGCTGCTTAGTTACCAGCAGTTGGCTGTTTTGCAATTTCTTGTTCATAGAGTATTTCTTTTGAATAAACGCCAGACTTTTTCATACAAATTTCATGAACAAGTTGCAAAATGAAATTTTGAGCTTTTGAATCCAATTATGAAAGACATAACTAAATCTATTATTGAAAAAATATTCTTGAAAGCCCTTCTTGCTGTTGTTCAGCTCAGTGTAGTAATTGAGGTAAGCACAGGTGCTGTTCATTATGGGCCATTGTGCACCATCTGAATTCTGGGAACTGAGGAATTCAGAGGGTTTCAACTCTTTGTGTGAATAACAAACAGGCATGATTCGGAGGTTGTTTGTACAAGCTTGCACATCGCTCTTCTGGGACTCCTAAGACACCTGCTTACCCTTTTGAAGCCAAAACAGTATCATTTATGTTCTGGCTATTCTTCCTACAGTGATTTTTGCAGAAGCAACATATTTCCCCACCCCTCTTCCTGCAGGCTTCTATCAATGGTGGAAGTAGGAACAAAAGAAAACAAAGGATGAAACCATTATCTAGTGGGGACAAGAAGCCTTAGAGAAGCCCTTTTTGGCTTGATGAGATTTCAGCAAGGAAAACCTTATGAAAAAAGAACTGTTTCTCACACTTAGCATCATTCCCCCTCTCAACCAGTTTCCTGTGGTAGGCTGTTAAGCATTAAATAGAATTAATTTTTTTCTTCTAACACCAATCTGTATTCTCTCTTTGTGGTTTGGCCATGTATTTATCTTGCTAATGCCTCTCCCACTCTCTTCACATGTTTTACAGGGAATACACGAAGAGGTGCATGCACCTTGCAAATGAAAAACTGCTGACAGTCTTCCTACAGGGTCCCACAGGTGCCTGCAGCCATATGGCAGCATGTGCGTGGGTCTTGGTTCTTTGAGGATGACAAACTCTCACCTCTGCACATTTCAAAATGTGCTGTCTCAACTATAGATTTCTGGTGACAGTGATTATTTACTTTGCACTTTTATTTGTTGATATATTGCTGGTACTTATCAGCAGAGATGTTATCAAAATTTCTGGGGAGGGAGTATGTGGAGAGCAGCTGCAGGCAGCCCAAAGGAAGGAAACACGGAGGGGAACTTCCAACAGTCTCAGTGTTAAAGGCTTTTTTTTTTTTACCCCCCCTTACACTGATTACAGTGCAACTAAAACTGCCTCAGTTCAAGTACTCCTGGGAATATATTGAGCTGTTAGGAGATGCTATCAGACTACACTTTGCACAAGTCAGCAGGCACAAGAATTCCTTGAGCATGTCAAAGATTCAGCTACAACTCAACACCGGCATTATGATTTCTCAAAACTCGCAGCGACCCAAGTTAGATGACTTATTCTCTGAATTAACCCCTGTCACAAGCCATGTACAATTACAACAGCAGATCTCAGTGCCACCTGAAGGTCAAGTTAACACCTGAGAAGAAGAAATAACACCATACAAGAAACAAAAAATTGAAGAAAGGCAACTACTTTCCTGAACTTCAGGAAAAACAGATCTTCAGGAAAGAAGGCTTGGGATTTCAGTGGCTGCAGGGCTGCACACTGCAATAGAAACTGGCTGGCCACACTGGAGAGGACCATATTCACATAGGATAAACCTACAAACTTCTAAAGGGGGTTGAGCTGGCAGTGAGGGACAAAGTTGCATTCCATTCACAGTGTCTGAATTAGTGATGAATGGCAGAATCCTCCTCCAGCCAGGGAACCAGAAGGAATCTGAGCAGAAGTAGATAATTCCTTCCAGATGCGTGGTCAATTAGCCACACATGGATAAAGGAAAAGAAGAATGAAAAGGAAAAGGAGAAGGAAAAGAAGAAAGAGGAATAAAGTAGAAAAAGAAAAAAGGAAAAGGAAAAAAAGGAAGACGAAAATGATAAAGAAGTTGTTGAAGGAAGCTGAGAGCATTCATCAGTCCAAATCCACTTCAGGAACTTGAGGCAAAGGCAACATTATAATGGCAGATTACAGATGGAATTAAGTTCAACAGCAAAACAACATATGCAAGGATGAGAAACAAAAGGAGCTTTGTCGGCAAAGATGGAGACTAAAATTATGCTGGCCTTCAAGCTCCAAGTCTAACATGGAGACAAGCTCCAAGAGCAACCACAAAGCTATAGACTTTTGGCAAAGATGGAGACCAAAATTATGCTGGCCTTCAAGCTTCAAGAGCAACCACAAAGCTATAGACTTTATATACAGGTACTGTTTTTCTCTGAGAGTATGCCATGTTTTAATACACTGGTGTGAATTATTTGGGGTTTGGGCTGCAAATTGTAAGCAAGCAGTAAACTAAATTCCTGGAAAATGTATCAACTCTGAGAATCCAAATCTCTGGGACTAGGTACAGTCCTGATTTTCACTGCATTTTGTTTGACTTGTATAAACATGCACTTAGTGTAGCCATCCCCACAGTCACTTGCACTTCTGTACTGCAATAAAAGAGACTCAGGAGAAAGACATTTTCTGCAGATCTTTCTCAGCTTAGTCACTGCTGGTCACACACAAGGGAGCTGCTCATCACCTGAAGAACAGATATTTAAGTGGGATAGGCAAAACAACTTGCCACTGCCATTTCTTTTTTCTTTTTATGAGATCTTGAGAGGAGAGTTGAGGAGATACAAGAATACAAGTAGCCACAGCCAGGGCAGGAGAAGTGGAGACTCTTGAACAATTTGCCATTTTTGTTTGGATAGGAAAGAGTAGCCCACAGTTTGTAGACTGAAGATGGCCTTATATTTTACATAGCCTTTGACAAGATATTCTGTAGCTATGGGAAGACCTATTTGGCCCTCAGATTCCGGCTAGTGAGACTTAACAGGTCACTCTATCACTCCTTACTTCTGCTGAAGACTCTCCCTACTCTACAGAAATTTAATTCACTAAACATCTCAACATAGCCAGTGAAAGCAATGTATTACCATCACCATCTTTTGTCAGCATAATTCTGTATAGTTCTTGGTAGAGCAGAGCTAGGACCACTGCATGATGGTGAGGATAAGTTATTTAAATGTGGGATCTAAAATAAGGCTGGAGATGCAGAAAGATAATGGGAGGAGGGTGACACTAACAGCAGCACAGGCAGATTATAATTACTTAAGTGGCAATTTGGCTGGGACACAGGATTAACACCCTTCACTCAAATTCTTATGAGAAAGCAATGAAATCTTAAATGGGAGGACCTTTGCTTTATACCACATCTGAAGCAGCGACTCTTACAGCACAGTGGCCTCTAACACAATGGAAGGACATTGTGGCATGGGGACAGCGGCCACTTTGTCAGCCCTACCAGCACCTGCAGAGCCACAGCACCAGCCCTGTCAAAGCCAGCTCTACACAGCCCCAGAAAAAGGCTGGAGGAGAACAGCACAGGTGGGCATGGCTGGGAGCCAGCAGAGCATTTAGCTGTCATTATCCCTACAGCAGATTCCTATGTACTGCAAAGTAGGCCTAATGAGGGAATGTTAATTTATATCCCCTCACAAGAGCATAGTGGGGCTCAAACACTGACCAATCGGGGGCCTAGCAGGCTTTAAAACTTGAAAACGCCGTGGGATCAGAGAAAGTTATACACATGATAACGTCTAATAAATCAAATAAAAATGGACAGCAGCCAAAGTAAGTTCCTGCATGTCAGATATTAAATATGACTAATGTTGTTTGACAGTGTTCCACAGAATGTGCATTGGAGTCTCACTTCTTCCTTATCATTATCACAGAAAGAGAAAGGTAAAGCACTGCAGGAATATAAATAATTTGAAAAGCCTCATAGACAATATTCTACTGTGCACCTCATTTGCACTTAAAAAAACCTGCCCTACAGACCTTATGTACTTTTAAGATTCATCTGAAAGATACATGAAGAAGTCTTCCAGTCAAAAATGTACATATTTAATGGAATTAGATCTCTAGGCAAGAAAATGTCAGAAGAAAAGGAGAAATATTAAAGTGAATGCAGGGTGCTCCTTTCTAGTGCTTTCCTGCTTTGATAAATATCTTCTGGGATGTCATTTACTAGAAAGTCATGATTTAACAAAAAGAAAAACTGCAGTATAAAATATACTCTCTTTATTGCTGAAGTAAGTTGCTATTTTCATATTTTCCCTCTGTATTCAGCTTTTGTCAGCCAGAGGCCTTGATATTTGCTTTTATATCATCCCCATTGAAAATGCAGTGATTATTGCGAAATATTCAATTGCAGAGCTCTTCTGATTGCATGGCAAGGGGAGATCATAGGAATCTGTACTGCCACAGCCCTTTCTCTGCCTTCCAGCCTCATGCGAGGGCAATCAAACTTTAAAAAAACAAGAAAAAGTAAAAGACCCTGATTGTAGTGTTCAGTAATCACCCCGGGCCCAACGGACTTGAAAGAAATCCTCTTTATTCTGTCACATCAGCTCCAGCTGCCTGAGCTGAGCAGCAGCTGAGCATCTGCAGAGCTGCTCACCCTCCACTCTGGCAAAGTGGAATCACCTGAAAGCTCAGCCCCAAGCCTCACCCTGCCCAGCCCCTGGCCTGATCTGTACACTCGGGGTACTGCCATCTATTATAACTCATTTGCAGGGCCTGCACCTCCACTAGTGATGCAGGAGGTTGTACCACAGACTGTCCCCCCAGCAGGACTTGAGAAGTACAATCCTAATTAGCTCTCCTATGGAAAACATGGTAGAGCTCTTAAAAATTCTCCCCTAGGACAACCTGACAAAAAACAAATTCTCATTAAAATCAGCATTACTACGCACAAGAAAATTTCCAGCTCCCCTCCAAAGTAACACGTTTCTATTGGGAAAATTCAAGTAAAATATTTTGAGTTAATTTCATCTGCAATGCAATATTTTGTTTCATTAAAATGACTTAAAATGTTTTATGTAATCAGTTAAGCCCAGAGTGCAGTCCCTGCTGAGAGCTTTAAGCTGGCTGCATCCTGTTTGTGAGGGATGTCTTGTGCAGTGCAATGCAAAGTCAGAGGAACCTTTCCATCAATTTAATAAAAGTGTGTTGCTTTCAAGTTTGTCAAAATATTTTATTTCGTTGGAGATATTTATGAAAAAAACACTTAATATAGTTGAATTCATACATTTCTGTTTCTTTTCTGTAAAAAGTTGTCAATTTTTCAGACTACACTAGAATTTTCCTCATTCTTATGCATGATCAACAGTTACAGTTTTTTCACACACTTTCCCAAAAAGACCAAAATGAATCTGCTCAGAGTTTCTAGGCTCTTCTCTATTCTAGGTTTTGCAGTGATGTAACTATTCAAGTATTTTTCTAGTGCACACTGGCATGCTGTGCAGGATGTATATATTTCACATATATGAGAACACATTTATTCATACATGAAGTCTTCAACAAAATGTCTTATTCCAAATTCCTGTGCATTTCCCACAACAATTCTCCAAATTCCAAGTGAATCTTCTAGTGTTTCTTGTTTCTCTACAGATTTTTAGGATGTCTACATCTTGGCACACAGGCTGGAAAATTCTGAATTGTCTGACCAATACTACAGAGATTATTGGGAAAAAAAGCAAGCATGGAAAATTAGGATTCCTATTTCAAGTCTTGTTTTTAGGCCACTGGACCAGACTTTTCTAGTCTCTCCTACTTTGCAAATACAGAATGCTGCTGCAGTAAAATGCAACCAGGGACATCCAGGATAACACATGTATCTTGTTAAATGCCTGCACATGTTCATGTCCAGCTTCTCCCACACATGTATCTACCATACTGATACCTTGCCACAGATTTAGTTCCCTCAATATAGGCAGAACTCACCCTAAAAATGCCCACACTATCTACTGGAGGGATGTTCCCTCCTTTCTGGCCATGCTGATCCTTCGGGTAACAAATGCTGATCCCTGAAACATCTCTGTCACCATCTCTAGCAGCCTGCCCTGCACTGCCCAGAACTGTTTGCTGCTCAGAGAGAAATGTTGTCAGGCTATTCACAACCCAGCCAGACACTTCTGTATCAGTTACACTCACTTCACTTTCAAAGACTTTTTTTTAAATGCTCAGTAAAGTGTTGCCTTTTGCAAAATGAGAAGTGTGAAGGTCCCATGTAGCTGCCTGGGATGTGTTCCATCACATTTACTTGTTTCCACCCAGAACTGAACTACAACTGCTTGTTGTGGAGGAACTGATCCAGCTCACATTAGCTTGACTGAAAGCTGGAGCTGATCCCAAACCATACTCCAAAGTGTTGCTGCTCTGAAGTATACAAAAGTAATGCAAAACCACCAAACTTCCACAACTTCATGGGAAGCATCAAACCCTTGCTCCTTCTTTCAGTTCAGCTATTCTGAAAGTATTCACCACTTTATGAGATGTCTCCAAATCCTTCTGGTGGCTGTAAAGCCGCTGAACTTTACCTCAAAACATGAGCAACAGCTTCATGTCACTGACACAGCCCCTTAGGCCCATTCTTCACTACCAATACTGGGTCTTGAAGTCAATGTTTCTACTAAAAGGTTTATTTTGACAAGAAGTCCTAACATGGAGTTAGAAAGAAACATTTTTTTAAATGTAATAGATATTTCTTTCACTAAACTTAAATTGTTTTGGATTACACCAGCTTGATTCCTGTGACTCTTGGCCCAACTCAGAAAGTTTAATGCTATAAGCTTAGCTATGCCAGGCAAACTTTTATTTACATTAAATAAGCAGGATTAAAAAACTCAAAACCTTTCATTGGAGAATTAGCTTGCTTATCCCAAAGTCACAAACTGTCTGTCTTCACTTTATGTCTTGTACCTCATGGCTTCAGCTGTTAGCTCCTCTTGTAGTCTTGTCAGCTTTCTCTACTTTTGCAATGTTTTGGAGCAAAATTCTTTGCTGGGGTAACTCCAAAGAAATGAATAGAGATACACACAAGGGGAAAAGGCGCAAACCCCTTGTCATGAGGCCAACCCTTAACTGGTGTAAGATGATGCTGACCTAATGAAGCAAATGCATCAGCTGTGTAATGACAGAGCAACTATCAGCAGCAGCTGTGGTCCTCTGCATCTAGCCTGTAGACAACTTCAGGTAGTCAGGAGAATTTGCTGCTGCTGCTATCAAACACAGTGAGCTTCTCTCACATGCTGGGTAGCCCAGCTGTAGCACTGCACTGACCTTCTCCCTGATGTGCCAAACAGACACCAAATGCTCTGGCTCCCCACAAACCAGGGCAAAGGACATTCTAGTGGCATCTAACAATTAAGATTTCTTTTTTTTTTCCCAGCCTGCAACAAGGGACACTGCTAGAAGTGGTAGCAATGATGCACACCAGCCTACTGCTCATTAACATTCACTTGGGGACAGAGATAATTTGCCTTTGTCTTTCTGAGCCACGTTGAGAAATTTATTTCAGTAGCATCAGTCATATAAGATGATAAAAATAGTGCAAATCATGTAAGGGAAAAGAAGCTGCCTTAGCATGATTTGAGTATATACAATGAATAAGGTTAGTAATTAATTGGTAAAGTGCTATTTGTAATTGTTCCTGTGTGATAAATGAATTAGAACAGATGTTTTAATGTCTTTTTTTTTTCCATTGCTTCACACATAAAAATATGTGTAAAACTGAAACAAAAAAGTGGTGATGCAGAAAGCAGGCTCTGGGAGATAAATGGAGGGTTACATAAGACCAAAAAAATGCCACACTCATTTCCTGGAACAGAAGTCACAAAAAGAGCCCAATAACTTTCCCAATATGTGCAGCAAATGACGACATGAATGAAATGTATTGTTCATAAATGTAGATAAATAATGCCTAATCACTTCAAGCACTAATTGAGTGTTCTCCAGCCCAGGACTTGAACAGCAGCAGCTTAGGAAATCAAAAGCACAACCCTGTGTTATCCTGATCCCAGGGCAGTGCCTATCCCACTGTGGAGCTGCTGTGCCTCATGCCCACTGCCTGCTGAGTCCCAGCATGGCAGCAACTGGGAATCTGCACGGAGAAGAGACCCTGGCAATGCCACCCTGGGGCAGGCAGCAGGAAAGTGCACTGGCTCCGGAGCCGGAGAGCCGCGTGTCCTCGCGGTGGTGGCCATCCAGAAGGGAAGGATTAATAAATCCACAGTGGATTTATTCCATTGTAGAGATGGGAACTGATATTACTTAAAACACTGCCATCAGAACCTGATCCTGCATAACTGAATAATCCTTCACAATCTCCTGGATGTCAGAGAGGTGCAGGAGGCTGAGGCTGTGTCCCCTTCCATAGGCAGCACTGCAGGGAGCATCCCTGGGCACGGGTCACAGCGGCTCACAGCCCTGCCCTGGGCTCTGGGCTCCCCTGAGCTGGCAGCAGGGAGGAAAACAGCAATGCTCCACCTTATCCCTGCCCCTCCAGTGCCCACAGCTCAGCACTGAGATCTCCCAGGGACACAGCACGGGGTGTCACAAAGGGTACAGGCACTAGGCCTGTAATGGCCAGGGCATGAAAAGAATCCTGCAATATCCATCCCTCTAATGGTATTAAAGGAGCCACCATTACTTTTCATTTGTACAAAGTAATCTGATTGAGTGCAACATAGCTAAAATTTCATTTCCTATATCTTTATTAAAGCAGTGCCACTCTTTAAAGAGAAATGTTAGCAGAAGAATAAACAGAAACTGTTTTTATTGTCTAGGTTTAAAAAAGAAAAAAAAGAAAAGAGAAAGGTAGACTGGCTCCATATTAGCTTCTAATCAACCATGATTCATGAAGACTTTTTAGAAAAAATATTAAAGGACTTGCAACTGCAATGTAATTAAGTTTTCTACCTCTGGGGGGGGATTTGTGTAAGTCTGAGTTGAACCGTTCTAGATGTCCACGTAATCTGTTAGCTCTTACCAAAGGACAAAGATTACACACTAATTCAAAGGATGTGTACAAGACACTTGTAAAATTGAATGGGTTTGACAAAATTAATTAACTAATTAATTGTGGTTTTTTGTTTTGTGACATACGACTTCCTCCAGAATGCTCTGCTCCTGTTCTTCTCTATTAAAACACAATCACCTTTTAAAAAACATGTAGTTTTTTGATACAACCATGTTTGAGACAGGGTGCCGTGCTCAGGTGGCATTTGCTCACAGAAAAATTCCTTTTAATGTTTTCAATAGTGTCCTTATTGTGCATAAAGTATGAAAACTTCACTGAAGAAATATTATGAGACTATAGGAAAACAATCCTCAAAAGATGCTCAGATTATTACTGACAAATGCCACTGTGTGATACCACCTTGCTCAGTAGTAAATGAACTAAAGAAGAGCTAATTGCTTTGAAGTTAATGAAGACTATATTGCCTTTCAATAATTGGTGTTTGTTTAGCTACTATGATTATAGCTATCTCTTTCTCGTTGAGCAATGTAAGATGGCAGAAGTTCCACCTTTTACAAGTTTTAAATCCCTGTAGAATTGACAGAAAAAGCTGTAACCACAAATTGGTTTGCAATTTTCCTCTTTCTTCCCAGCAAGCTCTGTATGGTTATATTATGAACCTTGCTTCAAACAAACTGCTTCTGACTTTTATGATCCTTTTGTGATCTAAATGGCTATCTCATAAGATATTCCACTGCAGCTTCTTTTTCAATTGCTTTTACTGTGAAATGGCATTCTGGAGATTTCTGGGGACCATTTCACACTCTTATGGTATTGATTTGCTAAACCTGATGATAGGTTTATATTTAAGATGCAGTCTAGTATATGAGCAAAGTGTAAAGCTTATGAAGAGGAGATTCAGGACTTTCAATAACCCCATTTTCTTGATGGGGTTTGCCTCTTTAAAGAAGGTTAGTATTTTACCCCGAATTTCTGAAGGCAGGTTGCTATATGGACTGTGTTTCTAATTGTCTTGGAATGTTTCCATTCCACTGAATTATGGCCACAGAAAAAGTATGGAGAAGATGACTGCCAGTAACTTGTAAATCTTCCCAACATAAGGTCAGAGCAAATACACAAAAGCACATGGGAACCTAAATGGAAAAACGTATGTGAGATTGTTCCCAGAGTTCCCACTTACGAGGATGGCAGAGGATAGATTTACTCCTGGGGACACTAAAAAACTGACAATAAAATGAACTTCTTTGGGCTTTGGTGTTGGAGATATTTTTCCAGGACACTTTTCCTTAAAAGACTGATCATTGTAAAATGGTTACAGGCCAAGAAGAAACAGTCTTTGATGGAGTTATATTCTAACAATGAGTCAGAAACACCTTTATGCACAGGACAGTTTCTTATTGGGTCTAACCACAAGCCCATGGCTCTACCTTTACTCTGGCAAATGTTATGAATGTAAGACATGGACCCAGGCAACCCAGTCACAGGAAAATAAAACCATCAGGTATTCACAAATGTAGTGAGGAACACTCAGTGAACAAGGGAGTGTCCCAACAAGAGTTCCAGGACATTTTGTTTAGAAGATGGAGCAAAATCGAAGCTATAAATATTAACAGCAATATATATACTCAAGGCTGCTCCAATTTTCTTCAAATGGAAGTGAACTCCTTCCTGCAGGATGGTGCAAAAGTAGGAGAATGAGGGTCTGAGACAGTTTCTGATGTGGAGGCAGTATTTTGGTCTCTATAGACCTGTAAGTGGCAAATTAGGGAGAAGAACTCAGAAATTCACAGCAGTGGAGTATACAGGACAGAGACAGTGGGAAATCCTTTACCCTGTAGGTAAGACACTTTGAGCAGTAATCAGAGATCATTTGACTGTAGTACAATTATATGCTAAAAAAATAGAATTAAATGGTTTAAAAGAGAAGCTGAAAAATGTATGCTGGAGTATAGGTTCGTAACAATTCACTACATATATTATTAGATGCAGGGCTTCATTACTGAAATGTGTGGATGTATTTTGCAGTGTGTGCCTGAGTGATGATATGATTACGTATGACTGCTGAGTGAAGTCTAGATGAATTGCTTGTTGATATTAAACAAATGAAGAAATTCCTCTAGCAATATCTGGAACAAGTGAAGATAACACCAGTTAGAGCTGACCAGGATCAGCTTTTGCTTACACAACAACAATCTTGTATGCTCATTTCTAAGTCTGGCCTAATGTCTGACTTCTTTCTCTCTGCTTCCACTCAGCACTATTTATTTTTTTGCTTTGTTTTTGCATCACTGTCCCTCAGCGGTGTAGGATCTGCACTAATCTCTTAAATGTCACGTAGACTAGAAAACTGGGATTTTTCTCAATACAATTTTCATGACAAAAAGGTACACATAAAACTAAAGAATTGCCAAGTGCTGCAAGAACACTGACAGTGGGCAGTATTTAATGAAATTCTTATGTGGTAGGTTAGAAAACAGTCAGAGCTGCAGAGCCTTTAATTGCTGGTGAGGGATTTTGAAATGTATTGCAAGGAGGCATTTGTACATTTTTGTGGCTTGCTAAATGAAAGTTTCACATGTGTGCAAAAAAGCTGAAAAAGTCCATACCCTCCAGGATCTTCATACTTCCATAAGAAGTCCTGTAAGATTTGCAGCCATTTCAAGAGTTTAAAGAGTTGGTCCATGCTGGTAAACTGTCCATTATAGACCACATAAATCACCCAAACCACCAACAGTATTTTATCTCTTTGCTGTTATAGATCTGGCAAGAAATATCTACCAAGACTACAGCCTAGCTACTGCCACAGTAACTAAACAACAAACATGAACATTTTAAAATACCATGACTGGTTTGGATGGGAGAACAGCTGGCTAAATTAGCAAACAATATCCATGTGAGAAGGTGTACAACTATTTTGGAGAATCGATCAGAATATGAAAAGATCCTGATGAAGTTTCCTAACAAAACCACGAAAAATTCACTGTGGACAAGCACAAGGTACTAGAGCTTATCACAAAAATTCAACAGCAAAAATACAAGGTAAGGAATGACCAGTGAGGTTGCTTTCTACAGAAAGATCAGATGGTTATAATGGATTACACACGACACATCAGTCAACAATGCCAGGTGGTTCCAGAAATGGCAACCACTTTCTTGGGATGAAAAAATAGAAAGTGTAGCTTCCAAAATCTGTGGTATAATTCTTTTAACCAATAGCACAGGTATGGCTCAAGCTGAAGAATCTGTTTACCTGGGAAATAAAACTAAAGTTTGCCTCTCTGCTTGTAAAATAGAAGCAGGTTCTGGTTTTGGGTGGTACATGAAATCTGCCTCTCTGCAGAGATGGGAACTACTGTCCAGAGCAAGAAGATCAGGTCTGTTCTGTGGTATCCCCACAGATGCTGAGGAAGATTTCTGCTGAACTGTAATTCAAATTTTTTCTTGTTAGCAGATAATATTTAATTATTCATGTTTCTCTCATTTGCCTTGTTTTATTGCAAAACAAAAAGAAAAAAAAAAAAGAAAAAAAGCACACCTGTATACCCTAGTGTCCCATATATCTGTCTCACCTTTATCTAATATCCATAGCTACCTGACTGTCCATCTGCTTGTCTATCTGTCTCCACAGAGATCTGTACAAACCAGACCTATACAACTGGATACACTGGAAACACCAACACACAGTCTTTCTGTAACACACTCAAATATTTCACCTTACTTATCATTTCAGACCTTTTTTCACCACATTAAAATCCATACTGCACTTAGATAATTTTTTTCCTTAATTTATTTTCTCTCCCCAACAGTTTTACTGATTTTTCATACAAAGCACCTTGTGCTGTGTGTAGTCAAAGACATCTTTGTCCTGTGCCCATGCAATTGTGCACTACAGGACTGCTGAAGGCACATTTCAGAGCAGGCATTAAGGTACTACATCCCCTGGGTCAGTTGAGAATAAACTAGAAGTAGAGCTGGCAAGAATTATTCTGTGATTTCCTCTGTGAAATATTTCAACATGGTCTTTAAAGATTCAACCAAACACTCCCAAAGCAAATTAAGCAGATGACATTATCCTTCCCTCTTGACTTCATGCCCTTAAACACTGAATGGAGACATTGCCAGGGTCAGATTCCCAGCTCCAGTAGAGATACAGTGACTGAAAATCAGTGCCTGTCAGCAGAATAAGAATAAATAACACTCTATCAAGGAGGGACTCAACATCCTGGCTTTGAGAACACCACTTTACAAAGAAGGACTCTGTCTGTAACAGTAGGAAGGCAGTTTGGACTACCAACCTGCAAAATTTGTTCAACCAGATTCACATGTAGGAGTCTCTTTTGAACCAATGCCTTTGTCTGGATATGCTGGCTGTCCTTATTTTAGGAAATCAAACTCCAGTTATGCTTCCTAAAATAACCAAAGACAGAGCATGAAAGCTTTACCTTTCAGATTAAAAAACTTTATGCAAATACACCAAGAGGAAACCGAACAATCCAAAATATACAATGTTAATTTTCTATGGCTATTCCAGATAAATATTAGCAACACACGGGCTACTTTTCAATGTTGGTATCAATATCAAAAGACTGGAAAATCTTAAAACACTGAAAGACCATCTGTGCATACTAGCAACTGCCAAATTTGCAACTGTGGTTTCTTCCCTGCTAATTCCATATTTTCCTGATAGATTAATGGGCACCATTTATCCAGAATAAATAAATGTGGAAGGCCCGCCTTCCCCCTCCCCTGTACCTCATCATATTACTGATTTCCACCAGACCACTGAGCACATTAATACAAGCAAGCCTCTGTCTGGATTCAGAAATTATCACATTTGCTAGAGAAGAAGTGTTTGGCATTGCCAGTTTCTTAACATTGAAGTTAAAAAGAAATATATTCCAAGAACTCCAGACTGCAATCAACACAGATAAAGTGCAGTTGAAGGATTTTTCTTTCCTTTCCCTGACTTAAATGTAACCTATGTGCAAGAAAGCATAGATATTTTACACACACAACTACTCCTGTTTCACCATGTGCATTTATCTTATTTCTTTTGAGAGGCATGTTAGACACATATATTTAGACTCCTAGCTTGCTAATTTATGCCAGCTAGTGTAAAATTATAGGGTAGAGAATAAAGTTGCAGAATCAAACCTTTATATGTGCTTTGAAGGAAAATTTTCTGCTATATACAGTCAGACTTCCACAATCCACAATTTGCTAATCTTTCCACTTTGCATTTTGCATTCCTTCTACAAAAAGTCTAACTACATATATCTAACACATTATCTGGCACTTGGATGATTTCACTGTGTGTTCATGGGGTGATAATTGCAAATGTAGAATGCAAATAGTATATAACCTTGTTAAATACATTTCTTTAAGAGGAGGAGATATGCCTTTGCTGTATGTTTGCTGTCCCCACTCACTGTAGCTCCAGGTTTTGCTAAGAGGTATAAGTTGATAAAGCCTGTTGGTGCATTTGCTGACATATCTTATCCTGAATGACATTATCATGACATATTACAGCTAAAAATAAATAAATTGCTTAGGACTGGGCATCCCATTGGCAAGACACGAGCTTGCCACATGCCAAGACAAGCATGCACTGCACGATTTGTAGGAGCAGGGCAGAGCATTGCCTTTGTGCAGGCTCTGACACAGATGTCTGTTGAAGTTCTTTGCTACTTTTGTAATAGTCTCTGTCGTCTCTTCTTCCTTGTAAATACATATTAGTTTAAAAACAAAGCCTGGGAATTCCTCCAAGCGAAGCACAAGTGAGGAGCCACACAAGCTCCCTAATCCCAACAGGCAGAAAAGGAAGGTAGAGCAGCATGGGTTCACCTTCAGCCCATAGAACTAGCAGAGGAAGCATTTTGGTTTTATTTTCTACTAAGCAGTATTCCACTACTTATTGCACCATTGTTTCTAATATGCTAAATTAGCAATATGAAGGTTAAATTAACCTAAAAGAAATTACTAAAATAATAAAGGGGAAAAAAGTAATCTCCTCCTCTCCAAGATGCTTTTCTCTTTTATTTTTCTAAAGACAGACAGAAAAAGTGTCAGTCTTATACTTTCTAAATAGCTTTCAAAAGCCTGGACTTCTCTAGAAACCTTTTGGGTTCTTATTCCATTGCTTGCAACACTCTCTGCTAGATTTACTTGCTATTTGCTTAATTTTTGCATATATTGAAATGATCTTTTTCAATGCAATTTCTTCATATTTACATCAGTGTGATGAGCAATCGCATATATCCATAAATTAATGAGAATATGAAATAGAAACTTTAATTATTACTTAAGTAATAAAATCTGATATTAGTTAAGTGAAAACTTAATGGGGCTTAGTGGGACTTAAGGAGATGATGAAGTATTTTTGAAATGGCTATTTCCTGTTTATGGCTTTTACAGCCCTGACTGGGTCTAAAGTGACAAGCACCAAGCTGTAACATTCAAGAAGTTGAAGAAATAATATATTCAGCTTTAGAAACACTGACTGCACCTGCTTGTTCATGCACACAGTGGCAATGAAGGGAACTGGTTATTCAGTTAAACAAATACATCAAGAACCAGGAAGAAGATGAAAAAATCCAACAGCCCAGCAGGCAGTTAAAAAAAAAATCTGTCAAAAAAAAAATGGAAGTCCTCAGTTATAGCTTATCCAAGATTTTATGGAGGGAAGAAAGCTGCACTCTTTTGAGCCAATACTGTTTACAGTTGCTGCAATGAAAATTCTAATTTTGTGCTCTAATGAACACAAAACGATCCATAGTCAACCTTGGCAAAACTTATAATGACTGTGTAATTGAAGTGACTTTGTCACATTAAAAAAATATTTCACAAAATTGTAGGAAACTGCCAAGAAATAAAACTCTGGGATGGGCAGTCTTGGGTATGTGACACAGGCAGCCATATCATCTGTGCTGCTTGGTACATGTCAGGATTATAAAGCTGTGAGGTATTTGTCTGCAGTTGCTCTTCTTACAGCATATTAAGACTAATTGTGAATTACAGCAAATAATTTGTGGTAAAAGCTGTGTGACACAGAATTTTCTTTTCCAAGACACTGCTTGTGCTGTCACACTCTCTGGCACAATCCAGATGCATGGGATATGCTATATGGAAAGCTGCCAGGTGAATCTCTATGCACAGGTTGTGTGTGACATGGGTAGACCTTGAAAGAATTCCTCCATTCTATAAATTTACAGAGAAAGGGCAACGAAGGGAGAATGGGATTAGCTCATTAGGGAGGATACAGCTTCAAGCTCTGGGCAGAACTTGAATGGGCAGAACATTCTTCAAGATACCAGATTTCTCCAGAAATATCCCTGGCAGAAAAGATGAACACTTGTCTAGTAAGTTTATGCTCACCACTATCCATGTTCTGGGCTTTTTACTCTGACTTTCTTCCCACCCTTCCCCATATCCTGACCTCCAGCAGAGTCCATGCCTTCATCCTCCAGCAGGCAAAGCCCTTGGCTCCCTCCCTCTGCCTGCAAGGACATCTCTCCACTGAGCTGATGGAGAGAAGATAAGGACCAGAAGAATAGCAGTTCTGTGTTAATGAAGCATGCTCATATTCAACAGATGCCATACTGAAATATAGAGGGATTAATTCATATTTGAAGTCCAAATTCTCATCTAACTACACTTATACAGAACTGGTCTTTAAACATCATAGTTTTGATTTCAAATATGACTGACCAAATATTTTCTATTTACTTATCACAACAATGACTTCAGCAAGCACCTGGGTAAATCCTGTGAAGCACTCTAAGACCATCCCCAAATGCAGTACTAAAGCCTTGTTTTGAGTTTTCCTGAAAGATCTGGGGATTGGGCACTGAAGCATCCTTAGGAGAAATAAATAAAAAATCCCTTCCCATTTTCATTGTGGTAGGAATTTTTCCAGACATCAGTATTTCAGAAGACTTTTTACAGCCCTCTTTCACTTGAAGGACAAATCCGATTCGACATGAAGTTCCATTACGAAGAAACTGTTACATGTGATGACACTGGTTATTGAAAATTGAAATGAAGTGAGAGGAAGCTAACACCAACTTGTATGAAATTCTGCTGTCTTTGAATGACACAGGGAACTCAATATATCTAATCATCAAAGTGAAGCCCATTGGGAACCAAACTACAGTTGTATAGCAGGAGGTTGCTACTTGATTGCTAGACCCAAAAGTGCTAAGCCATATGCCACTTATTTCTGTGTCTAAATAGCTTACTGTGATTGATACTGAGAGTGGCTCTCCTCTTCAGAGAGAAACAATCATGAAAACAACAGGAATTAGGGTACAGTGGATACAGATTATTTTTTACAATCCTAATTTTCAACCCTGTCGCTTCCCTGAGCTTAATGTAATTTATTCTTTAATGAATTCTAGCCCATGCTCTGTATTTTCCCAGTAGAACACGAGCTTTTGCACAGACCTTAGTGTGCAAGCTGCACCCAGTATTTTTTTCTCTTGCTGCTGTTGGTGTGTGGCCAGATGAACCTGACTGTAAGGCTTCGCTCTTGGCCTCGAGTGCAAAAAAATTTCCCTTTTTTCTTTAGAAAGATTTTTTTCCACTGTCCTTGTGCCAATCTCCTTGATTTTTCTTCCTCACTAATCTGTCTCAGTGAATCAGCCTTTCCCCAGCTCTCCTGCAGCCTCCCCAGGCTCAAAGTCGCTCCAAGGTCGGCGGCGGGCCCTGGTCCGCGTGTCCCCGCTCCAGCTGGAGGCACAGCGCGCTGGGGTTACAATATGCTCACTTCCCACTTGGAGAGGCCTGGGAGCCTCTGCACACATCTGAACTGTGGTCAGAGAGCGTGGGGCTGTCACGACATGGCCCTTCTGCAGTGACAGGGCTGCTGCAGGAGCTGATGCTCCAATTACAGAGCAGTGGGAGAGCTCAGCGCAGAACACAGCACGGAAATCACAGAAATCAGCCCCGACATCACAAGCACCTCCAACTATGCTAATCTCCTCTTTCATCCATGATCTCTGCTAGTCACATAGTGTTACAGCAAAGAGCTCTGCACTTAAAGGAGTATCTGCAGCTTTCCTGCCACTATTGATAAAAATGTTTAATACTCTTGTTAGGAGGCGCAATTTGATTACCGAACTGTTATCCAACAAATCCTGAAAACAATTCAAAGTAAATTTCCCTAATATGTCTATTTTTCTATCCTGCCAGAAGGGTTGCTAATGAATTTGCTGCTTGAATGCACAGACAGATTGGGAACTATAACTGTGCTGGCCTGGGCAACATGGCACTGGCACCAAAAACCTATTTGTACCCATGCAAAGTTCTCTCTAGAGTATGTCTTTCATCCAGAGGTGATTTTCCAATAAAATCAGCCTCGATTATTGCAAGCGCAGGAGCAATCCCTGAGGGAGTATATCTGGCAATTCAATACTAGGAAATGTTGTACTAGGCAAAATTAACCTTGTAGCAGCGTTATTTCCTGAAACATTATCTAGCTTTGCCTTTCTTTCGTATTCATTGATCATAAATGACTGGAATTTTTTTCTTCTTCTTTCACTTAGAACAAGATCATTATTTTCTGAAGTTGTATTTAAAAAAATGCTTGAAAGACACCTGTTTTCCTTTTATTTCATTTACTGCCAAAGGAAAGGACCTTTTACTGTATAGCTGCACGTTTTTTGGGGTATTTAAAAGGTGATAACAAGGAGGACCATGTTTACTCAGTCCTATTTTCTTGATCATGCTAAACAGAGGAACCCTAAAAGATATATATAATCACAAGGCCATAAACCAGGAAGAAAAGGAAACTTCATTGTCCCCTCGCACACCAACAAGAAGTAGGAGAAATGTCAACAAAATGTGTGGAGTTTTACAGTCCAAAGGGCAGCAGGCACAGGCCCACAGATTTCAAAGATACAACTGGGGAAATACAGATTACAAGGATACAGCTTCAGTGAAATCCCACTGCATTGTAGCTTTATCCACTGCCTCTTACCAAGCTCTCCAAGGCAGGGATCTTCATCTGGAGAGTGTCTAGAACATGCTTGAATCTCACTAAACTATATAGTCTTATACATACTCTAACAGTTACAGTTTTGCTCTGGTCATTTATCCTCCAGCAACACAAAAATGGTCTAATTGTGAAATTCAGGGGTATGAGTTCTGAATGCTGGTTCCTGTGCTGGATTCAGCCAGCTCTACTGAAACCAGCAGCACAGGTTCCCCCAGTTATATCAGGATCAGGACCTCCTTCAGTTTTCCTAGCATTTGTTGATTGGAAATCAACACTGGAAAAAAAAAACAACTGAGTTTCAATACTGGAAACACATTTTTAAAGCATAAATATAAAAAAGATCACAGGTAGTTAGAAAACAGCTGATGCAACACCCTAAGCAAACGCTCTGAATAATGGTTTGAATAAATGCTAAGCAATTTAAAATTAAAAATAATATCCAGGAAGACAAATATAAAATCTAAAATGATCAAAACCGCAGGATGAGTGAGGAGGAACAAACGGGTGCTTCTTTGATCAACAGCAGATACATGCTAAAACTGGCAAAAAAAATATTGACATTAACTAACTTTTTTTTTCCCATCAAAAAGAGCCAGGAAAAATAAGGTTTTGTTTGGCTCTAACTTTCATTTTTTTCACAACTTTTAAAAATGGACCTAAATTTAATCTTGACAAGCTGCATCACAATGAAGGTGCAAAAATGTTTTGAAAAATAACAATAGTGACCCAGTTAAAATGAAAATACTTTTTTTTCCCCATCAGCTGCAAGACTCCTAACAAACTTTACAGAAATATGTGATTAGCCTTGATCATCTGGCCTATACATGTATTTGTAAATACAAGGATCCAAATGTAAGGATTCTCCAGGTGTCTGAAGTTCTGTGATGGCCACTGAGCACCTCGGCAGCTGAGGGGCGTCCCATGGCTGGGTACAGCCAGCGGTGCTTGATATGGATGGTGTGCATTCAGATTTGTAAGAGATTAATTGAAGGAGCTCTCAGGGTCTGTCCATCTCATTGTCTTTAAGCAAACACTGTGCACTACCCGGGCCATGTGGTAATTTAACCACCCCCTATAAATTACACAATCAAATCGGAAGCGTTTTGCTGTAAAATGCATTGTGCCCGTTTGAAAAACCTATGCCCTCTCCTGTTGTGGCACAGGTACCTGTTGTGGTGGTAGCTGGAAACCTTAATAAAGCACTACCTGTTATATTTCAGAGCCTACCAATTTGTACAGTTTTAAGTCCAAACAAACTGCTAGTCAACTAAATTATAACTTATTACCACAGGCTACAGACTTTTAATACATTCTGTGGTTGGAACAGGACTGATTTACTGCTTTGGGCCCTGCCAGTAGTTATCATGCATCATTTCACTAGGAATAAAAATAGCCCTACTGTGGTTATCCTTTGGACTGATAAAAATTTATCTAACAAGATGTATCAGAGGAACAAATTCAGAAAATAAAGGTAAAATATTAAATAGACTTCTTATTTTATGCCTAAAGTACTACATCTTCTAGCTGCTGTGATGACTTTGGAATAAAGCAAATGGTACTGCAAAAAGGAAAAAAGATCTAAAGGAGCAATTGAACTCTGATAAAACCACATGGGGATAGCTGAATTGTCAGAGCTTTGCAAGAGTCAAAATTTACATAAAAATCAGTATTTAGGGATTAATGCAATATCATCAAAAAAGATTTAATATGTGCGTTTCTTTGCAAACAGTTGAAAAGCAGGAGCTCTATAATCCATTTCCAACACTAACCTTTAACTTGTGAGAGTAAAATAATCCTTTGCAACATTTCTAGGGTTCACATTCTGCTGAGGAAATGCAGCCCTGGACAAAGCCCACTGGAGACCAGCAGCAGCCTGTGCCTCCTGGTTCCACTGCAGGCGCTGACCCTGCTGGGAGGGTGGCGGGTCTGTACACACTGCACCACAGGGCCCAGCTGGCAGACTCTGGGGCATTTTGTGAAATCTTGGAGGAGCTTTATTGCTGGTGCAATAAATCAATCCCACTGACCAATCACTGCACTTGTGAGAATTCTTAAGTGGACAGACTAGGAAGATCAGGGGCTAAAGAACATTGTCTATAATTGCCTGTAAGTGAGCTTTTTGCTGGATTTCTGCTGGGGATTTGAGTGCTTTTGCATGCTAGACTTAAAGTATTAAAACGTAAATATGAATGGATTTCTTTGAGAAATGAATATGGGCAGGCAGTTTAGGCACTATGTTATAATGGATTTTCAGAACTAATTGAATTGGTGGTCTGATTTAGTAGTTGGCCAGAAATAGTCTGAAGAGAAATGTCAAGAAGGAAGGTTTAGAATCAGAGATAAGCAGGTGGCATGTGGAAATTGCTTATAGCAGGTTTGGAGTTTTTGTTTCTTTAGAAGTGGTTTATGTCCTTTAGTAAATGTCCTGTACATAGAGAGAAATGTCCATAGGTACCTATGGCCCACAGGTGCCTATGTATCCATGTAGGTACATATATATATATACACGGAAGGATGGAACAGTTTGTGTTGGAAAGGATCTTATAAAAGTCAGTCCAACCCTCCAGCAATGAGCAGGGACATCTTCAACTAGATCAGGTCACTGAGAACCCTGTCCAACCTGACCTCAAACGCTTCCAGGGAAGAGGGATCCACCACGTCTCTGGGCAATCTGTGCCAGTATTTCACCACCCTCATAACTTTTTCTTTATATTGAGGTTAAATTGACCCTCTTTCCCATACATATATGTGGCCATCCTCCCATACAATTAGCCATGAATGGGAGACTTTTTCAACCTTGTCATGACACAGTTTTTTCATCCCTTTTTAAACACAGGCCAGGAGATACCCTGCAGTGGAGGAGCTGCATGTGTACCAATAGCATGCTGCCTCTTCCCTGCTTCTGTTGGGTACAAATGCCTGATCTGGCTGGTCAAAAACAAAACAACTTTCAGAGTCAGCCCACTGGCCTGCATTTTTGCCAGTGGGAGCAGAAGATCTGTTTATGGTTGCTGCTATTGCTGCATACATTAACTGACCCTCAGAGCCTGACCTGCTCGCCCTCCTGCTTAGTGAGTCAATAAGAAAATCCTTTGGCTCTGCATGACTTGCTTAGACCTCAGACCCTCCATGCAGAATAAGGTCTAGCCAGGGAGGCAAAACCAAGGTGCCACTCCAGCTGGTAAAACAAAGATATTTTTAAAGTGCAGTCAGGAGAAACAGGCACTCCTATCCCATGTATAATCAAGGATGAAAAGGCCACGAAAAATACCACTGCGCTTTGCAAATGAGAGGTCAATTGAAATGTCAAGATATCAAATGTTAATGGATTGCATTTCCAATGATGGTTGGGACAGAAAACCATACCAAGTCAAGTCAGATGCCCTTCAGAGGAGAAGATGAATTTTATGGCAGGAAAAGACAATAAACACCAGAAATCTTGCTGGTTAACAAACTTGTGGCTGATGGAAAACAAATATATGTTGCAGCAGGATTTTAACACAAGCTATAATCTCAAAACATGTATCTGGAAGTCATTAAAACTACAGCAAATTTAAGCATATGCAGGTGTTTGGGGAAAATGCCATTACTTTCTACTGAAGATTTTAAAAGGGACTATAAAAGAAGGGAGTATAAAGGACACTCAAGGAAAGCAATGTTTTCTTCCCTGAAGCAAGAAGTCACTTCCAATATTTTCACAGTTCTACAGAATTTCATGGACTGCATGACTACACTCTTAAGAGTATTCATTTTCCATTTAAAATTTTTAATTTCTTTCTTACAAAACCCTTGCATTTTGTAGTGTTGGATGACATCAAGTTTTAGCCAAACCATTCTCTCACCTGCCCACATTTTCCCAAGGAATCCATCTGGCCATTTTCACAAATGACTGTAAATCTGAGACATTTGTTTAGAGTGACATTATATCCAGTCCATAGTCAGAAGGGCATTGCCATGCAAATAACTCATCTCTTTGTATGGAAAACCTGAAAAGAACATGTTTATCATCCTAACACTGTCTCTGCCCAACACAGCTGACATAGAATCTTCCTTTCTAATTGCAGGGAGACTTGCCTTGTGTCTGTATAGCTCACTGGTGGGCTAATCCACATTGTAAGTGGATCTGGAGTAGGAAGACTCCTTGGTCTATACAACAGAGGGATGTAATATCAGGAATGAAGAACAGTGACTCATCATTTGCTCTTTTCTGAAAGAATAACTACTTGAGTGGATTCCAGTGAAAATATGAGGAAAAGGGTTTAAAACAAACAAACAAAGATTGTTTTTCCCCACACTGCGGTGCTCAACGTCACACAAGGTTGTAGTGACAGGAGGTATAAACTGACTTCATGAAAGACTTTGCATGGAAAGTAAGTCCACTGGTGCCTCCTAAACACAGGATGTGTGTTTGTGAAAGTGCAAAACGCTGTGTGCAG
Source organism: Geospiza fortis (assembly GCF_000277835.1). Taxonomy (NCBI): domain Eukaryota; kingdom Metazoa; phylum Chordata; class Aves; order Passeriformes; family Thraupidae; genus Geospiza; species Geospiza fortis. The sequence continues at coordinate 5,310,174 of NW_005054314.1, forward strand.
GAAGGTGGGAGGATACTCCCCATGGAGGAGGTCTCTGTAATTGCTGTCCTTTGCCCCCCACCTTCTGCTGCTGGCAGAGATAAAGCCCTGGGCTGGTTGACCTCCAGTCCACGTTAGTGTAGAGGCTGCCAAGCCAAGTGCATCTGTACTTGAGAGTGGGGACTACCCTGGATTCCGGGGGATCCTGCAGCTCAGCCCACCTCAGGACAAGTGATGTGATCCAAGTCACCATGAATATGATTCCTCTAAGTTTTATGCTGATGTGAGCTCCCATTATCCACACAAGTTCAGACAGAAATCTGAGTTTCAGAACAAAGCTATTGTGGGGTTTTAATGATATCACTGTTTTTCCCCTCTTGCATCAAATAACAGGGTATATAAAAGATCTGCCCTAATTCAAAACCATCTCTCATGTAACAGATCTTTAGAAATCAGAAACCCTCCACAGAGTGAAATTGTTTAAGTCATGTTACCTCTTTCAGATGCAGGGATAGGAACTGCTTGATAAGGACCAGCAAGTAAATAAGCATGTAGCACTTTATATCCAGGAATCCCTTTGGTACCACAGACTCTCAGTGTAAACATGGATGAAACCAATGGGGCAAAGCAAGTGCTCCTTCCATAACAAGGCCAGGAGAGCATAAATCAGTTAAATGTAATGGATTCAGCAGATATGGGGCCCACCTTGGTGTCATACACCAACAGAAAAGGGTCTTATGCTTTTGGAAAAAAAAAATCAGTTCTGCAGATACAGAGATTTCTTAGCTATTTTCTGAGTGCTTATTTATAGTAATATTATGTAAGATGATGCTACCAATACATAAAGATGAGTTCTGAGGATGCCTTGTGCCTTCCAGTACTACAAGCACCACGGAACTGAAGCCAAGCCTTCTTTCTGAAGCAGCCAAGTGCCACTGCACCTACTTGGGCCATCAGGAAGCTCCCACAAGATAGTCTGAGCACCAACATACCCTTGGACATTGAGAAACCAGCTGCTTGGATGCCTTACTGAACTGCAACAAGAAAACTTCCTTGTTTTTCCCCCTTTCCTTGTATTTCCGCCTTATTTAATGCTGTAGGGATTCCAGAGAACATAAAAGAACAGTAAAATTCCTACCAAATATTACACCAGCAACGTTAATGAACTGAGCAATGAAAAGTAAATAGACCATTTGTATAGAAATCTTCACTGTGCTCCTAAACTAATACATTAAATGGTGGCACTGTTGGCTCTGTCCAAGGACTTTATATAACATACAGTCTCTCAAAGGAAGTGATTTTTGCTTCGTTTTGGAACACAAGAACTATGTCAGCATAAGGTAAAAACAAGGCAATTTTTTATGCTAATGACAACTGCGAATATTTTATATATATATTTATATATGTAAAAAAATATATATATTATAGCAGATGTCAAATGCAGTTAGATTCAACTCTACTTATTAGTGCATGGCTTTTAGCCAAAAGCAATTCACATTTGCAGAAGTGTACTATCACATATGTCTTAATAATAAAAATGTGTTTTTAAAAATGTATGTGATAAGTCACATATGGTAGAAGGAATCTGTACAGCTTTCAGCCCTTATGACAATGGAAGCTACTAACTTTATTTTGCATAGCTGAAGAACATTAAAATTCAAGTGAAATTCTCCTTGACATTTGAGAGCTACAAAAGCAGCTACTAAAAGCTGGCCAAGCCTGAGCTGTACTAAGTGTGGCTCTGACACTTACATTAATGCAATCCATGGCTACTACTGCTATCTTAAAGACACTATTCTTTCTTTTACCTGGAGAGTTTTAGCATACACTCATAATTGTACACAGGTACCTTAAATAGTTACATGTCACTGAACAAAACTAGGCAGATTTTTCAGCTGCTTTGTTATGCACAGTGTAATTAATGTGTATAATGGATCCCCTAGGGTACTAATTGAAGCTGCCACCATGAACATAGTCAAGGAGAAGTTAAACAACCAGTTGGGGGAAACATGACAGGGTGAAATACACACATGTAAG